>NC_142038.1:10272878-10591628 GCF_982192425.1 Myodes glareolus | reverse complement strand
TTGTTCCTGCTGTTCTGTTCTCCAGAATGTCCTCTTCTGTGCCAGTCAGTGAAGACAGACCACTGGGCACTCGGCACTTCTATGGTCCTTGAGGATCTTAGGGCACTTTTCCAGTAAAACATGCCCCTGTGTCTTTCTTCCTTTATCTGCCTTTAACTCTTCTATTTTAAGCCAACCCATTTTATCCTGATTACATATAGATTGGGCTCTGGTGTGGGAGGTCCTTCTGTCTGTCTGTTACTTTTATTGGTTAATGAATGAAGAACTGCTTTGAACCTATGGCAGAGAAAACAGAGCTAGGTGGGGAAAAGTAAACGGAATGCTGGGAGAAAGAAGGGAGGAGTCAGAGAGAAGCCATGTAGTCCCACTGGACACAGGCGCTCAGAACTTTACCCAGTAAGCCACAGTCTCGTGGTGGCACACAGATTACTAGAAATGGGCTAAACTAAGATGTAAGAGTTAGCCAATAAGAAGTTAGAGCTAATGGGCCAAGCAGTGATTTAATTAATACAGTTTCTGTGTGGTTATTTTGGGTCTAAGCTAGCTCAGCAGCCTGGAACCAACAAACGGTCCTCTCTACAACAGGGCTATGCCTTGGAGATCTCTTTAACATCCAGCTCTGTGCTAGGCTTATCCAGACTAAGCTGCTCAAAGGCAAGGACTCCTCTATGGACATCCTTCACATTACTCTGTGTGCAGCCCCAGAGCTCCGCATCCAATGGAAATTTCCATGTCACATTAGAGGAGGTGTAGGAACTTGACACATTTCTCTGCATTGAAAGAAGAACTTGTATGCCTTGGAAAATAGGGACAAGGACCCCAGTGATGAAAACATGAGAAGTCTGGGAGTGTAGTGGTCACCGATGGTGTATGGATAAGGAATATGGGGACAATGATGATCCAGCATAGAGTAGTACCAATAAAAGAAAGGGAGTAGAGTCATTGATACAATCCAGGAGAGGGAGGGTGAGGGCATGGAGGCCCTACAACAGCATTTGGGAGGAGGTTGAACTCCACTCTCATTTCAGAGAGGTCGAAGTGAGGTGAGTTCTCGGTTGCATTATTTAACAATCCTTTAAAGACCATGATTCCTCACACTTCCTGTTTTAGCTCCCACTTTTTTTTTTTTTAGAATTTTACCCTTTCCATATCTTTTTTTTTGTAAATTTTATTAAATTATAAAAGTTTCCATTTCCGCCCCCCCTCCCAACACCCTCCCACTCCCCCCACTCCCCCCCTCCTTCCCCTCCGTCCCCCAGGGCAGTCAGGGTTTCCTGCCCTGTGGGAAGCTCCAGCTCCCTCCCCCTCCCTCCAGGTCCAGGAAGGCAAGCATCCAAACAGACTGGATCCCCAAAATCCAGCATATGCAGAGGAAACAGGTCCCAGTGTCATAGTCAATGGCTTTTCAGAAAGACCCCGATCCCTCCATGGGGACGCCAGACAATATAGAATGCACAGGGTGTTTAGCTCTGACGCAGCGACATCTAGAGGCAGTGTACTCATCTTTGGTTCAGCCTATGGCAGAAGGTTGCAAGGAAAGTCGGGAACCCATGGTCCCCAGGGACTTTTGGCACAAGCAGGCTAACTCCCTGAGGTTTATGGATAGAAAGTACGTGATAGCAAAGCCATCCTGGAGGGGAAAGATAGCCTTAATGGGTAGTGATAGGGTCTTCATCTGTGGCAGTAATGGTCAGTTACTGAGTTTTTGGCTTGAGCAAAGCCACTGAGCCTCCCCGAGATCCAAATTCTGTTTTTATAAAGGGAAAAATGCAACTTTGCTAGACTGCTGAATAAAAGCCATCAAAGAGTTCATCAACCACCGAGAGCTCTCTAAATATATACGATCCCTGTGGCTGGCACAGTGGATGCCAGGTAATGTAGGCCAGTCGAGATGAATGGACAAAGTCAGTGAACAGATGAAGGAATGAGCTCCCGGGGTGGGGGCAAAGCTTATGCACGGATCCAGAGGTCCAAGGTGTGGTTTGAGAGCAGAAGCAGGATCTATACAAAGACGTTGGTTTCATATTCAGGAAGCCTCCGCCCCAGGGCCATAATGTGGCGGATCTTTTACCTTCTCAAGACTAGACACCAAACATCCACTTCCCCGGAGGAGAGCCCTAGAGATGAAACCCATCGCTTGCAGCTAGTGGAAATCTTGGGTTCTGGCCTAATGAGATCAGCCCAAACTTGAGTCTACACCTAATGAGATCAGCCCAAACTTGAGTCTACACCTAATGAGATCGGCCCAAACTTGAGTCTACACCTAATGAGATCGGCCCAAACTTGAGTCTACACCTAATGAGATCGGCCCAAACTTGAGTCTACACCTAATGAGATCGGCCCAAACTTGAGTCTACACCTAATGAGATCGGCCCAAACTTGAGTCTACACCTAATGAGATCGGCCCAAACTTGAGTCTACACCTAATGAGATCGGCCCAAACTTGAGTCTACACCTAATGAGATCGGCCCAAACTTGAGTCTACACCTAATGAGATCGGCCCAAACTTGAGTCTACACCTAATGAGATCAGCCCAAACTTGAGTCTACACCAACGAGGACATGGGAAGCAAAGCAGGCCCTCAGATGTTAGTGATCTAGGATCTACTGGGTTTAGCCAGATGGCACACAGGGAGCACAGACTATGTACTTCAAAAGTGACGAGAAGACCTACAAATCTAAGATGGAAGGCTCTTGTTGGAGAGCGCAAGAGCAGCGCACTTTCACAGCATAGGGTACTGTCTACTCGAGGGCACTGTCTAACTCCCCACTGTCCTGGGAAGTGAAGTCTGAGCATCTTATTTGGGCACTGAGCTTCCCACAAACCATCCAGATGGCCTTTTTGGCATTTTCTTCCTCTCTGGCTCTCTAGCACAAACCTCTTTGCACTTTCCACCCTATCTTAAAACATCGTGTTCCTTTCTTTCTGGCCAAGTCTATCCCATCATTAGGGCTCCACTCAAATCTCCTTTTCCCCACTGGATTGAAGGGTTTAACCTCAGCCACCTCTTTTGTCCTTCAGACTGCTTCTCTAGCCTCTCTAAGGGTTCCTTGCCTCTATCCTTGAAGTGATCAAGCGTTCCTTGCCTTACGTTGTAACTGTCTAATTGTCCCATCCCTCTTATTTTCAACACTTTGCATCCCCAGAAGGGAACTAATTGCATTTAGCCTGTAATTTCTTGTGTCCTGCTATCCAGATATTTGTTGATTGGTTGGGAAGACAGAGTCTTTAGTGACCTAGTGGCACGTAACTCTTGTCATCTCAGACCAAATGGATACTTGTAGGATTAGACCTTTTCTTGCTCTCCAAAGCACAGGCACTAACAGGTGATCAACAGTGCTTCATTGTTCATTTCCATACTCTCCCCCCACCCCCAGTGACACTAGACTCATCTCTAGTCCCTTTCTTCTGCGGGTTGAGGCTTTCGTGGGTTCTTTGACACTCTGTCTTTTCTATATACCACTTCTGTTTCTGGGACACAAACTCACATCCCACGGTAATTTTCCATGAGGCTTTTGCTGTTAGAGCCATCTTTTTCTCATCTCTACCCTTTCTGAATTGTTCCTACTTCTTCAACTCCAATGGTTCCAATGCAGTGGTATTAGGGTTTGATTGGATCTGAAGTATTTGGTCCAGCAGGTGGCATTGTTTTGGGATGGTTGGAAATTTTGGCAAGAGGTGAGTAGTTGGAGGAATTAGGTTCCCAGGAGTGGACCTTGGAAGTTTGTACCCACTCATTATTCTTGTCTTACTCTCTGTTTTAGAATCCATGGTGATATGAGCAACTTTTGCCCCACAATTCCTCTGCCACCATCTGAGTTGCAGCCCCGTGTTTTCCCTGTCATGATGGGATGAACCCCCTGAAACCATGAACTGAAGCAAATCCTTTATTCCTTAAGTTGTGCCTGTCATGAAATTTGTCATAGCTCCGCAGTAAGTGGCTAACATAGGTAAGCTACGTCAGCCTCACAGAATAAAACCATAAGGGCAGGTGCCAGTCAGAGAGGGTGGTTAATTTCCAGATGGACTCAGGGGTGTACTGAGGAGGTGGCATGTGTGGGGCCGGATATTAAGATCTATTGTGGAAGAAGCCTTGCTAAATTCAGATTTGAGATAGCAGATACATGGGAATGATTTCTTAAAGATACCTTGTATATATAAAGTTTTTATACTGACTACTGCAATAGCAAGGTAAGAGCAATGCGTTTTCATAATCAAGAAGTCCCAACACGACTTTCTATGGATGCTTTCTGTGAGAAACAGCTGCCCCCACCAGTTTGGAAATGGGATACTCAACTAACATCAGAATTCAACTATCTAAAGACCGCATGCAAGGTCATGGTACACACATAGAAACTACCGCAGAACGCCAAGCAGCTGAGAAATCCCATTAACATGTGCTACCTCATTTGTTCTTTACATGAATCCCAGGACTTAAGTGTCTTTATCTTCACTTCACAGCAAAGCGAACCTTTGCTTACTCGCCTGCAGACAGATTAATTTCTAATTAGCACTTCTCCGGTAGGTGCTTGAGGTGAAACTTCAACTGAAGTCTGCCGGGAGGCTTTAGCTTCTGCTGTCTGTTGCAAGTACCATAGTGCAGCAAGAAGAAGACTGGTCTGCCAGGGACAAGGGTGGGATGATTTCCACCTCAGATGTGGGGGTCAATTTCTGTGGGCTGGTGTCTAGAAGTTTCAGTCACAAAATGGGTATAAGATAGGTTCAGTAGTCTGGATGTTAAGTCTCCCCAAGTTAGTATCTTAAAATCTCCACCTTCAAAGTGGTGACTTAGGAGATGAGAACTTTAGGAAGTGATTAATTAGGTCAAGAGGGGTAACGAGATAAGTGTGTTTATACTAGAGATTCCTCATAAGGACACAAGGAGGGAACTACGATCTGTGTGCCCCAGGCCCCTCCTAGAACTCCATCATGCTTCCACCTGACCTCAGATTATTAGTCTCTAGTACGGATAGAAATAATTACATTTTGTTTATAAGATGCCTAGATTGTGGTAGTTTTTGTAGCAATCTGAATGGGCTAAGACTTCAAACTCCTAGTGAATGCCTGGGAGGTGGTTTTGGGCAGTCAGAGTTGGGCACAAGGGCAAAAGGGGTGAAGATGGTGTACATTCCCACATCGCTATTTCCTCTGAAGTTTGTCCTGGCTGTCCCTTTAAGGTGCCTAAGTTTTGGGGACCCAAGCGTCTGATCCGAAATAATGAAATGGAAAACAGGAGAGACCGGACCCCAGGTCTCAAAGCCATCCTCAGCATTCCACAGCTCTTTCCTTTCTTCTTTCGTTCTTTTTGTTTTGGAAATAGGTCTCTCTATTATGTAGCTCTGGCTGTCCTAGAACTCACTGTGTAGACCAGGCTGGACTTGAACTCTCAGAGTTCCATCTGTCTCTGCCTCCTGAGTGCTGGAAGTAAAGGCATGTGCTACCCACCATGTCCGACTTCACAGTTCTTTTCAACCCATGAAAAAATAAGTTCCTTCCCTTCCTCTTCAGATCCAGAAATGTCCAGAATATTGGTGAGGTGGGGAGTAAAGAGCCCTTTTGGATTTGATTTTTTTTAAAATCACAATTCTTTTCGGCTCCTTTATCCATAGATTGCGTTAATGGAGTCAAAGACAGACAGTGATCTTTCCAAAGTATGAAAATATATTATACTACTGAACGTTAGCTTTCAGACTACGAACGCCCCCATCTCCCTTCCCAGTGGGCTCCTGAGACCTCCTCAGAAGGATCTACTACCTTCTGTACTTGCACTTATGATTGAGAATCCTTCTGGCCTTATGCAGTCCTTGTAACTGAGAAATCAAAGGCAGGAATTAATTCATTAATTAGGTCATAGTCACAAATGACTCATTCAGCTAATTCGGTTTGTGTCTAGCCCATGATTTTTTATTGAGCATCCTCTACATGCCCAATATTCTAAAAGCAATATGCACATTTGCACTTTCAAATCCATCTATGGGGGAGGAACCCTCCAAATGAGGGACTGGATGTTGACCTGGAGAATTAGGTACTATTGCTGTATGTGCTTTTAGTTTGGAAACTTCCAGTACCACAAATAACTCACATAACGGACAAATATCAGCTAAACTTATCGTGTAAAAGACCAGCCCTGCATGATGCTCAGGTTTCAAGATGGCAGACAGGAAGGGGTTTAGAGACATGCCCCTACAGTAAGAGTGTCTCTGCAGCCTTCTCTCTTGTCAACGCCCACTTCGTTCTGGATTTCGTTTTCTACCCTGCCTGCTGTTTTCTCTACAGTCTCTTCACCCCCACCACCCTGGGCAGAAGGGTACCCCTGTACTTCCCCCTCCTTTTCTCCCCACCCAGTCATTCCCAGCACAAAGTTCCATTCTTCATTAATGCCGTTTTAAAGCCAGCATGGAGCTGTTTTCCAGATGTGGCCATGCGCGGACAGTAATTGTGCTCTGTGATCCCTTCCAGCTGCTCCGGTCGTTTGCCAACAAATCCCCCCACCCCCACCTGGCGGCCCCAGGAGTCCATGTTTGGGGGTTGCAAATTAGGACAACCGTTGTAAAATGATCATGTGCTACACACGGCCTTCCCCAGAAGAATTATGGACTTTATAACTGAGCTAATTGGCATTAGGTCTTGCCCGAAAGGTCAGCAGAGTGGCAGGGAAGCAGGATCTTTGGAAATTGATTGGCTGTCTCTCACTTCTTCCCCCAACTCTCCTTCCCCTTTTGAAATATGGCCTACCTGCCCCACAGAGTTGCTGACTCCGGTAAATTACGGCTCTGGCCGTACGGGACTATGACACAGTGTTTTACATTGCATGGAAGGCAGTGTGGACGCTGAAGGGTGTGTAATTATACCCTGCAAATGCTTCCACTTCACCACAAGCTTCAGCCTCTGTGAAGTGGGGCACTGGAACTTTCCTTACCTTCAAACCACTCATGATTTATCTAAGGGTAGCTGTATGCCTTTGGCTTGTTACATTCTTTTTCTCATGCACGCTGGTTTATTTGGAGTCATCTTGTGGTACATATACTCTTTCCTCCTGTTGTTTCTCACCTGGGAATCCTAGTATGGTGCTTTTACATTCTACAAATTCTTATTGAGCGTATTATAGTTGGGATGCAAGGCTGACTTTAGGAGGGAAAGAAAGCCGTGTTGTGGAATAAAATATGTATTTAATCTGCAGATTGTGCGGTTCCCTTCCTGCCTGGGGTAAATTGAAGTCTATGGCTTCAAATGTGGGCCTTTCTTCACCTTGTACTTAAACATGGAAAGTCTTTGTTGAAATGTATATGGTAACTGGGTGGAAAGGCTCATTACACCCACGCATATTAACACCCCCCTTCCTTCTTAGTAGGATTCCTGAGAATCTAAAGAACGCTGACCTTACAGTGCGCACTTTGGCACGTTTTGCTTACAGTCTCAGGATGATCTTGGATCTGTTGATTCCATGTAGGGGTGGATTCTGAGTGATGAACTGCACTTGGTTATAATCCACACTCCCTGACATTTGAGCATGTGAGCTCCCTGGACCTGTCCTGTGGAGGAGCTGGAGAAACAAGGCTTGGACTTGTTGAAGGAATGGGTAAAGGGAGAGAGAAAAGTCTCAGTGCCTACTTTGGGGGAACAACGCGATTGTTGAGTCTGAAAAAACAATAAAAAATTACTGTTTATGTATGTAACTTGTTCAAATGTATGAACACTTGGAGTACAGAGGGTCCATTTAGTGTTTGCCCCATGCACAACGCCACTAAGGCCATGTTGCCATGGTGGAAGAAATCTGGAAGGTTAGTAAATGTTGTGTAATACAAAAGAGGACTTCGCATGGGGAAATTTGGGAGCTCCTGGTCTAGTGTGTCACTTTGGGCTTGGTTGTTGTCATCTCTCATCTTAGTTGCTGTGTTGGCCTGAGCATGCATCTTCCTTCTGTCTCCCCCTGGTACTGCAGCCCATGGCCCTTATAAATGTCAGGTCCTTCTAAGTTACCTAAGGCTGGCAACAGCCTCCTACTTAAATCCAAAGACTCTCCATGGTCACCTGTTCTGGTCTTGTTTTTTATTCTCCTTCTTGCTTAGTATATTCTATCTCTAGACCTCCTGCTGCTTTGCAAAGACATTGAGTGACTGATGTATGGTTCCCAGTTGCTGCTCTCTACCCGAGGTACACACACTCCCTGTCTTCTCCCTTCCAGGTTCACGTTCTCCAGCCTCCATCCCACCTTGCCTTGTGTACTGCAGCTCCGTTCTCTTCCTTTTGTGGCCCATAGTACCCGATACCACCTTACTTAAAATTACTTGTTTTGTCTGTAACTTCCCATTAGAATATCAGGTCCTTGGGCCAGGCATTTTGGGACCCCCCACTGTTGCAGCTACAGTGTAGTTCTGTGACATTTATGAGTGTCCAGTGAGCAACGAAAACAGGGAAAGGAAGCAGGGAATGGAGGCCAGGGTAGGGGCCATGGTGAGGGTCTATGGACCAAGATTTAGTCATTCACTTTTCTTGTTTTCCTCCTACCCGATGAAACTGCCTGGGGAGTGAGCATGGCTCTTACGCTCCTATGTTCCTCACTTCTTTCCTCTCTGTAGAAGAGGGAGCTGATGATGGAGGCTATGTGTGGCCTCTATACAGGCTGACACAGGCCTACTGACAGATGACTTCAGTTATGTAGGTTTTACTTCTGAGTCTACAAATGAGGGGTTTCGATCAGAAAATCTCAAAATCTCAGCAATGCTATTCAGAAAAGGATTTGAGGTATAAATGAAACTTCTGTTGAGACTATTGTACAGTAATTCTTATAGTAATGTCAGAAGCCCTGGAGAAAACAGCAAATTAGTGACCGTTATGGGTTGAGTGTGAAACATCCCCCCCACGGTCCTGTTGAGCACCTGTTTCTAGTTGGTAGCTGGAGTTTGAAGGCTGCAGATCCTTTAGCAAGCAGGACCTGGTTGGTGGGAGCTCATCACGGGGGCCTTTGAATATTTTTTCCCAACCCTAGTTCTAGCCTGCGCTCTGCGCTTTCTGGCTGACCATGGCGTGAATAGCTGCTGCATGCTCTGTTTGCTGGCTGATTCTGACCCTGGGGGAGATCTTAGGCATTGTTGCAGAAGTATATGCAAAAAAAGGGAAGGAATGAAATGGATGGGGGCAGAGTGGACCACACACAGGCATCCTGAGGGTGCTGGTCCCACATGGAAAGGGAGATAAGATAAGGGGACTCCTAAAAGGGAAGAGCAGAGTCAAGGTAGGTGGACGGAATGAGCTGGGCATAGGCCCTGCTGTGTGAGAGTCGTGTATAATAGCAATTACCACCTCAGGTCTCCATCCTCATACATCAGTATTATTAGCCACTTGGAGATCATTCTGAGGCAATAAAATACGATTTTTTTTATTGGAATTAGGAGCTGAGCCCCAAAGTTCAGTCCACATGTCAGATTCTAACCCAGGTCCCAGCATTAGCTTCTGCTTGTGGTTGCTTCTGACCCTGTGATCTTTTGAATCCACCTGGAGAGAGCTTCTGTTTGGTTTGTTATTGAGTGCCGCTGCTCTATATAAACCCACAGCCATGCTGTCCCCACCCTGCCACTTAGGGAGGACAATCCCCATAATGGTTAATTTCTAGAACCCAGAGCACCCCATGTTACCATGTATTCACAGTTGTGAATTGCTACCTTCTGGATCTTGTACACATGGTTACACTGCCCAGACATAGCCATGGTTTCCAGGAAACCATGGTACATGCCAATGAGTGATAAGGTCTTTTATGATTGGAACCTAAGAGTCAAGGCGGAGAATACCTGTCTTGGTTTAGTTAATGATAGTGTCTTCTGTTTATGCTTTTGACCTTCTAGATCTGGAACCAAACACCAAATAGCCTATAGTACCTGACAACCACTCCTAGCTTAGATTGAAGGACCCCAATTAGTTTTAACCACAGTTATACCGTTTTGAAAAGGTTCACAGATAACTAGCTCAGGGCCTCCGGAATGCTGAGCAAATAACAGGCTTAATTAAGGGCCTCCGGAATTCAGGGCCTCCGGAATGCTGAGCAAAGATACCTGAGGTTAGAGCAAAGACAGCCTTATCTGGCTGCAAGACAAAGGATTTATGGACTAGCCATAGAAACAAAGAAAGAGAGGATTGCGAGGCCTGAGTCACATATAAAGCGGGGCTCGTCATGAGTCAGGGGCTGTGCAATCAGACATCTGGTCGCCAGCCAGGAAAAGGGGGGGCAGGATGAGAGGAACAATAAACCGCTGAGTAGTCCCCTCATTGTTCTCTAGGTTAAGAATTTACCACCCTGCATCTCACTTCTGTAAACCTCGCTTTTTGCTCTCCTATAAAAACCCCTCACCCCCAACCGGTGGGCGCGCAAGTCCTCCGAGAGACTTGGTCGCCCCAGGTACCTGCGTATCCCCAATAAACCTCTTGCTGTTTGCATCCGGCTGCGTGTTTTCGACTGATCTTTGGGCATGGGGTCTCTCCCGAGGGAAGACGCCCACGGGAGTCTTTCAAGATGATTCCTCTGGGACTTGCTTTCTTAGAGGCACAGACATAGTCCTGTCTGTTTGAGACACGCCATTTGGTACCTGACACTGGACCTCTACCAAGTTTGATTCTCTCTTCCCCCTGGCAACTGGCTGGGTTGATAACATACTTCTCTGCGTGGAGTTCAGTATCTTAACCCTTACAGCTAAGTTAGGCAGGGATTGCTGTTCAAGAAGATAGCATTCAGATGACAAAGTGGGTTTCTGTTAAGTCCCTCCTTAACTCCAGGGTACAATGTAGACGACACCATGAAGATACTATGGCAACAAGGACAGTTTCCTAACATTTAGAAGCATCAACTTTCCAAATTAATGTCCTGCCTTCCTCTGGACCAATCTTCCCTTCCATGGGCATATACTTGCCACTACCCTGTTCTGCTTCTTTTCTGCTCCTTTTATGTTTATTTTACAGCTTCTATCCTTGATAGCTCTCATCTGATTAATCTCATTTCCTTTCTGTGCCAGTGTACCTGAAGAAGCATCAGAAACACTGCTCTCCTGTTGGGCTGAAACCAAAGGACAGCCTTGATACAGCTCAGGGCAGAAGGAAGCTAAAGGCTCAGGCTCTGTTCTTGCTCTGACAGTTTCTTATTCAATGCCAAAACTTTCAGACCATATCTGCTGTCATGTTGCATCTTGGACACTACTTTGGAGCTTTTTCATGAGAGTCAGAGTTGTTCTGGGTACTGGGGAGTTGATATTATTTTTCCATGCCCAGCTGAAGCAGTCATCTGCCAACACATTGACCAGTCCTTTTCTGTGTTTAAAATCCATCTGGACTTCTTTTCTTTTTTGTTTTAAGTATCCACCTTAAAAATTAGTATCTTAGGGTAAGTGGAGGCATCATTTCCTCATGTCTTTCCTAATCATGATTGAGCTTATTAGGATATACTTAGGATCACACATTGCTTGTTACAAGTCATATTAATTATTGGTTCTAGGCTCATGGTTGCTCTTCATTCTAGGGATGCCTATTTTTACAGATGTAAGTATAATCCAGTCCCAACTCCCTCTTCTACCATAAAGTCTTCCTGATTACTCTGACTGTCCCTTCTTTGGCATCTCCATAGAAGAATGACTTGGGTTGTGTTGACCTTGTATCTCTCAGTCAGGTAGCAACAGGCACTTCTCACATTGGTCTTCAAGTCTTCTGGAACATAGATCAGCATGCAGTGCCCCACAGCCTTGTGATGTTCTCTGATTCCTCCTTCTTCTTCTTTGAAGTTCTTCTCTAAGCAGCTCAGATTTACATCATGTTTGGGTTCAATAGCACAATGAAATCATTGGTATCAGCTAATACAGTCAATGTGCTTCTTCTGCTTTGCTAAGTGTCTGTGGAGATCAATAGAATATGGGGACAGAATCCTCGAACCCATTGCCCGTATACTATACAGCCAAAGAGAGGCTCAATAGGTGACTTTAAGATGGTGGTGGTGACTGAACTCACCTACATTCTAGGAAGTGCTAGGCACTTTGGCAGATGCTAAGAATGCAGGGATAGATATGTCTCCATTCCTATACCCAGAAAACTCACAGTAGAGAAGAATGGGGAAAATAAGAGAATTTCAGTGACTTTCAGGGAGCAATTAATTAAATATGGAATTAAAAAATCAATATTAGATTAAAAAACCATGGACATTTGAACTTCTGGCTTTATAAAGAGGAGTTGCCAGGGACTGGAAACTGGGAAGAACTTTGTGTACTCAGGGAGTAGATGTGGCGACCCTGCATGGCAAGACATAGGAGGTTTGAGTAGTGCGGAGATGCTGTCCTGAAAAGGCAGGAGTCTGGAGCAGGGATCTCTGAACAGTTGAGCTACAGACTTGCATCTCAGGGACCTTGAGTTACCTCTCAGATTGCTATGGGTTGTCTGAGCTTTCCCAGAACACTAAGGCTCATACATTTGTCTCTATTTGTCAAGTAGGACTTCTTTTGACTAACCTTAAGTTTTATCCATTACTCCTTAGGCATATCAAATGACCCACACCCATTGGGGTACATAAAACTTTGAGATAGAATAATTTTCTTGTTCTTTTCCCCTCCCCTTCCCTTTCCTTCTCATGTTCTCAAATGCCTCTGAAGCAAGTTGTCTCCTATTTGGAGAAGGCAGAGCCTGGGCCTCATCGAGAAACTTCTTAGGATTTGAGAAGGCAGCTGCTCTCTTCTTCTTCCTAGATGCTTTTCACACCTTTGCCCGCTCTGGCTCCACCATGCTTGTAGCTCATCTGATTATCAGTTGTTTCAAAATTTGTGATCTTAGTTTATCATAGTTCTTCTCTTGGCCTATTAGAATTTACTTGTTTTCAGTCTCCCTTGAGGGTGAAACATCAGCGGACTGGAAGCCAAATTCAATTCCGGCTTTATTACTCGGTAGAGAACAGTAAAAGAGTCCCTCATGGTCACAATCCTGGCCTTTGGACCATTTTATTTCTACTCAAGCAGCAGCATGGATCTCGAATCCTGGAGCAGAACAAGGGAAGCTGGGAGGACAGGGAGGAGGAGGGTGGAGTTTCAGCTATCAGCAGCACTGTGGGATGGGTCACAAGCGCCCATCTCTGGGGCCTTTCCATTGTCATACAGATGCATAGTCCCTTCATAGCACTTGCTCCAGATGTCCAGCCTGCATCCAGATCGGTCCCCTCGCCGAGATGCCACACCCTGGTTCCATGTAGCACGAATTTAAAAGCTCACTAACCTAAACCAGAGGTCTAGTTTCTAGATCCTTAATCAAGAATCATCTTTACTGTGGCCTGTCCCCTCAGGGTCTTCCTCCTGGGTCAGAAGAGTATATACTGCATTTCTATTTCTTAATGGACACTCCTCATAATTATAAATAATGGAGTTCTTAGTTTGGATGGGCTGTATTGGAGTTGCTGCCTGCCCCCTTGGAGATCATCTGGTGATAATCTTGTTTTCTTGAGCTCGCTGAGTCTCTGTAACTTTCTGTCTATTCAGCTTTGAAATGAGGGTGGTAATGTGTATAAGACGACAAAGCGAGAGACGCGCCCCACGCGAGTGGCTCTTAAGATACCAATATAACAGGTTACGAATTTTAGGCCTTCAAAGGGCTCCTGGGCACTGCTTTGTCTGGCTTAGCCTATTTTGGAGTGGCTTTCTTGTGTAAATCACAGTTCCCTTGGCTTTCATGGCCTAGAAGTCAGGGTAGGATGGCTGAGATACTGGGAGGGCCCAGGGCATCTCAGGAACACATAGAGAGAGGCAGCTTTGAAATGTCCTTGGACAGTTGTCTCAGAAAGGACATGTTGAAAGTACGCTCTGATTCTGTGATGTCCAGAGTCATAGGTTTCTAACACAATGATGCTTCTTAAGCCAAAATCAGTAATCTATTTCCCATTTGCTTAGTATAAATAGTACCATTCCTGGTTTTATCAACTGGAGGGTTGCTATGGTAACTATCTCTATCCAGAACAAGGAAAAGTCTTGGACCCTCTGGCCAGCACCCTGATCAGAAAGGGGTTAGAAAAGGCTTCTTACTCAGGCTGGCTATAGGTGTCCGGGGACTGTGGTTAGAAACTGGGTTGAGATGGTCTAATAGACGTTCCCTATACTTTCAACTACTAGCCAGAACAGCCTGTTGATAGTGTGGAATGAAACCCACGTAGCTCTTCCTGTGGAGATGTCCAAAAGAAAATAAGCAAACAAATACAGTCAACAGTGTCCTTGGCTGTTTAGCACTCACTAGGGCTGTGTAACGTGTCTGTGGAAGTAATGCAAGCTTTTCTCCAGTACAACTCCATAGGGGTTGGCTGCTCTGTCGTTCTCATTTTATATATGAGGAAATCGAGGCCCAGAGGGTTACCAGTCACTGGTGGATTTGAAGTCCCTCCGGCTTCAAAGCCAATCCCTTTGCTGCTAGATGTTGACATTTTAGAGCTTAGACAGGAGTCTTAGAAAGATTTGTTTTTATTCGTTTTAGCTATGTGGATGCGCATGTATGCCACACACGCGTGGGTGCCCACAGGGGCCAGAAGGGGGCGTCAGAGTTGCAGGTGGCAGAGAACCATTCAGCGTGTGTGGTGGGAGCTGAATTTGGGTCATCTGTAAGGCAGTAAGTGCTCTTAATTACCCCCCCACCCAGGGGTTAAGAGCCCAGTCCCTCAGATAAAATTGTTGTAAACAATTGCTAATGGTCTTGATCTGTAGGGAGAGCCTTTTGTGGTGATGTTGGCTGTTACTTCCAGGGCCTGAGTTAGATCAGCTCACACAGATGAATGCAGAGCCCTACATGTTCGAAGGAAGGGTCCCGTTCAGGTAAGTTAAGTGAGCCTCAGCTGTCATGTTCTGTTCTGTCATGTTCATGTTACTTGTATGTCAGCTTGTTGTGTCTTCAGGGTTCTTGAATGAAGCTAAATCAACCCAGAAATCAGTTTCAAAAGCTTTCTGAGTCTGGGTACTCTCTGACCCAGCAATTCTTCTAGGAGTGCCGAAAAGGACATTATCTTGAATGTAGTGAGAATTAACTTTGAAGATATGCATCTTTGTTTATCAAACAGTGAAAAGCAATATAAATGCCCCGGGGATGACAGACAAACGGGTGGCAATACAGATGTTCCTCGACTTAAAAGGCAGTTGTTCTCACTAAGGCCACCACAAGTTGAAATAAGGAAAGTTAAAATTCCGCTTAGTATACCTAACCTCCCAAGACTCCCAGGCTTTTTGCAGCCGGTCGCTTTCAACACACTCCGTCTAACTGTCCAGTTCCTCCATTGTCCTGCAAACTTACCTTGAACACCTCTGGTCTGGTGTTGCTGAGTTGCCCTGACACCCTATTTCCTCCTGCCTATCTTTCTGGAGCCACAGCCCTTGATGGTAAACATTCGGTCCTGACCGTTTGACCTGAGTTCTGCTGGGACTTCCGATGCCACTCACCATAGTTCCTAGCTGTGCCCTCTGAGTATTCCGGGCCCAAAGAGATCAGAAAGTTATTACTGAGCTGAGAAATGTACCTTTGCAATAGCCCTGCAGGCTATTTCAGGCAAGAGAGCTGAAAGTCTAAGCTAGGCTTTTTGATTGTTGATGCCTAGGGAATTCAAAGTTTATATATATATATATATATATCCAAACTTTTCCCTTTCATCTCACAAACTCTGGGATGGATACTTTTTTGTAATGTGTTAGCCTGCTATCAGGAAGAGGTCCCTGCCTTTTAACACAATGAATATATTCATCACTTAAGTACCAACTTTTAGAAATATACCAAGAAGGGGCTATTTATGATTCCTGCTCACACGGTGACTCTGGCTCATGTGATCTTAGTTATAGGCAGAAATAGACAGTGCTGTGTTTTACCTGCTGTCCTGTATTTCTCTGCTCCTGGATAATTCTTCGTCTGTCTGAAAATCTAGGTCACCTCATCCATACTACTCGGTCGTCCAGTGACCCTCCAATCATGCCAGATTTGCCTAAGTCCAGACCTTCAACAACAGCAACCGAGTTATATTTTGGTCAACTTTAAAGGTTGATAGTAATCTATACCTCTTCAGTTGAACTGCTCTGGGTTAGAATCCACTGGAAAGGCTGTGTTTCTCTGGCTCTCTGGCTGTGTTTTTCTTAGACAAGGTTTTTAACTGAAAACGTTTTAGCCTAGGCTGATGTGTATAAGCCCTTCTTTTGGAGGTTGGAAAATGGACCAGTGTGGGTACGTGGTTCCATGAGAGCTGTCTCTAGGATGGCTGGATATCCATGAATAAGTCTCGGTGAGTATTTGCCTAAAGGGACCAAAGGGCAGTGTGGCTTGCTAAGGTCTCTGAACTGGGTCCAGGAGACATTGGTAATGGTAGGAGATATGGACACACAAAGAGATGTGTATATACCCTCCCCCCATGCGCAGCAAAATCATGGCAGTAGGAGATCCATGGCAAGAAATGAAATACTCCTGTTGTTGAGAGGCACAAAATATCCCTGAATCCCACATCATTGCCTTGGACCTGGAGGTACTTAGATGCTTGTTCATGTGATCTTGTTGGGAAGAGGCCATACTCTGTTTCAGGTATTCTGACTTTACATTAACTTGGAGAGCTAATGCATTTTCCCTTTCCCATCAACCCTATTCCTCCTTTCTCACAACCTTTTACACCAAGGGCATTTCTTGCCTCTTTATCAGAACTCAAATGAACCCTCAAGTCTTAGCTTCTTGGAGCAAGGAGAGACTCTGTGGAGTTTCCATCTATGTCACAGACATCACAAGTGGAGGCGTCTTGTCTTAGATCTTGGGCAGGGCAGTTAAGCTTGTTTTGACTTGATAGCTCCCCAAAGAGACTTTGACTGTCCCTGGTGGGTGGAGCTTAAGGGAAGTGTGAGCGAGTGCATGGGAGGCCTTGGGTGCTGGAGGACAGGAAGGCATGACTCACCGGAAAGGGGCTTAGTTGGAGAAGAGGACAGGACTGGAGCTGGTCAGGGCTGTAGGGATCTGAATGGGGAGCCAGGAGATGCAGACCATGCCATCCTGCAGTCCTCATTCTGTCATTAAATCTGAGAAGCCACCATGTGGGTGTGCCAGCTCACCCACCCTTACCGTCACCTCATCAGGCATGAAGTGCCAGGATTAAAGAAAGAAAGGAACGAAAGGAAAGGAAAGGCCTCATTACATGGCTGGAAATCCTCACAGCAGATATAAAATTTTATGAGTTGCCTATTGCCCAGCACCCCGTGTTTTTGACATCCCCCGTTTCACATACAGTACTTTAAACATATGAGACACAGGCATTACTGCTAAAAAAATTTTTTTCACCCTTTTCATTTTTCCCTCCTTTCTGTCATGGCTTAGTGGGTAGCTCTGAAGTTTTAATACTGAAGGGCCCATTTCATGTTATTTATTACCTTGCTTGTGTGAACGCCGAGGCCTATAAATCGTCAACACAGGCTGCCTAATTCCAGCAACAGCAAGGTTTCGTCACATGTAATTAAAAGATCCCAAAGCCATTGGAATGTAATGGATTTGGAAATGACACCATGGGGGCAAGGGGAACAGGCCCGTGAAGAGGCAGCAGTATTTCAAAGGCTTTCTTGCAAGGTCTGGGATCAATGGGGCTGCCTGGCAGGGCTCCAGCAGGGCTAGCTGATGTGGGGATGGAGGAACGGTCTGGATTCGCTCTTATCTTCGGCTCTGGGAACACACCTTTGTCATTCCCACCTCCACAGAGGTGCACAGAGTACGTGAACTCGCACATTCCTGCAGCCTGGCCTGCCAAGGCTCAAATTCTGATGGCTCTGTGAGCTTCCATCTGGCAAGAGGAATTCTAGAAGCAAGGAGATAGCATAGTCGTTCGGGCAGACACCATGTCCTGGGCAGCAGGTATGTCTGGGTGTTTACCTGCTGTACAAATAAAACAGGACTCTTATTCTTGTCTACCATATCCCCTGATACTGTTTCTGGTTCTTGTAGGTCACATGATTGCTTCTCAGTGAGTCACAGCTTGTAGTCAAATGAGAGCCCTGTAACTTGCTGCACATAGACCCTTCCTCGGAGTTCCCTGAGTACCGTGTCTACCCAGTTATTGGAGCACACTGCTGCTGGGATAGTCCTCTGTCTATTTTGCTGCCTTACTACCTCCATGGGTTCCTCACAAGCACAGACTGAGCACACATCTTTTCTGGCCCTGGTGGCTTTGAACTGGTTATCAGAGGTATAAGCCACTTCCTATGTAAGAAAAGAGGAGAGGGAAAAGGAAGGAAAGGAAAAGATTAGAAGGAAAGAAATAGGGGAGAAAAGCATGATCTTTTGCCATCTCTGGGCTTTTAAAAATATGGGTAACTTGACTCTCGTATGATAGCCCCCACTAACCCCTATTCCCTAGTGTTCAGAGCCTGTGTCTACCCCAGAGCACTTGAGTGGTGGGTGTGACTAACAGTCTTCAGAAGTCATGGCCGATCTGTTTAGAAATCAGTTTATTAAAAAGATTATGGTTTAGTAAATTAGTGGTTGTAGATTCTCCTTATATGCATGCAATAACAGTTTAAAAGAGAGACTGTGAACTTGAAGGAGAGCAGGAAGGGGTATATATGAGGGCTTGGAGGGAGGAAAGGGAAGGGAGAAATGCAATCAAATTATAATCTCAAAAAACAGTCATGGCTTATGTCTTGTCTCTCCTCTTAAGGAAACAACTGCCATGTGTGAAGAAACCTGTGGGGAGGTTCACCTGTCTAGGACCTAAAGCTTTTGGTTGTAGCCAGCCAGGATCTCAACCTGTCAACAGGCAGGTAATGATCTTAGGAGTGAGTTATCAGTCCTAATTTTGCACTGAAATTACTTAAAGCATCTTGAACAACAGCGTGAATGGAACCTCATGAAGACCCTGAGCCAGAGTCACTCACCAAAGCCACTCCAACATTCCCTCGCTGCAGAAACTGAACTAATGAATATTATTTCAGTTTTCTACAACCTGAAGTAATGAACACACAATGAACAACTAACAAAAACCTGTCTACCTTAACTTTTTTAAGCTTTATTTTGTAAGTATGGATATTTTGCCTGCATATATCTGTGCACCATATGAGAGCTGTGCCCATGGAGGACAAAGAGGGCACTGGGCCACCTGGAAATGGAGTTACGGTTGTGAGCTGCCATGTGGTACTGGGTATTGAACCTGGGTCCTCCGGAAGAGCAGCCAGTGCTCTTAACCACTGAGTCATCTCTCCTGTGCCCACATCTATGTTTTCGTTATATCAGAGTTCCTGTCTAACCCTCTCAGCTGAACCGGAGAATTATATACCCAGCTGTCACCTTCACAATCTTCCCTCTAGACCAACCCTGATCTAGTCTTCCCAGGGTTCCCTTACCTTAGTTGTACGCACTCTTCCCTAGACATTCACTATACCCTTTCGTTGGTTTTGTGCTTTCTCCCATGACCAAAACATTGCATTCTCTACCCAGCAGCCAGTGATTCCCAGTCAAACGGAAGTCATGGTATGACGTTGCTCTGAACTGAATTCACCAATGGCTTATCTTGTCCACAGAACAAAAAGTAAAGTTTTTAAATAAATTATAAACCTATCCCTTGTTCTTTCTCTAAGTCAGCTTCCATCTTTCCCTTTTAGCTTTGTCTTTTTTTTTTTTTTTGCCTTGTACACTGTTGCAGTAGGGCTTTGTTACTGCTCTTCTCCCTGTCATGGTCACTCTTTCTCACTTCTTGCTGTTTCATTCCTCATCTTAAAGTTCTTTCTTAGACGTTGCATTCTCTGTGAGGTCAACACTGGCAGTGCTATCGATATTTGCAGTTGGGGCTGGGGAGATGGCTCAGTGAGAAAGAGCACTTGTTGCCCTTGCAGAGGACCTGGATTCCATGCCTATGGGATGGCTTACAAACATCGTCTGCAACTCTAGTTCCAGGCTATCTGACACCCTCTTATGATCTCCATGGTCACCAGGTACACAACTCACACAATATACATATTTAGGCAAAATGGACAAACATTTAAAGGAGTGATGTGGGAGGTCCTTCTGTCTATGTGTCGCTTTTATTGGTTAATGGATAAAAAAATTGCCTTGGCCTATAGTATGGGAAGAGGAAAGCAGAGTCAGAGAGAAGCCATGGAGCCACATCAGACAGATGTGCTGAAACTTTGCTGGTAGGCCATGACCTTGTGGTGATGCACAGATTACTTGAAATGGGTTAAATTAAGATATAAAGAGTTGTTAAGAGTTAGTCAACAAGAAGTTAGAGCTAATAAGCCAAGCAGTGTTTTAATTAATACAGTTTCTGTGTGGTTATTTTGGGTCTAAGCTAGCCAAGCGGCGGGGATGAACAAGTGGCTCCCTCCCTCCAACAAAGGAGGGGGGGTTGTTGTAGACTAACTTCTCTTTACTTAGCTCTCATTTCCCTCTATTTAGAAATAAAATTTTCAAATGCCTTAGATCACCTAGTGCTTCATGCTCTTGCGCTCTGTAAGAGCAGAGAGGTTTTTCTTTCAGTGTTGTCTGTTGCCTCATGGCCGGCATCTAGAACAGAACAGACTGGAACCCAATGGTGGGCAGTAGGACTTGTTGGAGGAAGGAAAGGAGGAAGTAAAGAGGGAAGGAGGGTGCTCAGACGGGGAAGAGGAAGGACCACCCACAAAGCACTTGCTCTTTGCTGAGTTGCCGCCTAGCAGGGCTGTTTCTCTCTGAGCTAGACCTTGTGCTTCTTGAGGGCCAAGTGTCTGCTCAGCCCTCAGCCCCCAGTGGCAAGCCCTGCTGATGCTAACCTCAGGAAACTTCTCAGTTTCATTGCTCTCAACACCAAGCAAACCTGAGTCTTTTCACTTGTCTGGATTTCCCCTGACACTCCCCTGCTTCTCTTACTCTCTCAACCATGAAGTCTTGAACCCTTATAGCCTGGACTATGACTTTATCTAGAACCTGATTTTTGTGGATCTGATGAACTAAACGATAGTAAATCCTACTGGGGAAAAGAGTAGATTTTAATCCCACGTGTCTGGTATCATTTTAAGAAGACAGACTTGCTCATGAAGACCATGTGAAGATGGATGCAGAGCTTAAAATACATGTCAAGAACACCAAGGATTGGTGGCCATCATCAAAGGAGGTTTGGAACAACACCAGGAAGGTTGATTCTTTTATTAATTCCGTTAATATCTTGGCTTGAGAAATTTAGTTTCCACATTGTGAAAGAATAAAATCTGTGTTAGTGACCATGTTTGTGGTCCTTTGCTATCTCAGTCTCAGGTAAGTAACCTGCCTTCCTGATATACTTTCGGAAACTGATCTCATGACCAGAACCTTCGCGGAATTTACAGACCACCTGTTGATCGTCAGTAGACCTGGGATACTTTCCAGAGAGTTCCTTCTTTCATAGCTAATGCAACCAATCTCCTCTAGGAAGCCCCCCTGAGAAGCCTAAGAGGAGGGAACTTGATTTGTTTAGCATCTCTCTGCTTAAAACAGCAGGACATCTGAAGAATTGGTATGTGTTTCTTTGCCTAGGATGAGGCTGGCAGTCTGTCCTACCCACACGACCTTCACCCACTCTCGCTCCCGGCTATGCTGACTCTCTGATTAAATGGCATCAGAGGGCAAGAAACAGATCTGTGCCCTTCGTTGCCTATTGTTCCAACTTGGTGATGTGCACGCTAGTGGATAAGGACGTTTCGTAAGCAGGGCTTTTGGCTTTGCTATTGTACAAATGAGGAAACTGAGGCCCAGGTGGGAAAAGTGACTCCAAAAGATTAAAGACAAAGAAAGGCCTTTATATCACCTCTACTCTGTATTTCCAACTGTATTGGCCACTTTATTCATTGCTGTGAGAGAAACCACACACACCCTAAGGAAGGGGGGAGCACACATCTGTTTTGGTCTGTGATTTGAGAGGGTACAGTCCATAATGGCAGGGAAGGCATGGCTGCTGGGGTGGCTTGACAGCTGATGCTAGTGGTACCTTGGACACAGCTTATTCCATCACCATGGATCAGGAACCAGAAAGACTGGTGGAACCAGGGTAGAGCTATTACCCATAAGTGCCTGCTCCAGTGACATACTTCCTTCACATAGGCCCCACCTCCCAGTGGTTCTCCACCTCCTACAAGAGCACCACTGGCTGGAGAACAAGTCCTCAAATACATAAGACGGTAGGAGGCATTTCACATTCAAACCATAATGCGGACAGTAGGACTTTCTGTTTAAGTCAACAAAAACATACCTAGAGGCATTTGCGAAGTCACGCTACAAGATCATGGGCCCCCAGTAGGCTCAAACTGCAGCCCTGCCATTCTTTGGTTGTACAATTGTGGGAAATTATTTAGTCTTGCTCAATTCAGATCCTTCATCCAAAATTTATGATGGAAAGATAAATTTCACAGGAGACATATCTTGGGAGATTACACATGGATAGCACCAAGTAACTGAAGAGTCAGCTCCTTGCTGTGGACACTTAATAATCCCTAATCTCTCAATTTTCACTCCCAGTGTTCATATTCCAAGCCCAAAGAGGGTAGGAACAAATTATAATTTCAACAAAAACTTTGTCTGTTTGTCACATTCAGTTCAAGCTGGAAAACTAAGAAATAATTGAAGTATTTAATCTATCTCAGTGCTGACAATAGGCATTATGAAATCGTTCTTAGTGCTAACAAGATCTTTTATCAGTTGAAAAAAATCCAGAAATGTTCACTGGGCTATGCTGAGTAGAAAAATGAAGCGAGACCTTGGCGATTTGGAAAGATCTTCAAAACTCAGAGCATAAGCTGAAAGTTTTCTGACTTCATTTTTGTTTTAAAAAAATGAAGGATTGAGTATCATACTAGATGGGAAGGTGACATGAATTATAGTCATGGATCAAACACTGGGTATTGTTAATCAGCTAATCCATTTAATCAGAAGGCAATGTATCTTAAGAAATCTAGCAAATTGAGCTTTTGTAACATGCTAATGCTTTCAAGTTATAGATTTCTTCTGATCGTGAGCTACGAGGACACTCTGTGACACAGTCAACGCATTTCGAGCTGAGAATAATTTGCCATGCACTGACCTGACGTGGGAGCCCCAACCCGGGGACGTAGAACTCTAAGGTATGTAGTCTTAGTAACTTGACCGTCTGAGACATGGCTAAAGGCTACATCCAAATCTCATAATTTGTTTCATAGGAAAGTAAGGAGGAAATAATCTGTCTGAAAAAATTACCCACAGTTTTTCAAAATGATCATTATTGATGAGATTCGTTTGACCACAAGAGCCTTGATTTATATTTTAGTAGATTTCTCTGTGTGATCCTCACTCTTGATCTATAGTCAGAGTATCTGGCAAGTGCCTGATACACAGCAGATGCTCAATACATACTTGATGAATGAATAAAGAGGAGAACTTGTTGAAGGATTGTGACGTTTGATTTCAAAAGAATTCACTCATGTATAGTATCATGCTTTCTCATGAATCTCCTAGTCAAATCTTTGAGAATGTCAACTAAGTAGGCATCTGGGACTCCTTCTGAGAGCATGGTGAGGGATCATTGTCAACTTTTCATAGGAAACAGTCATGAGAACTATCTTTGGAGCTTGCTTTGAAGCCTGAGAATTCTTTGGGACCCTGGTCAGGTTTCATGTCTATTGGGAGAAACAGAAGAAAATAGAGGAGTTCATTCCAGGCGCCTGTGTACGTGAAACCATCAGGCATAAGACAAGCCCTACACAAAGCCCTTCAGAGAAGGAATGCCATGCAGGAATGCCATGCTGAAAAGAACAAGTCAGGAGGTTATTTGACCCCACTCTCCAGCACTTTGGTCTTTTATAGCATGCCAAAACTCCTTTTCTTACTGGACAATTGACTCTAATCACCCTGAGTCTTGGGTTACAATGTGACGAGAATGAAGGCCAGGAGAAGGAGCAAGAAAGGGAGCCAAGCTGAGGATGGGCATTTGGTATCTGGGCTAAAGTTAGGAAGCTATTCATGTTTCCTAGTGATCTAGCATGTGCCTGGAAAATAAAGGGGTCTTTATAAGGAAGAAGTCAAATAAATATAAAAACTGAGTTACCAAAGTAGCCTTATAGATGTACAAATTCTGCATCTTGGACTCCTCCCAATCTCCAATGTCTCCTCATACAGAATTGTATGCCACGTCAATATACAGTCAATCAGTCACCATGAAAGTGGGCAATAGAGAGATATCTGCTTTACTTTTTATTCCTTGGAGACAGGATCATACTACTTAGCCTAGCCTAAACACAAACTCATAGCCCCTCTGTCTCGGCATCCTAGAGATTCTGTGTTAGTTTTGCTACATTAGATTTTGTGATGGTTACTATTGCCACCTTGCAAACAAGGACTTAGTATCTCTCATTTTCTTATTTCAGGAGTTTGATCAGGGATCTTAGATGGAAGGATCTTCTTGGGGTAGTTTAGTTGCCTTTAGTAAATGACTGGGCTGGACAGCATAGGAAGCCTTTGTTGACATGTTCAGTGTTCAGATATTATCCTGGGTAGCCTCTTTCTCCATATGCTGTCTTAAAATTCTGAAGTCTCGTCTAGCCCAATGTAGACTACAACTGCTTGTGATTTACATCTCTGGGTGGTAGAGTGTGGTGCAGCTACTCTAAGGTCTTTAGTCTGAGTAAGGTAGAATCCTAAGATGTCAAGGACAGGTAAATCTTTTACACCAGTCTAGATTCTGAAGACAAATTGGGAACTACAAGGATGCTCTTGTGAGCATAATGGCAGCTTTAAAGGTGCTTCTTAAACCTAGAAAAATTATGTCTTCTATGCACAAAGTATATTATTTAAAAAAAATTCCTGAGATACATTTAAATCTTCACAAACAGACATGTACAAGCCCGAGGAATTGTGAGTTTGGCTGTTCCTAAGGTCCTTGTATCAAAGATATTTTCTGGTTGTAACTTTCCATTGCAAACTACCCAGCTTCTATTCTGATTTTCAAAACTCTACTTCTCACTTAATTTCTTCTGTTTTAATTGAATTTATTTTACCTGTGTTCTGTGGAGGGTCATGGTAAAATTCTTTCTTTTGGTTGGGAGCAGGGCAGGGTCTTTTCATATAGCCCCGGTTGCTGTGGAATTTGCTATGTAGATACACTAGCCTTCAACTCACAGAGACCCTTCTGCCTCTGCTTCCCGAGTTCTGGAATTAAAGGAAAGTGCTACCTTGTATAGATTAATGATGACTTTCTTAGCAATACCTTCTTTGTTTAAAAAGTCCTGCTTCAGATTATTAAAATATTCAGAGTGTTAGAATCCATATCACCTTTGCGTAAATTTTAGCTCCTTCACAATTTTTTGGTTATTACTTTTGTTTTGTTGCCCTAGCACAGGATCTTACTAAGAGCCTAGGACAGCTTAGAACTCACCTCATAGTCAACATTGGCTTTGAATTGTAAATCCACTACTAGAGCTTTGATGGGGAACCACTGTCAGTCAATGATCTTTAAGAGGTTGGACTAGGTTAGGGTGTGACCTTTAGGGTACCCAGAGAAAACCGCCGACTGGCCCAGGGCTCTCTTTCTCTCTGTGGTTCTATACAACAAAGCTGAGGCTGGACTTCTTGTTCCTGTTTGGTGAGTTTGCCCCTTATAATTAAAGAATATAATTAAAATATTTTGGAGTTAGCCTGGGATTCTTTGACCCATGTCCTCCTCATCAACAGAGCTTCCGGACAGCTTTGCACTTTGGCTCAGTTCCTCTGTCCACACTTCGTCACCTTTCTTCTCTGGGCTTTCTGTTCCAGCCACATTGGACCCTTGATTGGGCTCCTTTCCTCTGGAGCACAGTTCTTTAACACTAGACACTCTGTGACCCCCCACTGACCTCTCAAGTTCATGCCAATGTAATTTCTTATCTGAACAATAGCATGATCCTACTGCTTTCTATTTGCCGGGTTTTCTGGTTAATTTCTTTATCTTCCAGAGTAAATTACTATGAGCTACTTGACTCCCATAGTCTTCGAGTCTTTGTTCCGCATTCCCAGGTGCCAGGCACAGTAAGGTTTCACTGATTGTCCGTGATTCCTGACAGCCAGCCTATTGGTTAGCTTTCTCAGAAGAGCTCACCCCTCAATTGAGGTATGACAATTAACGATTAATATTTTTCATAGTCGAAGTGTCTTGACAATGACTAGCAACTGTGTCACACATAGAGAATCCTCTAGGATGACACTGGTGAAGGGGCTATTTTTATTTCCTTCAGCTGGACACGAGTGACTATAAACCATGAGGGGTCACTGTTGGGAAGAGAATAGTTACATGGGCATCACTATACTACACCTAACTAATCCTCCCTTGCCTAACCCAAGACCTTACAGTTTCAATGGCAGCTCCCTTCCTCTTCCTGTCCCTCCTACAAGAAAGTACTTCACAAATGCCTTCCACCTTCTCTTTTAGTGCAATGATACTTTTGTAGAACTGTTAGTATTTAATTTTTTTCCCTAAGCTCCTTGAACTTGTTTGTACTCGGATTTGGGTGAGATCTCTTGCAATGTGAACACTCCCTGAGGTGCACCGTGAACCCCACTATCTCTCAGCAAATGTCCAGAAACAAAATGACTGCCCATAAACTGCACATTAATCATAAGCTTGAATCTGTGATCGTGCATTGTTAAATCAACAGTACATTGAGAGTCGTTCATTTGGTGCGTTTGTGGGTCACAGTCCATCCAGACAGCACTAGAGGCATCACGGTCAGAAGCATAATCTAAAGACGGGAGCATAATTCTTGAGCAGATCCACAAGAGACTAAGAAGGCACGACAGACAGGCCAGTTGTGTTCCAGAGTGGAATTATCATATGTTATATGAACATACTTTTTACCACCATTACTTAATAAAAGCTTTTCGTATGTGAGTTGCAGCCAAGGGCCTTGATACATATTTAGTAGCAGTCATAGAACGTGATAGCCGATGATACAGGAAAATGAAGCTGAGGAGCAGTGATACCCATCTTGTGGCTCCCAAAAGGAGTAGAGGTCAGTGGGAGGAAGAGCAGCCACCCTTGAGCATCCACCACCAGGGCAGGTCCTGTATGCCTTGTCTTGCTTCATCTGGACAACAGTATTTTCAAAGATCTATTATTCCTATTTTGTTAATCAGTTCTATTCTGAACTCAAAAAGGTTAAGGAACTTTGCTAAGTGGCCAAAGCTGGGACTGCAACCTGCCTTGATTTATTTTTTTTGTGGCAAACTGCATTCTTAAATGGGATAACTATGACAGCTCTTTGACACGTATGAAAGATTACCCTAATGTTATAGGAACTGATTGGTGTTTTAACCTATGGATCTAAAAAGTTTGGAGCAGGCAAGGTAAGAAACATAGTGAAACAGAGTGGGTGCAAAGCACTTTTGTAAGAGAAAACACATGACCTAAAACTTGTGGCATCTCTTCTGAATGCTCTAGAGTCATTCACCCATTTAACAATCAACCAAATATTTCCCATATCCCCCAAATGATTAAGGTACTATGCTAAGAGGTGGGCGGACAGAAGGGGAGGCAGAGGTGAGCTGACAGTCACGGGACACATGAAAAGGGTTCTCAGAGAACAATAGAGAAATGGGAGGGAATTGGTATACAGAGCCTACTATGCAAGGAGTCAGGAGGAATAGAGCTACGAGCCTGCAAAGGCAAGAAGCATGTGAAGAAATGTCCCGGAGCAGGCAGGATGACGGGACATCATTCCAAATGAATTTCTGGAGCGAGTCTGGTTGTTGTCCAGGACCTTTACAGGAGGTGAGACAGAATCTATGACAAGGAAGTCCAGGATTATCCCGCCCATCCTTGAAGTGGCCATCTAAGAAACCAAGCTTCTGGGTAGGGAAGACTTCGGGTGCCTCTGGCATGGAAACTACTGCGAATAGGACAAAGAGCTTCAGAGAGGATGCTCAGGGGCCCTTGGGCTCTCTTGACCTAGAAGACCCTCTGCTTGTTCATGCCATACTGGTCAAGGTCTGGAAGCTTCCAATGCCTCTCTGAAGCCTCTTACGTGGACAGACTTCCAGGAACAGGTGCTGTTAGGGCAGCCCCGCTGGAGCTAGAAGTGCTGAACATGTTTGCCATGTAACTTCAGCAGCCTTGCCTCTCACCACCGGCTTCGGGAGCATCCTGGCTTCCACGCTAGTTGCAGCTTCTTCCTTTCTTCCTTCCTTCCTTCCTTCCTTCCTTCCTTCCTTCCTTCCTTCCTTCCTTCCTTCCTCCCTCCCTCCCTCCCTCCCTCCCTCCCTCCCTCCCTTCCTTCCTCATTTTGTACTTTCTAAGGTGACAAACACAAACCTGGGCCTGGAGCAGGTGTAACTGTTGATGGATGGTATGCTAAATGACTGTTGTGTTAAGTAGGCTCCTCAGCCATTTGTCCTGGGTATTCTGTAAAAGGTAGGAACTGAGGGATGCTGGGAGAACCTGGCAGCCAGGTCTGCTTCGATTTGTTAAATAGGCACCTCAGCCATTTGTCCTGGGATTGAAACGTAGCAATAAGAAAAGACATTCTGATGACAAGCCTTATTTTGAATCATAAAGTCACAAAAGGCAGACGCCATTGGGGCTGTAGCATTTACAACCCATTTTGTAGATGGAAAGGCTGACACCAGAGAAGATATGTCAAATATGAAAGGTTCTCTTAGACAAAGGCTTATCCGTGTAGATTTTCATTTCTGAGATGTGTCCTTCCCACCAAGATGTCTTCTTGTAACTGTGAATGAGCCCAACACTGAGAGGGTGTGTACATGCAATCCGCTGTCCGGTATGCTCCATGTGTACGTAATGGACGAGATGAGGAACTTGCCAACTGGGGGTCGTTAGGCTGCTCTGAACTTCCCAGAGGAAACTGAGCTTGGTTCCAGCCGTGCAACAGCTGGATTTGGAAGTTACCAAGTAAGCAAAACATTCCCCTCAAGACTCAAGGGGACGGCAGTTCTGTTACACGTCAAGACCCATAGTCCACAACGGAGTAGTACAATATGGATCATTTATTAGGCAGTTATTAAATACCATATTCTGAGCTCTCAATACCTGTTACCATTAACCCTAAACAACAGAAGTAGATAGGTGTTGGACGCCACTCATTCTGTTCAAATCAGCCAGCTTCATAACCAGTCCAAAGGTTCAATTCCAACTCTGCTCCTTCAAATTATGTCTATTTAAGGAGGTAACTTTTAGCAACTTTCACCTATGAAAAGAGGATAGCAAAACTGCTGATGGGAAGGATGCAAGGGTTCGATGACAAAACATACACAAGGGGCCGAGTGTGTTCTTGACCAATTTGGTCAGAGACCCTAGGTGTTCGGGGAAGACTGGAATTATAGTCAGTGGAGCCCAGGAAAGCTGGCCATCAGCAGGCAGTGTCAGACTCAGGGTGGATGCATCACTTGGTCCAGGTCTCTGAGACAGGGCCTTGAGGGAGCTGGAATACAGGGATCAAGCCGGGTTGGTGTTGCCCCGGAGGACTTGTTCCTAGGCTCTTCGCCCATTTTTCAAGGTGTCCAGTTTGGTTGTTCCAGACTCAGAATAGCAACAGCTGTTGGAAAGAGGTCTTGGAATTCTCCAACTGTGCTCAAATTAAGGATGAGCATCTAGGGAAGCTAAGACCTTGGGATTTCTGTTACTTCAGTGACCAGGGAGGACCATAGCTGAGACCACATACAGAGACCATCTCAGCATAGTCTGGTAAAATACTTGAATGGATGTAGATTTGAACTTTGAATAAACTAACTCTTTGGTTATATGTGTGCCACATGTATGCCAAGATATGGTGTTCTCTACACTGAAATTGATTCCAGCCTCTCTTAACCATGCATCTTCAAAATAATGCCCGCTGCCTTCTGTTACCCACGGTAAGAGGGTATAGCCATTGGCTAATATATTTTCTGATGACCCACATACCACTGAAAAATGGGAAATCAGGAGAGAGCCCCAGGAAAAGCAAGCTGAGCAAGCAAACAGAAATCCCCACATGGCAAACAACAGCAGCAACAAACACACTGTGAAAATCAATAAATATTTGTGGTCTACGATGAATGAACGAATACATGAATGGAATTTCCTGAAGAAAGTCCTATTACCAACATCATCAGCTTATTTTAGAAGTCGATGGAGAACTAGGCCTGTTTCCCGGGAACTGTCAGTGCAGAATTAAGTGGGCTCTGTGGCATTTCCATTCCGGGTAGTGAGTTATGTCGACTGTTCCCGTCCTGAGCTCAGGGCTGATCTCCAGCAGGACAAGAGACTGAAGGATGGTTCTGGGAAGCAGCGGCTGGAGGGGACGGGGTTAGAACTCACCCCTGACTTTGACGATAAAGAAAAACCTTTTGGGGCTACCTTCCTGAGTTTATCACTAACAGCTGGATATTTTCTCTCCAGCGTCTAGTACTTATGCCCTTAGTGTTGAGCTGTGTTAGGTAGCAAGACTTGTTTTCCACAATATATGAGACCAAGAACCCCATGGCGCTGTTCTTCTATAGTACTTTATATTTCTTAAGGAGCTTTGCTATCTACCCACCCATGTGGAATCAGTAAGCCCTGTGAGGGATTGCTTCCTCCACTGATAAGGTGGATAAGGTGTGGAAGGGTAATGGGCAGAGTGCAGGGACACAGTTAGACCTCTGTCAGAAAGGTAGAAAGAGCAACCATTGCTCAGGGGGTAAATAACAGGGCTGTGTCTTTCTGCCATCCAGCCCCGCACTCCCTCTTCTCTGGAAAGCTATCCTCACAGGAGACGTCTGTTCGAAGGTAATGATGTTTAGGTTGAATGCTTCCTGCCATTGAGTGCTGCGAATACACACTTACACCAGCCAGGTCTCTCCTACCCCCCTCAGCTAATCACCTGACTGATTGGTACAAGTACGGATTTGATGGCCTCAAAGCAGAACTCAAAGGTTCTGCTTGTGTAGAAATGTCTTTTTTGACACACTCATCAATGTATTCTGATACACTTTAAATTGCTGCTTTAGAAAATGCCAGGGATTTGAAAGTTCATTTGAGCCAAACACATCAATTTTCAACAACCCCCTTAAAAAGATGAGTATACCATACATGGTGATTGACATTATATGAGAGAGACCGAGGGTCACAGGAGGTGACGAACATGGGTCATGGCTTTGTCTTGAGCATAGCCTTTCAGAAACAATCCCTTTATATAGCACTATTCTGAAACATAACTTTTCAATGATTGATTAAATGCATTTTAAATTGCATCTTTACCTTTTTAATTAAAATCCATTGAATAAGTTTTCTATCTGTGAAATCAGTTAGGTCTTTATAAAGATTTGTTGTTGTTGTTGTTCTGTAAGTTTCTATTAGGGAGAGGTATGGCTCCTAGGACCAGAAGCAATGTGATATCCTGGAAAAAGCATGAAATTTCCACATCAGGAAATATGTGCTTTCAGACATCCAGCTGTGTGACCTGGGACTGCTCACTCAACCTCTGGGAACATCCATTTCCTATTCTGTAGACCCAGAGGGAACAATTTGCCTAATTCGTAGGTAATTGTGAAAAGATAAGGGAAAAGGCTTTCTATGGGGCAAAGCCCAGCGCAAATGTAAACTGTTGTTATCGTGATTATTGCTATTACAGGAAAAGGCACAAAAGCTAGGCCTGTGCTTCTCAGGGTTTCTCTCGCAGCTGGTGCTGCCTGTGCTGCTTTCCCGTGCCTGCATCTCTGCGATGTCAGGTATCTGCACAGCCGTCCCCTGCACATGTGACGTCTGCCAGTAACTGTCAGGCGCGCCTGTGGTCTGGACGCACGGTGCTGTTTCGGGAGACTGTAAAATGTTAGGGAAAGAGGGCCTGGTTCACAGATTCAGGCCCCCAGGAGTAGGTTAGCAGGGCTGTTTGAGCAGCGCCTTCTACTTCCTACTTGGCTACCTTGAGAACAGCACCAGTCCTTCATCAGGTGACTTGCCAACAGCCATGCTTAGCATATGCATGCACATTAATATTATTGCAGTCCTGGGGACTGAACCCGAGGCCTTGCTCATGCTAAGCAACCAGTCTGCCACCAAATTATATAATTTTATAATTAGTGGTGGTAGCATCAAACCTAGAATTTCATACATGTGAAATAAACCACCATGATCTCCATTCCAAACCGTGCTCATATTTATGTACTTGTGTACTTGTATGTACTTGTGTGTATGAGTGTGTGTTTGTACACACATGCACGTGACATAGCCTGTGTCTAGAGGCAGAGGACAACTTTTAGGAGTTGGTTCTCTCTTTCCACCGTGTGGGTTCCATGCCAAGCACTTTTACCCACCAACCCACTTCTCTGGTCCCTCATAGTCTTATTATTAAGGAGAGCTTTTGAGAGTCGAGTCTAGATTTATTCCTGGTAGGATTTTCAGTGTGTACCTCAGGATTAGCTGTGCTTTTCCAGCATCATTACCACCCTTATGGATGGCGAGATCAGCGCCAAGCGTGGACACTCCCAGACTGAAGTGCCTCACTCCAAGGACTGTCGTTAAAACACCCTTTTACTCTTCGAACATATACCTACGACCTATAAACGAAAGCAAGTGGTGTGTAAAACTCATGCTCGTTGGCCTGCAGAACGACCCTAAACATGCCAAAGGTGTAGCTTCCAGCATGCAAGAAGATCAGTAGCTGCCAGTTCCTCCCTATGTACGCAAAGGCTTGAAAAACACCCGGATGAGCTGGGTGAGCAGCTTGACGCTTTGCCTAGCTGCCTTGTGCCACTCTCCTGCCCATTCCTAGCCCAGGAAGCCCGCCTAGCTCTAGTGGCACCGAGAGAACTCACTTTCATGTGGAGCCCAAAGAGCTCTTACAACCGCAAGAGATGCTTCCAGATGGCAGGTCTCTCAGGACCATAGAGCTGACATTTACCGTATGAGTGTGGCTTCTCAGAGCCAGGGGATGTTTGCCTCAAGCACCTTTTTGATGGCCAAGTGTGAGCTCAGATTGTGGCTTGCAAGCGCTCTTCCTCTTTGTGTCCCTCCGTTTTTTTTATTCCAATTAGGTTTTTGCCAAGACTCTTCCCAGCTACCGGTAACCAGTAGATTACATGTTTTAGATTCCCCTGGGGGTGAACAGGTGAGGTAGGGTGTGCGTATGTATGTGCATTTGGGCTCATGCATAGGCATGGGGGCGCGGAAGTGAGATAGGATGATCTAGGCTTAGAATTAGCTCTAGGGACTCTGTGACTGGGCAGATAAAGAATAATTTCCCCTGAGGGTCATGCCCAGCCTTGGAGCATGCCGTCTCCTACAAGAAGCGATCAGACGGAACTGTGCTTGATTCGGGGGTAGCTAATCTACAAAAGAGATTTTTTTTTTCACCTCACAGCCCATCTTACCTTTTGTTGTGGATTTCAGTTCATTTATACATGGATTCGGTTGCTTGTTAGTGTGTACTGCAGAGCTTCCCCAAGGATACAAGCTGCAGATGGACGACATTTTTTATTTTATTCTCTTAATATTATTCTTGGCTTTTCGGAGGAGATATTTTTTTAATGATTATTCCTCCTGGTATTATTTTAGTTTCCAATTACAATGTGGGTACACTCCAGCACACTGCTATTTTGTAAATGGATGTATATGCTTATTGTTAATTGATTCCCCAAACAGGACCCAAATGCTTGCATTTAGATTGTGTATTATATTGCTTGCATGCCACCAGGCTGGCCCCATGCCAGCCAACACTCTCTGTTTGCCAGAAGCACAGTGGCCACGTCTTGTTTACCCTGACACTTGTGCTAACCAGCATGCCTGCCTTTGCCTTTGCTTTCTAGGGAGGAGCTAAGGGGTACCATGTTCGAGAGATGTTCAAAAAATCCTTGGATCTTCTTGCTGTTTCTATAAGGAAGGAACTAGACATATTTTCAAGCTGGTGCCCTAGATGATCTGTATTTTTGTGAAAACAGAAAGGAAGAGTGAACCCCAGGCACACTGTTTTAACCCTTGACCGTCTGTCTTAGTGAGGGTTTTGGTTGCTGAGATAAAACACCATTGCAAAACGAAACTTGGGGAGGATGGAGTGTATTTCATCTTACTCTTCCGGGTAACTGCCCATCACCAAAGGAGCTCAGGGCAGGAACATGGAGGCAGAAGCTGATGCAGAGGCCATGAAAGAGTGCTGCTTATTAGCTTGTTCCTCCTGCCTTGCTCAGTCTGCTCTCTTTTACCATCCAGGACCACCCTCCCAGGCATGGTATCCTTGCACCAAGCATGAATCAGGAGAATGACCCATAGGCTTGCCCGTGGGCCAGTCTGTTGGGAGCATTTTCTCAGTTGGGGCTTCTTCTTCTACAAGGAATCTAGCTTGTATCGAGTTGACATTAAACCAGTCAGCATAGCATTCGTGGCTGGGTCCAGATTCCAGCATTGGAATGGACACAGATGTTGCCATGGAGGAAGTACCCTGGAGTTTAACACTGGGCTCATACAATCAATGGGTAGGCTGATGTTAGAAAGGATCATTGATTGCCTTTGAAAGTCTTAGTATTGGATGCACCTGAAAGTTCAGGCATGAAGCGCACGGAGAATGAGGACCCAGAATGTGAAGTGTGATGGACATTTTCTTGGAGTTTCAGAGGTCCTCCTGTAAGCTAGGGCTTTGTATTGCAATGTCTGGCAGCCCCCTGCTCCAGCCCCCTCACCCCAGGGAATGGGATTGCAGCTAGGAGGATACTAGGTGCCTGTTTCTCATCTCTAAGATAGAACGGAATACAGACTGGATGGCGATGTTGCATTCATTATGACTGTTCCCATTTTGCGGCTCCACCGTCTCCTACAAGAGCTGCCGTGAAAGCCCTTGAGTCTCACAGCACTTGTGCTTTGGGGCACAACGTTGCTTCTCTAATTGTTCTCTGAAATCGGTAGGCTATTTTTTATACTTCTCTGAATTTAGCTAATATCTTTCTCAGGGAAAGAGAAATTGCACTTTCCAGTACAATGCCCAAATCTCAAAGGTAGAATTTCAGGCGTCAGTCAAAAAGGCGAGAAAGTTCTGGGAGAAGGGAGGGTAAGGAGCTCCAGGATTTACAACTCCCAGCCAGAAACTGGTGGCTGCCTTCACCTCTGGGTGAGACTGGCCCTGGCCATGATAAGGCCTGTCAAAGGAAGCTAATTCTGCAAGTTGGCTCTCAGCATGCATGTTTATGTAATGCTAGCCTGAGGTTTAATGCCACAGTCAAAAGAATAACAAACCCTCCTACTGAGAAGCCTGTTGGCCACTCCAGACCCTTTAATTCCCATCAGAAAGCAGAGTGTCACTTCCAAGGGTTACCCACAGCAGGGCCAGCTTTGGAGACCTGCAAAGTAATTATTTGTTGGTGTGTGTTGGGGTGGAGGGGGGTGGTGAAGTCAGTCTGGCTGGGATGAGAGCCTATCCTCCATGCTGATACTGGAATGTGTTGGAATTCCAGCCAACCTAATCAGCCAGGGCCATGTCTCATGAGAAGTTGCTTTGGAAGATCATTCTGTCTGACCTGCTGCTGACTTAAGCAGTCTTTCCCCGAGCTAACTAGACTCAGATGACTTTGTAGGAGACGCTGTGTCCTCAATATAAAACTCACCAAACAGATCTAGGCCCAGAGCCCTCTCTGTCTTTCTACGAGTCGTGCATGCCATACCAAACTGTATACATCACTCCGGAAGAGCAGGGCCTTGCCCATCTATTCCGTCTCTATTGTGTCCAGCTCACAGATGTTATTATGAGGGAGACTTTGGTGGAGAGAAGGAATAGACAGACCTACCTGCCCATATTGTAGTCCCCCTTGCCATCTTCTAGAACCCTCTCACCTTGTTAGATTGAGCCCTGCCTTCCTGTGAGCTTTATTTACTCATAGCAATGATTTCTGATTTCTTCCTACCAAGAGCACCATGTTTGCTGGTGCCCCCAACACTGTCTTCACACTGTGGCCGATCTTAGAGCTGAGCAAGCTGAGCTGAGGTCTCCTGCTTCTCTGTCTTTTCTTTCCTGAATGGACCGTGGTGTCTTTCACATGATAGAAACTCAAATGGTAGCAACCTCTAACCCTAGAGTGGGACCCTTGAAATCAAATGATCCAGTCATTTTTCCTCTTAGGCAGCAAAAAGCCCAAGCCTTTTCTTTGAAAACGAGTCACTGTTATATCTCCTGTTTCAAGTAAACAGATAAAAAAAATTAACTTGTTTTATATTATCTTCCCCCCTGACTCCATTCTGGTTCCTGGGACATCATTCAAAGACTCAGCAATCTGTTCAGACTCTTCATCGTCTGAGGAAGCCGAGGGTTGGAGAATAAAATAACTTAGGAGGCCGATGCACTTATTTCAGTAGCGACTATGGGGAACAATGTCTTCCTAGTCGGCCAGGCGACATTTCCGTTTATGACACTGCCCAACTTTCAGTGGAAATAAAGGGGAGGAAGAGCTGGAGTGTGCAGCAAGACAGAAATGGAAATACCAAATAAATAGGGAGTCAATACATTGTTGGTGAGTTTAATCTTTCTCCTCTTCAACTAACTCTAGTGTCAGCATTGCTGTATACCTGGTACCACAGCGTCGTCCCTCAAAAAAGGAAAAAGAAGAAAAAAAAAACTCAAATGTTATTTTTGTACAGAGAATTTCCAGGAAGAAAATTTAAGTCACATATCAGTCAACAACTCAAGCACTTAATACTAAAGTTTCATACTACCTACTAATTTTGAATTTTTACAATTAGTGGGATTTTGTAATTCCTACTAATAGAAATTTCTACTTGTAGGAATTAGGAATTCCTTCACGTTGCCTTGGGTGTTCAAGACCTTGGTCCATGGAAAGACAACAGCACATGCTTTTCCAGTTCTAGTAGCCGGCTGTCTGTCTGAAATTCCCCTTTCTCTGGGTCATTTCCCGTAATATGTAGGCTTTTTTTTTAAAAAAAAATTAACAAATTCAGTGATCTCTTCAATAGCCCCTATGAGCCATCGGCACTGTCTTGATGCTTGATAAGATTCTTACTGTTTTCTTACTGTGTTTCAGGAGAATCATTGGATCTGGTGTAGGTATTTCTGTTTTTGATAAATTGCAGGACAGGGGAAGAAAAGTAGTCATGATTAGTAGGAATAAATCAATTTAGTAATATATCATTAACGTCCGAGAAGAGATTAGTGTCACGTTGAATGTTACCTCAGTGTTGTATAAAAATATGGCGTTTGGGGCAGTTGCTTCATGGGTTTTTCCCGTTGCATTAGAGGACACAGCTGAACTTTTTTTTCATCTTTATATCCCCCATACGGTTAAGCCTCGCATGCCATAAAGGCTTAGTAAGCCTCCTGACTGACAGCCACACTTCCCAGGATCACATTGTACACATGTGATAGAAGCAGGTCCCTGTCCTAGAGTGTTCACCCCGGCCTTGAGTCTGCATCTATGATATTACCTTGGGTAAAATCATTTATTTTCAACTGATGCCCGATTCTAGTAGTCTTATTAGGAATAGACTTTTAGTTCCAGCTGGAACTTGGAGCTGTGGAACAAGAAGGTGGGAAGAGTGGGAGGAACCTGGGGGCTGACGGATTCTATCCCGGTAGGTGGAGCAGCAAGGGACGGGGTAGAGTACAGCTAGCATTTTGCAATCTGTGGGTCCCTGTGGAAAAGGAGTCCATCTTTAGCTGGCTAAGGGAGGGATTTCTCTCGTCTGGTCTGTGTAGGATTGATAAGAATGGCATAGACCCGATGAGTATCTCATTTCCTCAGGCCACTCCAGAGAGATGTCTTTATATCTCTACTGTCTGAGGTCACAGTCTTGACTCTTATTGGAAATGCTCACATATCTGCAGCCAGGAAATATAGATACGGCTCCCACATCAGCTATTACTGCATGCTGGCAAAACCAAACACTCTTGTCACTCAGCATTCATATTTAGGCTTAAGTTCAAATTGTTGTAATATTCAAATATACTACATAAAGTGTGATAGAGGTGTTATATATCTAAAGGAAGTATCAGGACACAGTGGAATGTGTAGTTTTGTAACAACAAGGTATTAATGCAGTGGAAGCATCTTTGTCTCTGAAAATGTGTCTCCCTCACATCTTATCAATGGTAGAAATTTTTTTATCACAGAATTATTGGCAGAGCTAAATGGAGGTTTCTGCCAAGGAAGAACATTGGAAATTAATATTTACATCAAATGTAAATATTACTATACACCCTGAATAGTATTTAAAGACGGAGCAAGTATTTGGCAAACGCCAGCCCTGATAACCTCTATAGTAGCCGCATAGTATAAACTCTCATAATACCAATTTGCTGAGGTTGTGGCATAGCCACAGAATAATGTAGACATCATGGATACCTCTCCACTTTTGGAACACACAGGATGTACTCAGAAAGTTACTGACAGAAAAGGACTTGGAAGCATTCTGGACAAGCCAAGGCCTTTATTGAGAAATGATGCTGGGAATTCCACGCTGCCTTCCCACCCTCCCTGCCCACCCCACCCCACTGCTCCACTAATGGCTTCATGATCTCATCCTTTAAGACAAACTTGCAAGGCAGAGCGAACCTGATGTATGTAGATCTTGTGCCCTAGCCAGACTCTCCCAGAGAGGCTGCCCTGAAGAAAATCTATTGCCCTGATCAATTACCAAACTTCCAAATGAAATAGATGGTTCTCTCTTGCTGGAAGACCATCAAGCTGTCATTTTTCTTGGTAATGAGAAACAGTGCAGGAGGGGGAATTGCACTTTCTCTGTGGCACTGGACGAAGAGTTCCAGTAAACAGGGCCTCTCCAGGAAAGCTGAGGTTACCTGCCAGCGTGATGGAAAGGTATCTGGAAATCCCTTTCTCTTTGAAACTGCACTCCGACAAATTTCTCTTGACTCTTGAGGTCAGGTAGTTTGCTGAGTCTGGCAGATGTAAAATTGGGAAAGCGCCCCCTTTCCTGGTCTGGGCCACTCATCAGGCCTTGCTTCCTTGTCTCCACCCCTTCCACGCTCATCTCATTCACCCTTAGCTCGTGAGTCATGCTCAGCGAAGACAAGAACGCATGAGGAAGCTTAGCTTGCATTAGCTGACAGGGACTGGAGTCCATTCACCGGACGGGATAGTCCTTGGTTACGGGCATACAGTACCAAGCGTCTCATTCCCTGATGTGCGCACTTGCACACATATCTAGGATTATGCCTGGGTTAACCTGTTCAACTCCCTCATTCTCCTTTGGGCTTTAAATAGGCTCAGACTTCATCGGTTTCAGTGAAGTCTTACTGGAATCCTTCCTCAACGATAGCCAAGAGTTTGTTTTTGTCCCTTCCTCTTGCTATGAGGTCTCTACTTTAAGCAAAGTGATGATCCAGTATCTTGATACTTTAAGTGCTGTTCACCCTGTGATCGTTTTCACATTGTGGTGCTCCACTGATACTCGGGTAGACCTGAACCTTGCACGAGATTCTCTTGCCCCTAGAATCTGTATTCTTCTTCTAACGGGAGAGATATTTATAAGAGCCCCCTCTGTATTAGTTAATAGCGAATGTGAGCACAGAGAGCTAAGGGAATACATTTTTTTAAATATTTTTTTGCTTAGGGAGAAGGGCAAATAATTCTGTCTGGAGTAGGAAATGGAACTAGAGTTGTCATAAAAGACATACATGAAGTGGACCTTTGGAGAGGCCACTTGGCAGACAAAGGCCTTCTAGGGAAAGCTTCCTCTGATATTATCTACTTCTGAGAAAATGAGAGAGGCTGGGAAAGAGAGGCTAAGCGACGATATTACTTTTAGAATTTCAGGGATTCACTGACCCAGACCATGATTCATACTCTGGAGAGAAAGATGTTTTCGCGCAGTAAACAGCTAACTAATAATGAGAGACTAGATGTAATAGAGCACCACTGTGGGTGGAAACAGATGCCAGGGGTGAATCGATGCCCAGATATCTGGTCTAGATAGCACCCCTTCCAGAAAGCTAGGCGGAGGAGTAAGGCTGTTGACACAGAGTGACCCAGGGAACAACCAAAGGGCAGGTAATACAGGAGCTCAGAACGGAGACCTTTCTTCTATGTGAAAAATCATGCAGAGAGGGGGTTGCCTCCATGGCCTGTGCCCTGGGGAAGACTCTACTGAGTTTCTAGGAAAGAAGAAGTGAAAATTAGAAGCCTTATGGCAAACAGCAACACTTGGAGTGCACGTATGTGAAGTGTGTATCTACCACTAACAGTGCAGCCCGCTGTGAGCCCTGGATGGTGAGGTGTCCCGAATCCAAAGGGAGGGGAATGGCCTTTACAGACGTCAGCTAGAGATGCTGTTCTGGTGCAAGAGGAACAGAAACAAGCCCGTGAGCTATCACTTCTCTGAGTAAGTTCTGTCCCTATCTGGGGTTAGCTCCCAATTCCGAGAAGGACTCTGAATGTTTCAATATTTCTCTATTGGCATAGGAGGCTTGATCAAATACTCCGTCAGCGGGACTGTGAGCCTAGATCTCTTTCAACAGGCAAGGAGAGCATGCATGCCACTGCGTGTGCACAACAACATCTGTCTGCAGCTCATTGGAAGTAGACTGAGTTTGAGGGCGCTCTCTCCCTCCGCCAGTAGACATCACACAAGAAGTCCTCCAGTGGGGAACTTATTCCTCAGTTCCACATTCCTCCTTTCCTCCAGTCTTATGGTAAGCATAGTGTGTATGTGTGTGTGTGTAAGTATATGTATATATCTGTATATGTGTGTGTTTGTGTATATGTATATGTGCGTGTATGTGTGTGTGTGTGTGTGTGTGTGTGTGTACATGTAGGAATCAAGATTCCAATTCGAATTCTCCAGACCACATGATTTTAAAGCATCTGCTTCATCATTCGTCATGCACATTTTTCTCTCCTGTAGCATGGACTTTTCCATGACTGCTGTCAAATGTAGTGTTGTCAGCTTCAACATGAGAATGACTGGAAACTACACTTGGCATATTGTAAGGGATTTCTTCTTTAGCCATGTTTTCACAACTTTCAGGTTCAGAGACATGAAATGTCTCACCCTACATCACCCATTAGTGTCAGAGCTGGGCTGGGGACCTGATGAATATAACCAGGTGTGTGGGTTAGTGTTTTTTCACCTGGCATTGAGAAAATGCCTCCATCCTGAAGTTGTGTTTCTTGATTAATGCCTGATTTATAGGAGGGCCTATCACATGTGGGCAATATCACCACTGGACATATTGCTGGCCCTGTGTTGCATAAGAAAGCAGGTTGTGCAAGTCATTCAGAGCGAGCTAGTAAGCAGCGCCCCTCCATGATCTCTGTATCAGTTCCTCCTCCAGGTTCCTGCCTTAAGTCCCTGCCCTGACTTCACTTCATGATGGATGGACTGTGATCAGGACATGTAAGCCAAATAAACCCTTTTCTTCCCAAGCTGCTTTAAACTGTGATCTTTATCACATGACTAGAAAGCGAACCAAGACAGGAGGTGAGGGAGAAACGCTCTGGCGTCTGTCCTACCCCTGACTGGTTGTGTGAGCTTAGGAACCCTTTCCATGCTTCAGTTTGCCTGTGTTTAGCAGACGGTGGAGCAGATCTTCTCTAAGGTTCGCTCCAGTTAGAACGTTGACAAAGCATCACTCTTTCCTCTATGCAGCTAGGGCCCAGCCTACAGCTCCTAAAACCCTACTCTAAGATGAACAGGGTGTAAGTCCAGGTCAGACACTTCTGCCAAAGGGGTTCACAGTGGTGGGACTTGCGGAAAGCTTCAGCTCTTCAGCACCTTCTAGAACAGTCCATAGGAGACAGTGGGAGGCCCATGGGGGTATAAACGAGTCCCCACTGGAGTGACAAATTACTGTCACCATGCGACTTGTTTCACCTTTTCCACGCTATCAGATTCACTGTTCCTACCCTGCCCCTTATGAAACTTGAGATAGTATGATCTTATCTTAGCTTTCTTATAAATGTCATCTCTTCATGTAATCTTGATCTCCTTCATACTAATAAGGCAGAACAAAGTTCGCTGTGACAGGAGTAGTGGATTTTCCTGAAAGGGGTCAGTGTATGAGTGTAGGTAATAGAAAGGTAAGGAACTGGGGAGAGAAAGGAACAGAGAAAAACAGTGACAGGGAAGCTTGGGAGGGCGAAGTAAGAAAGAAAAGACAGAGATGAGAACAGAATGAGAGAGAGAGAAGAAGAGAGAGAGGGACAGAGGGAGAGAGAGAGGAGAGAGAGAGAAAGAGAGAGAGAGAGAGAGAACAGGAAGTCAAAGGGAAGATGACTAAGAAATGTCAATGCAGGTAGAGACAGAGAGTATTGATTCACCTCTTTTTCATTTCCCTGGCCACAAAGAAGTACGCAGTGGAAATTACCAGGACAAATAAGTTTGGTGGGACTGACCAAGGCATCCCATGAAGGGAAATACAGTCAACATTTTTTTTTAATTCTTCTTAGACTTTCCCAAAAGATGGCAAGACCATTGGCAATAGGTGGTTCCAGATAAGAGCTGGACCCTCCATTCTTCCCGAGGTCAAGAATGTGGATTCTTGATCCTAATATTTTGCCTCAGGAAATATAAAATATAAAAGCAATGATCTGGAGGATGTTGTTGTCAACTATGAAAGAAACTCAAAAGTCCCGTGGCTTCCAAATATCTCAACATTTTCTGACGTTTTTATTTTTACTTATTTATATCTCATTTTCCCAGCCAGATGGTGAAATTTTTGAGAACAAACATTTTTATGTAGGCATGGGACCCCAGTACCAGAAGACTTTTTAAAAAGTGTTATTGAGTTGCTGGTCCACCCTCCTTAGGCAGATTTTAGGGGTCTTCACAAGTGAGAAATACTAGAGGCTGGAGGAACCCAACCAATAAATTCTCATCATTCATTAAAAATCGGGCATCATGAGCAGGCTGACAGACACCGAAAAGAGGAGGAGCTTGCCTCTGAGCAACTCAGGACTGTTGATGAAGAATCACCAACAGAAAGGGGTTATAGTAAGAACACAAGTCAACGCAGGAGGGAGGGGTGGGCCGACTCCAGTGAAGAGCAGAGCATCTTTGAGAGATTCGGGATGCCTCTGTTGATTGTGTGGACAGTGGGGTTTTAACATTCCAGTCTTTTTTTCTCTTTGAGGAAATCTGGCACACTTGATGCGTTATAAACTGTCATTACAGGTCTGGAGTGCTTCTGGAAAGCTCTTGTGCAGGGACATTTGTCCTTGGGCCAGATGGCTCCAGGCTGCCGTATTTTCCTAGCTGACTATTTTTCTTACCCTTTCTCACTGATCCTTTTTCATTCTCTTGCATTTTCTGCTTTCTTATTTTACTCATAAATGAAGGAGAGGTACAAGGAAGCTGTCAATGTCCTTGCCAGCAGGTCAACTTTTATTCCGATGAGGTATCTTTTAGGAACGTGTCCCAATCCCCTAAGCTGAGGTACAGCTTCTGCTGTGTGCTTTCCTGACTAAATAGCTGCCATTCTAAATAGTTACTTACTTGTTCAGTGGCCTGGCCTCACCATCAGACTGTGTGTTCACTGAGGGATAAAACTATAGTCTCGTGGCTCTTTGGTGCTTGCACCGCTGCTCGGTGACTCAGAGTTCAGTAAGTGTTTAATGCATGTAACAAAGAAGAGGAATCCCATTCTCTTCCACAGAGCAAAGCATTCCTCTCTGTGCTGGGGCAAAAGGCCGATTACCGGATCAACAGAGATGTGGTGGGTGGTCCTAAGGCCTCTCCACTACAGCTCAGATTGTTTCCTCATGGTAACCCGTTTACCTAACCTTTGCATACCCATTTCCCTGCTCTCTGCCTTTGTGCTCACTTCATATATTAGAAGCAGACATTACAGGTTTGGAGTCCATTGGACTCAGAGACTAGGCTCCACTGTGGTGGCTTTCCTGACCCTACAACCATTGGTCATTCCATCCTTTTCATCTCCACTATCAGACAATTGGGTTTTGGAGGTCATGTTGCCGTTATCTTGTGTAGTGATAACCTCCTTTTCTTCTGTAAACCAGATAACACCAGTGCTGCCCGGTGCTGCCTGGTGCTGCCTGGTGCTGCCCTGTCTACCTCCTTCCAAGCACAGGCTAGAAACTCAAGTGTCCATTTCCAGATGCCATGAGGATGTGACAGACCAGAGGGAAAGCCAGGCCATCCCACCTTCATTTTTGATACTTTGTTACCATTTATTTTCTCATAGTTCTGGAGGCCTGACGCCCAAAACTGTGCTATCGCTTTAGGTTCTAGAAAGCATCACTCTTGTCTCATCTAGTTTCTGGTGACACCTGGCATGTGCTGGCTCAAGGCCGCCTCCTGAGGTCCTTATGTTGACTGTAGACATTTATTTCAAATTAGTTTACATTCTGAGATTCCAGGTGGGTGTTTCTTAAAGGAGGGGTCCTAATGGAGTCACACAGCCGAATAGCTGGGTAGAACTTTTGGTCAAGAGGAGGCCTCTAGGCCAGTGATTTGAGGTCAGATGGAGAGAAGATTGGTTTTACTGAGAGGATAAAGTAGAGACCAGGGTTTTGGGGATTTTGGGAGTAAGACTCATGGGAAACTTGGGGAGAGAGGTTCTAGTATAGACCAGAGTGCAAAGAAGTCACTCTGGGCTTGCCACCTGGAGAAGTTGCCTGTAGAGCCTCACGCTCCTGAGGAGCTAGGAAACACTTTTCAGTAAACACCAGAAAGTAGACCCTTTCCCACCAAGCACCACTTTCCCCAGCAAGGTGGTTTTCCATTTTCAGCTGGGCCCTCCCTACCCGGATTCTTCTGGGAGAACTCTACGCCAGGTCCGGGGGTGAAGGCACACGGCTTTGTGACATGTCCCAGGTATCTGCCTGAGAAGCAAACGAGAGGAGAGGCAATGCTAGGCTTTGTGGAACATGTAGGCAGGCCTGTACACAAACATGGGCTCATACAAATAAACCCAAACTGGCCAAAAATAACAGAGAAGGCGACAGATGCTTCCAATTAAAATGTCGGCTTCTTCTTAAGAAGCCAAGTTCTCACATAGGGTGGGTGCTCGGGGGCTGAAGACTACTGGAAGGGACCCCATATGGAAATCTGTTTGCATTGTACCACGTCCCAGATGCCATGGAAGACACTGCTCTGACCTTACAATTAACACATTGACTGTTTCTAGGGTGCGGTACGTGGATGCAAGGAGGAAACAGAAAGTTGTAAAACAGAGTGGTTGTTCTCACTGGGTTTGATAGGAAACAAGAGAACCAGGGAATGAATACTATTCTATAGACTTCTTTGCCTCAGTTTCCCCATGTCTTTGACTGGTAGAACAAAATCAGTTTGCATGAATTACAGGCAGCCTTTGTTGGAACATACGGAAACGGCTGTCAGAGGGCATGAGTGTGCGTTAGGTGCTGGGTGAAGGATAAAGGAACACCTTCCATCTCTCTTGGTGATGAAGGTTATCACCACAAACTGAGAGAACAGCACCCACAGCTGCACCCTCCTTCTCCCCACAGCAATCGCAAAGCCTTTGCAAAACTGTTCCTTTAGCATCTACTTTGCTATTTAGTCAGTGAAGTTATTCACTTTCCCTTCCGCGAACTGTAGCTTGTTGTTTATTTGTTTGTGTTCTTCAGACTCTCTCTAGCTCCCCTCAGGTGCCCACCTACACATGAAGGAGAAGGGAATGGGCCCATGAAAGGAATCACTCCTCCCAAATCTCACTTTCTCCTCAACTCAATGGGGACAACACTTCCAAAAGTGTGCCTTATTCCGATAAATGAATCTCCTTCTTCTCCTAATTATTTTTATTATCACCGTTGTTATAATAAAATCCACCTAGTACAGCTACAGATCTAAGTAGAGTAATATCCACAGAAAGGAAGAACAATGGGAAAATTAATGAGCCAGATCCTCATTTATGTTTCTGTAGGCGAAGATGATAATTTGTTGGGTTTAATAAACTCCTGGATTGAATTGCACAGGGCCAGTGCTGCTAGGTTTGGGTGCCCACTGGGTGGAAGTCAGATATTTCTGTGTGAATTCAAACACATTTTCATTTCTTAATGGTCACCATTACTAACCAGATAAGACTGAGCTGCGTCAAACAAACACATGATTAGTTTTGACAACAGAAGCTTAAACAGGACGTTAATTAGCAGCCATAGAGTTGGGAAGGTTCTGGATGGGAACAATTACACAGACAAACCCACAAGTATGGCTACAATGTGCCAGGGTCCCATCCCTTACCATATGGCTTCAGTCTGGCAAATGGCTCGTTGGCAATTCATTACCATAGCGCTTGGAACTCAGGAGTGACTCGTTTATGATTAGCCAATTCATTATGCTATCGTTGGTAGCTCAAGGGGACTCTGAGGACTTGCCTCTCCCCGTTGTGTTATTTTAAGGACATATGACAGGGAAGGAATGGCCCTCCCTTCCCCAGCTGCCTCAGAGTACTGCTTGCTGGGAAGTTCGCTGGAATCTAGATAGAATCTTTCAAGAGAAAACAAACAAGCAGAAACTCCCCACAGCCAGAAACTGTAACCACGGCTGGGACTATGGAAACATTCCAAGAGAGAAAAACCAAGACCTCCTCCTTCTGCCTTCCATCCCACTGAGGCTGCCTGACCAACCCACGAGCACACCTCACAGCAACAATGTGATGGGGGGCAGCTAAAGACTAATGGCCGTCAGACCCAGACAGGAAGCGGAGTCTCCGGGAGGCGCTCTGCTGTTAACTCACTTGGGGAGTTAGCTCCATCCTGCAGATGGGCTGTGCATTATCTTCTCTGCCCCCCAGCACTGTGGGAACATTGTGAGAGAGGGTCTCCAGCGAGGAAAGTAGCCTAAACTCACAAGGCTCACCGTGCTGAAGCAGCTCCGAATACCGCTAATGACCATTGACTGTAGGACAGTGTGTTTTCATTCATTAGCACATGTGGGTGGAGAAGCCTGGGACCTGCTACTAATGGGCTATGCTACCTTTATCATTAGAGTTTTAGCTGGACTTGCCCACCAAAAGTACATAGGACTCTGTATAAGGTTTTTAGGAAGTGGAGATTAGGCCTGAAACTGATTTACAGAGTCCAACGCTTAACAGGGATGCTAGAATGTCTGAAGAGGCATAAAACATTCAGCTAGTATGTTACAATAGCAAGCAGGCCCAAGCAGAAAGGCCAGAAAAGGAGGGGAGGCCAAGTAAGAACTCAGCCTTGGGTGAAATCGATGTGGCTTGCTAAGGATGCGGTTGGGAAAGAAGCTGTGCTGACCGAGGATGGGTCTGAGGGAGGATGGGTTCAGGGCTGACTCTGGTGTGGCAAGCATAGGTAATGCGGAGGGACAGGACAGAGCTTGCTCTGAAACTCACTGCAGCCCACCCCCTAATCTGCAAAGCCAGCTCCCTAGTAAAACCCTAGCACCGAGACCAGGTCCCAGTTTACCGAAGACAGAAGCAGCAGCCCCAAGCACATCACCCTCCTGTGCCTTCAACCTGGCCTGAAAGAAGTACGCCTGCCACGTTCAACACCAATTACGCACTTAATTAACTCTAATTTTGTTTCCTTCTTCATATTCATGGGGACTCTGAGGAGGATTTTTCCATGGGCCAGGTCTGTGGAAAGAGCTACCCAGGGCCCTGTAAAATGATGCCATCTTCTTACAGTCAGTTTCCCTGGGGTTTGCAGTCGAAATCCAAGCATCATTCTCTTGGAATAAACCCAAACAAAGCCGGTCCTTCTTAAACCCCGGGCTTTGGAAAATGCCCTGATGTAGTATGAGGGCTGGCTTGTTGGGGTTTCTGTCCCTCCCAGTACCCCAACAGCCGGCAAGCAACAAAGAAAATCACACACAAGACTCCATAAGGTTATAAACTGATTGGCCCATTAGGTCAGGCTTCTTGTTAACTCTTATAACATATATTACCCCATTATCCTTATCTATGTTAGCCACATGGGCTCAGTACCTTTCTCAGTGTGACAGCTTACATGTTGCCTCTTCGGTGGTCTGCACAGGAGTGGCAGAGGAACTTCCCTGCTTCCCAGAATTCTCCTGTTCTCATTGCTCCACCCCTACTTCCTGTCTGGCTTTCCTGCCTATACTGCCTGCCTGGCCAATCAGCATTTTATTAAAATATGATTGACAGAATACAGACAATTCTCCCACACCACCCTGATGAGAACGTCTAGATGGGAGTGTAGGTGCCTTTCTTCAGGCTTCAGCCCGGTCATCTGCACAGCACCTGAATGATGAGCTACGCTCTGCTGATTAGCTCAACTCTCCTGCGGGGTCCCTTGCAGCGGCATAGTCTCTCACAGAGAGAATGGCAGAGGTCAGAGCCGGGCCTTCGCTTAGAGAATGCTAAAGAATCGTCCTGGACTCTTTAGTTGAATTGCTCTAGTGGCCAACGTGACAGCATTGTCTATGTTATGAGGCATGGGGATATGGGACCCTTCTCAACAGCACACAGTGAAGCTGTGGAACACTCCAGGGCAAATGAGGTACATTCAATGGTCCTCCTGACTGCTGAGTTCAAGCTGACACGGACGGTGTGCCAGATGCCCTCCTGGTCTCCGTGGTATGAAGAGTAGATCCACAGACCTTCTCTTGCAGGAATTTAGGTCCCCTCACCCCAAGATCATCTGCATTAGAAGCAACAGGACAATTTCCCCAAAGGGATGTTTCTGTTCCATTTCTACCTCCTGCTTCTGAACCTTTGAGGATTGTGGGAATTTGTCTAAGAAGCCCTCCAGTGTCTCTTCTCTGTCACTGACGTTCACTATGGGGGAATAGGAAGTCCACAGAGAATGTAGGCTTCCTTGTAGGCACTGCAGAAAATCCAGCTGACTATGGCAGCCCATGCCTGTCATTCCAGCACGTGTGGAGGCAAACAGGATCACTACAAGGCTGGAGTCAGCTGGTCTACATAGTGAGTTCCCAGCTGGCCAGGGCTACATCGTAAGATATTATCTTTGCTTAGCATTTTGAGCCTTTTACATGGTCTAGATCTTAATCTTCTATTGGGTAAACGACGGGCAAAGATTTCCTCCCATTTAGTGGACTTCTTGTTTACTTGATTCACGTTTTCTTTGTTGTACAGAAACAACATGAGACCCCCATATGTTGATGTTAATGTTTCCCCTGCTGCTGTGGAATGTCCTTACCTGTGCATATATGTTGAGACACATGCCATACTTTGTCCTTCTTATGTTGAGTTCCTCGATCCATTTGTGGTTACATTTTGTAAAGAGTGAGAGATTGGATTCTACTTTAATCTTTTTGAATGTTGAGATCATTTACCCCAGCACTGTGTGTTGAAGATGTTATCTTTTGTCCAAGGTTTATATTTGGAGTAATGATAAAAGAATCCAGGTAACTATTGTTATATGGGTCCTCAGTTAAACTCCACTAATCCAAGTGTCTGTTTTTGTGCCAACACATGCTATTTTACTACTATGACTCCATAGTATAATGTGAAATGAGGTATGGTTGGTGATATCTCCCACAGTATCGTTTTGGTTCAGAATTGTTTTGTCTATCCCTAATCTTTTGTGTCTCTGTATCAAATATTTGAATTGTTTTCTCTATGTCTGTGAGGAAAATTTCTTAAAGAAGAAACAACAAATGGCTAGGGAACCCGTTTAAAATGTGCTCAATGTCTCCAACCGTCAGGGGAATGCAGATTAGAACTAAAAGATCCATTTTACCCCATCAGAATGGCCATCATCAGGAATACAAATGTCAACAAAGGCTGACACTGTTGTGTGAAAGGGGAATCCTACACTGCCCCAGGGACTGTGATACAATGTGGCCACTTTGAACTCAGTCTGGAGGTTTCTCAAGAAGCTGAAAATGGAGCCACCACATGAACCATCTGTACTATTTCAGGGCATGTACCCAAAAGATGTTACCTTGCTGCAGAGTGCCTTTTACATATCCATGCTTTTGGCCACTCTATTCACAATAGCTAGGGAATGGAATGAACCTAGACGTCCATTGAAAGATGAGCGTGTAAAAAAACGTGCCGTTTGCAGATTAGCATATGGCTCAACCCTTATCAGAGAAGTGGTTTTTTTTTATTAAGTAGATGGTGATTAGCATAGAAACCCAGAAACTGGACAATTTGTAGAGAATAAGGGGCTTTGAAGCACTCAGCCGGAAGTGGGATGATCCCTCCCCTCACAGCTCAGGGATCGATGTAGAAGAGGAGGCATGAAGACGGTACGAGCCTGAGGTGGTGGTGGGTGACTGCATAGAAGTAGTGTCTTTAGACACAACAGAACTGATGCTTAAATGAACTCACAGACGTCAGGATGCATACACAAGGCCTATATAAGCTCAAGTCCGCCCAAAACCCCAGAATGAAAGGGCAAGTTACCCATGTGGTACGTATACACCACCGGACACTTCTCAGTTGCAAAAAGAAATGCATCAATAAAAAATTGCAGGTAAATAGACAGAACTAGAAAAAGAATCATACTGAATGAAATAACAAGTCCAGAAAAACAAATGCCGTCTGTTGATAGGGGAGTTCAGCCAATCACATTCTGTTCGTGGGGCGTGTCGCCCTTAGGCAAAAGTTTACCTATAAACCTGGTTAGTGCTCTCTCTCTCTCTCTCTCTCTCTCTCTCTCTCTCTCTCTCTCTCTCTCTCTCTTTCTCTCTCTCTCTCGCCTGGCTCCTGCGTCAGGATGGATAGTTGGGATTCTGGTGTAAGTCTTCCTTCTGTTTATTAAAGCTGTATATTTTGTATTAAGCTAGTCTGGCGGATCTTTTATTACCAATCGCACCGCGCCCCATCAGTCTGTTCTCTTCTCTACACACACCCTAGCTTCAAATTGATAGTATGTTTAACCCAGAGCACAGAATGACCTTGGGGCTTCATGAAGGAACAAAGGTTAGCGGAACATAGGGGAAATGTCGGGAGATGGAAAGGCTTAAGCAGGGCGGGGCTGGAGAGTCCGAAGGGGAAGCAATGGGTGTGTGCTTTAACCAAGACCCACGGGGTTCCTTTCTCCTGAGACTCTCTTTTCCTTTCCAAGGGAAGAGACCACTTGCCACAGCTAGGGAGATATAGCTGCACCAAAGACTCCAGGGTTACTCCATCTTAGGAAGAAGTTTCCCAGCTTTGAATAGATTCCAGCTATGTCCCAGCTTCATCCTTACTTATGTTCCAGGACCCCAATAACTCTGGCTTCTCTGTCTTTTTCCAGAGGTCTGTCCTTCACCTGCAGCCTTGTGAATAGAGATGGTGCTACAGTCTCTACCTGGAAATGTGGTGCTGCATAGACACTTTTGCTGAAAGGATTTCAGCTACACAGCAATGTGTTCATTTTCTCCAGAGCTCATACTGTATGAGATTTATTCTACATGCTTTAAACATATAGTTAGTTCAGAAGGCTTATAAATGTGAGGCTATGTCTTAGCTTGGGTCTTCTTGTGTATCTGTAATACCATAATAGTAAATAGTTCCTTAGGGGTACACTTATGGATAGCATGGTCACTCTGTCTTTTGTGGGGCCTAACACTTGGAGAGGCCTCTGACATCTTTTGGTGAGCCATCTACCACAGTAGAAGTGGCTTGACTGTGGAGTCCTCTGTGTTCCTTACTCTCTTTGTGGTCTTGGAAATATGTTATCCTCTCCAACTCTCAGACAAATAAAATCATAGATTCATATAGGAAGTATTATTAGGTGTGCTGACTGAAAAGGCATAGGTAATTTTCTTGTTTAAATAAATGTTGGTTTCTCTCCCGTTTCCTCACCGTCTTTCCTCTTCATCAGCTTAAGAATTCACATCTCACTTTCATACTCCTTTTTTTTTGTTTTTTTGAGTGTGGAGTTTATTAAGAGGAGAGGAGGGTAGGGAAGGGGGGAGAGAGAAAGAAAGAGAGAGAGAGAGAGAGAGAGAGAGAGAGAGAGAGAGGAGAAGCAGGAAAAGTCCTCCCTGCCCCTTCAGAAGAGTGGTGGGAAGGCAGTATGCTTCTCCTTATGTCTTCTCCCCTCCGCTCTCTTCTCCCCTCCCCTCCCCTCCTCTCCTCTTCTTTCCTCTCCTCTTCTCTCTCCTCTTCTCCCCTCCCCTCCTCTCCTTTCCTCTTCTCCCCTCCTCTCTCCTCCCCTTTCCTCTCTTTCCCCTCTTTCCCTCTACCCTCTTTCCCTCTCCTCTCCCCTTGTCCCCTTGCCCACCCTTTCCTCTCCTCTGCGCTCCTTTGCTCATCACCATAAGGCAGCTTACTCTCCTAGCAGCAACAAGATAGAACCTGGAGAAAAGGCAGAGTGGCTCCGCCCTAATCTTTCTGCTGGTCTCTTTGGTTCTGTCTTGTACTCCTACTACTTAGTACCTCAGCCAGTCGCAGAAGGGTCTGGGAACAGTGAGGCTGGAGAGATCACTCTGTCGTCGGTAAAGAGTGTACTTTCGTGAGCATACGCATTTGATGTCCAGTGCCCACCCGAAAAGCTGGGTGCTTATAGTCAAAGAGCTGAGGTTCACCGGGGTTCCCTGGCCAGACACCCTAACCTCTTCAGCAAGCTCTGGGTCAGTGCAGACAAGGTGGATGGCACCAGAGGAATGACATGCCAGCTTGACTTCTGCCCTCCACATGCACGTGCACCCACACAAGCACACATGCACACAGAAACATGCACACACATATAGCACACCCGCACAGATGAAAGAGCGGAGAGGAAGGAAAGCACAATGGTTCCAAGCTCCACGTTCTTTCCTTTTAGGACACATCGGCTGGAGACCACAGTCACTCCTGTACCAGAGCAAAGCCGGGGCTTCAGGATATGAAGCATTTCGTAGCGATCTAGCACACCAGAGACATACTAGTGCTCCTTGGGGTCAATTGAAATAGAGGCCAAGTGGCTGGGGTGGGGGTGGCTGTTTCCATAGAGGATAATCTTTCTCACTTGCTGTATTCTTTCTCTCCCTGCCTCCTCTTAGAAAACTGGAAGCCAAGTACTAGCAATTTATTTGCTGCTTCTTATAATTACATTATCCATGATGAACTCACTGGAGTCTAATTTGAGTCTGGAGTTATTTGGGAGGAACACTCTGTTGCTGGGCACGGTGGGACTCTTGTGAGCACAGCCCTGCTCTGTTGGATGCGCAGTGCTCAGTCGGCCAACTTGGAAAAGGACAGAGAAGAGGACGAGAAATGGCGGGTCCCCCAGTCTTGCTGAGCTGCGAAGTCCTCTCACATTTATCACTTCATTTGATATTTACACCAGCGTAGTGGGATTGCCATTGCCTTCTCCAGTCCACACCCCAGGGAGTGGAACCAGGGCAAATCATAGCACAGTGCCCTGGATGGAATTAAAGCTCATATGGATATCCTGCTGGCCCCTCTCCCCCAACACGCTGCCTCTCCAGGGATATCGATCCACGATTTTAGTTGAGTTCATCTTTTTTTTTTTCTTCAGTATAAATGCTCCTTCATGAATGATGGAGCTGCACTGTGATAAGCGGAAAGTATTTTAAGATGAAGATGTGGTTAATGCATCTAACCCACTGAACACAGTACCCCAGTAATGTAGTACTCCATGGTTGTTTCTGCCGGAGAGAGTTGTGCCAGTGGGGTGTTCCTAGTATGTAGGAGAGCACCACACAGCATGTCGCTAGTCCAGGAAAAGAGCAAAACTCAATGCATGTTTTCCACTGAATGTGTTTTGCATTCAAATCACTCTAAATCCAAAGCCTTAAATAATTTCCCAAGCTGCCTGTCCTGTTGCCTGGCAGGGTCCGTGTTGCCTTCTCACTTCCCCCCAGGGGAAAGAGGCTGGTGGCTCCTAACTTTTCCTTTTCCTTTCCACCTTTCTGAATCATTCACTATATTAAACACACAATGCTGAATTTGTTTTACTTTTTAATTAAACAAATAAAATGCCATACATATAGTTGAATTCCTTTCTTATTCTCCGTGAGTCTATTTTACTTCGTTTCTGGAAAACATTCTCCTGAACTTGTTTGCATTATTCTGTGTTTTTATGCTTTCTCTATGCTTGCCTGAAACTTACTCAGTGACATTGGTTCATGTTTTACATATCAGTGTAAATGGTATATTATTTTTATCTATATACCTTGTTTATTTATTTATCATCTATTTATCTATTTATATACCTGTTTGTTTTTCACTGATGGAGATGAAATCTAGAACCTAATGTATGTTAGACAAGACTCTACCATTGGCCTGCCCCTCTCCATCACCATATGGTTTAATTGTTTAAATTCAGTATAAATTTCCAAAGACCATTTTTCCAAGGATGTGCGTGCAACTCATTAATGCTCACTTCTGTGGTACCCACTGTTTCTTCATTTCCCTGTTAATGGACATTCAGGTAGACTCTACTTTAGATATTACAAAGATGTCACAATAAACATAATAAAAATATTAGAGATATATAGCAATATCTAGGGTAGATATTGTGGCATGAATTTAGTTGTGTTAGGGCATGCATCTCTTCACTCCTAGGAGATACTGGAAATAATCTGAAGTCCCTTCTGGGTGATGGTACCATCTTGGCGTTATCAAACCTTTGAATTTTTGAAAATGAGATGGGTGTAAAAGGTCATCAGTTCTCTTTAATTGACTTCTTGCCGATAGATAACAGAGCAGGGCACCTGCATGCCCTTCCTGCAGCTGCCAGCTCCTTCAAATCCATCACCTCTCCTTTAGTGCTGCTCACACTGGCTCGGGCTCTGAAGAAAACTCAAATTTTGTCACCATCCAACCTGCCATTTCCTTGTGTGCTTGTTCTGAATATTAAGAAATTCTTCCTTGATGACCTAGTATAAAAATACTGTCCTGAATTTTATTATAATAATTTAAAACTTAAAAGCACCTAGTTTTCACCTGGAACTTATTTACAGTATTTATCATTTTTGCTGGAGAATGGAATGGATGTTAACTTGCCAATATAAAAAGCTGTACTTTTTTGGGACACTGTGGATCAAATGCCCCCTCCCATTCCCATTTATTTGCAATCACCCCATCATTGTGCCAAATTTGTAAACATGAACTCACCATTTTCTTCCTGAACCTTCTAGTTCTTCCCAGTGGGCTCTATATCCCCACACCTCTATTATACTCTCTTATGTCATTGTTTTGATGCCTGTGAGATGAATCCTTCTTCCTTGTAGGCTCTGTTAAATTTTTGACTGTTTTTGATCCTTTAAACTTTCATATTAATGTTGCATACTCTTTTAATAAACTGCTCCTTCCTGCCAGCCCAGAGAATTCTCTACTGCCCCATCCATTTCAAATACAACTGCCTTCCAAGTTTAGGCCCCGGTCATGACTCTGCTATCAAATGCCTATCTGTTCTTGGGTGAATCATATGATTGCTTCGGGTTTTATTTTCCTAACTGCCCTCTACCTGTCTGGCAGGGTTGCTGAGCTGATCAAGTGAGATAAGGGTGTGCGGGTGCTTCTGAGAGCTCAGAATAACAAGTCAGACTTAGCAAGGGCTAAGCACAACAATCTCAGCGTGATCTACAACCAACGTACAGTTCAGACCATTTCCTCCTCAGTTTTCTCTACTCTTCCCCAATCTCCTTCTCCCAAGCTGCAAGCACTGCTATGCAAAGCTCTTTTCTCTGTGGGCTTTATTGTAACAATGGGCTAGAGGCAGCTTACATTCCCAGAGCCTGGGTGCCAGGTCAGACTCTCTCTTTATGGCATCAGGAGCGTCATCTGAACACAGGGCATGATATCCACTCCCACCCCTCAGTGCCATGAAGTTCCAAAGAAAATGTAAGTAGAGGTACTTAGTACAATGTGAGGCCTCATAAGAATCACAGGTGCCACAAGTGGTTTTGCTGACATTTGCATGTGTGAATGCCCTGCTTCACCAGCGTCACCTGAATCAAAGCATGCAGGAGACGCTAACTCATTTTGTTACCAAGCATGGCTTGCCCAGTGTAATGTCTATACATTCTTTGAGAAGATATAGGAACTCTCTCTTTAAAGCAATATAAAGTAATAATAATAATAATAATAATAATAATATTGAGATAGGATTTCACTTTGTAGACCAGGCTGACCTTGAACTAATAATCCTCTCAGTCTTGGTTTTTGAGTGTTAGGTGTGCTGGCATACACATAGCTACAGTACTTGGCTGGATGATCCTTCTTTTCTTCGTCTCTGTTTTTATGTGCATATGCTCTCTCTCTCTCTCTCTCTCTCTCTCTCTCTCTCTCTCTCTCTCTTGGGTGTGATGTGTATGTGAAGTGAATGTAAATGTGGGCACATAAGTGCCATGCCACATGTAGAAGTCATAGAACAACTTTCAGAAATCAGTTCTCACTTTCCACTTTCTTTTTAGGGAAGGTCTCTTGTTTCTTCCACTTCACAGTGTACTGAGGCTAGCTGGTCTGCCCACTTCTGGGTGCCTCTCCTGCCCACTGGAATTACAGGTGCACACCTGGCTTGCTGTGGGTTCTGAATTAGGTCATCAGGCTCAAGCGGTAAGCACTTTTCTCCACTGAGCTATCTAGCTTCTGGAAGTTTCTTTGGTAAATATCATTTCCTGACGTTGTGGTCTAGATGTGTGGGGGAGTGGAGGAGAGTGAATGCTCCATAAAGTTTGGACAAACAAACAGAGCTACCTGTGCGCAGCCCTGACCTGAGGGAGTGACAAGCCTGTGGGTGCGAGGCTGGAAACAAACCAGCCTTTGTCCTGCCTAGCTGAGTGCAGCCTTGATTCAGTTAAATTGAGCACTGAGGTCAGCCCTGAGATAATGTGCAAGTACCTCCCCCGGAGTGAGCATATGGCTCTGCCACACATCGTCCTGACCCTTGCATCTCTCACTCCTGTGCCAGGATCAGCCTTGGACTTGGGCCAAATGACATTCACGGGCCAGATGATACAACACCATAGCCAGCTCCTTAATCTATTAATAATACAAAATGTCCTTTCTTTGGTAATTAAGCTCTTGCCTTTAGTTCTATTGAAACAGGATTTCTCATCAGTGCTCCACCCACTTCCCTGGCTGACCCTGCTTTCAACTCATTAGAGAAGTTGTTGGGTCCCTAAGTTCCCATCACAACTGCCTACCCTGACTCTGCCAATAGCCACTTCTCTGTGGCAGTTTAGAGAGAGCCCTGGATTTCTGATTTCGCTTTGGATCTTAGTCCAGTAATTCATCATCTGTGTTTTTAATAGTGGAGCCAACACCATTGATCTTCTTCTACCCCCGTGTTGTCCTTGCCCAGTTTTGCTTGAGTTTTCATGCAGTATTAATAAAATTCTACTCTTCTTCTAAACCCTGTCTTGTCTAATCTTAAAATATAGATGGAATACTGGGTTCATTCCCTGCTGACTCCTAAGCTCCACTTCTAGGACCACTATGCTTTCTTACAACTGTTTATTCCAAATAGAGCATAGCCAACTCATTTTCTTCTTTTCACATGGAAACATGAAGCTTAGGAATGGGTTTTATGCGAGCAGCTTGCTTAGATACTTCTGCTTGAATAAAGGACCCATTGCCCTAGCAGGGTATACAGATAAGAATCGGTCGGTTATACTTTCCCTCAACTGAACAGATCACACCATGTGACTGCTTGATGTAGTCAGAGCAACCAAAGGGAGAAGAGCTCAGAGGCCAAGCCATTCTTGACAGTTCTATTTCAGAGCTCTCTATGGGATGAGCGGAGGCTTTGTGACACAACCCTTCTCCTTCTGAGTATTCCTGTTTCTTTCCCCTCCTATCCCCCACAAAAGCTGGTTGTGAGAGCTCATCTCTAACATACAAGCTTTTATCTCAGAGACTGAATCCGGGATACCTGTGACTGGTGTCTACAAGTATTTTTTTTCTCAGCCAACACAATATCGACTTATCATGTTTTCTCTTTTCTGCCTGTGACAGACAAAATAGTGCCTGCCCCAACTCAAAGATGTGTGCATGTCTGCATCCCCATCAACCCATGCGTGTGGTATTTTAAGGTGTCAAAAAGATTAAAACATTAGATCAAGTCTAGTCGTTTGAGGCCTTAAAAGCAGAAAACTGCTTCCAGTTGTAGTTGGAAATATGACTAGAGAATTGTCAGGAAAATGCAACATTATCAAATTTAAGCATGGAGGAAGAAGTCACAAGCGAAGGAACACAGGCAGTCCCTAGGAGCTGGAAAGGGAAAGTAAGTGCATTCTTCTCAGTTTCTGAAATAGAACCAGTCATGCAAGTATTTTGTTTTTAGGCAGTGAGATCTGTATCAGACGTCTGACCTACAACACTATAAGGTTGCTTTAAATCTCTAAGTTTGTGGTAACTTGCTGCATTAGTAATAGGAAACTAGCATAGTTCTTCACAAATCAACTTAATACTTGTTCTGTTTTATGACCTTAGACATGGCCCTCATTTGCTTGTGTCTTTGTTTTCTCATTTATAAAACAGACATTTTGGGCTTATAGGTTGACATCATATGATCTTAACAGGCTGGACTCCCTATTTTGTAATATTGACTGATTTCTGTAGCTACTGAGGGAGGGAAACTGAGATGACAGAGAAAGCAATGAACAACCATGTTGGCTCAAGTGTGGGAAGCATTCTTATCTGACTCTACTTACCTGTCTTTGAGTTGGTTTATAAATTTCCTATTATCTCAATGCCTCATAGTCATGAGAAAAGTTCTCATCAGCTGGTAATCAGTTTGTGATTCCAAGCATAGTGACTAATGGATTTTGTCTTTTAAATTTTTTATCAATGGGCTTACAATTACAACTTTTAAAAATTTAATTCTGAGACTAATTCATTAAAGATAAAAATACCAAGACTAGAGGTGAGACTGAATATATTATGTCTCATAAATGCAGAGAAAATGAAGTGAGACATCACTTAAGATTTATTATTATTATTATTATTATTATTATTATCTTCTCTCTCTCTTTCTCTCTCTCTCTCTCTCTCTCTCTCTCTCTCTCTTTCTGTGTGTGTGTGTGTGTGTGTGTGTGTGTGTGTGTGTGTGTAAGGACATGCTATGGTATATGTACAGAGGTCAGAGGTTAGAGGAAAGCATTCAGGAGTCAATTCTTTTTTTTTCCACTGTGGATTTGGGCATATCAGATTTAGGTCACCAGACTTTTGCAAGATATTTTTACCAACTGAGCCATCTTGCCAGCCCTCAGCCACCATTTACAGCATCACTAAAAAGTGTCCTTAGCCTAAATTTTGTCATGAAAAGCAGGGCACTATAAAAGGTGATATAGAGCTTCATTTGGCTCTATCAGTTTCCCAGTAGAGGTAATCACTACAGTCACTACTTCATTAGCTGGTCTGAGTTAATCACAAGATAATAATGGCAACAGCACAGTGATAGTGGTGGTCATCTGTGCTGATCTGCCATGGTATGACTGAAATCCCTTTCTTTATATTTTGTTCTTTTTGTCAGTCTTCTTAAAAATACTAAAATAGGTAAATTTCAATCCATTCTTCCATTTGTTTGTTACCAAAAACCAAGATTTTAATTTATGCAGACTTCTGAAAAAAACCACAAAATCTAATGACCCTCTCTATTACTGTCTAACAAAAGTGCCCCCAAATTCACTTACAGCATTTCAAGTTATTTATTTCATTTCAGACTTAAGGCTCCTAAAGCAAATGAGAATGCTGAAGATTCTTTAGCACTTCTTTGTGGTAAATGAAAACATAAAGGTACAATGAAGTCATTCATACACATTCAAACTGTACACAAACCTTATAGATTAGTGGTGACAAGTTTGGAAGAGATTCCTCAGCACCAAAAACAATGAAAGAGAAATATGTCTCTGAGTTTAAATATACAGGTTATTCAAAATTATTGTGGCAGTCTAATTTTTCAGAATAGCTTTCTTACCTACTGTCTGACATTGGTATCTTGATAGTTATCTGTAATAACATCTATTTCTTGTGATAGCTATAGAAAGAGATACAGTAGTATTTTATATCTGGACCTAACATCCTGACACCTTGGTGACCACTACCTTCTATCAATTCATATTGGCCTGTCCTAAGCAGTTACCTTTGTGCTCTCTATTGGTATAGAGTGGTTTGTGTGGTTGTCAACCAATCAGTACATTTGTGCTTGGCAATACAGTAATTTTCATCAGGAAGTGACCTTAGTACAACATTTACATTGTTGATGAAGTCTTTCCAGACCTGAGCTAGAAGCCTCCCAACTGAAGGCCTCCTAGGACATGAGAGACAAGACCTGATGAAGTATGGAGACTATTAGTGGCTATCCTCACTCTCACTCATCCCTCTCCTTTTTCAAATTTGCAATTTGTTCAGCAGTGGCATATCTGTTCACCTATCTTTGACGCATGAAAAGAACTTCCCCTTTAGGATTTTGCAGAGGAGATGGTGATGGGATCATGATAGCTCATATCTGTAAGCAATAAGAATCGGGCTGAAAAGATTGTGGCTCAAGGGGAAGAACAGTCTCACAGGACCATCCTCTTCAGATCAGGTGCAGCTCCCATGAAGCCCCAGTGATCTCAGAGAGGGACAGACAGATTTCACTTTTCATTATACTAGAACTAGCTACAACAGTTGTTTTAGATGCTATAACCTCAGCAACAAGTTCAAGCATGAACTCACAGTTTCCTTGGTCTTGGTGGTCTTGTGAACTTCTATTTAAATGACTTCAAGTGATAAGAAATAGTCCTGAAAAGATACCAGAGATTAGAAGCATTGGAACATCTAAATTGATGTATTTTTATTTAATTATACCTTTGAAAATTATGAATACTAATTTTATTTAGAAAAAAGAGATTGAAAAACAGGATCTAATGTAAAGTACCATTAACTTATGAAATGTTTAGATTTGTTTCATGTTTTATGTAAACATATACATATATATGTATAATATATATTGTCTTTAGTTTGAAAAGGGATCATACATGGCTTTATAGTATTATTTTTCTAATTGAATGGGATACTATAAATAACTTTGGGGAAAAAAAAAACAGACTTCAACTGGCAGACAACTTCTCAGATTTACTGCTCCCTATTGTCCTCACCACTAGATACAATCCAGTCGAATCTTAAGTAGGGGGATGAGCTTTGCTGAGTTCTAAACAACAGGACAGGGCAAAAGTGTTGAGGTTAAGATGAAGTGACAAAAACCACTCTCTTTTGTGTGGCTCGCCCTTCCTTGCTGTCTGATTGGCATGTAGCAATGAAGCCATTCTCGGAACTGCCCTACAGAAATGCTCACACGGCAAGCAACTGACAGAGACCCTGATCCACAGTCCATGAAGAAATCAATCCTGCCAACAACCACTCTAGCGAGCTTCAATGAAAGCGCATCCTCTCCTTGTTCAACAGTGAGACAACCATGGTTCCAGACAACACCTGCACTGTAGTTTTGCACTGTCCCTCGTCCAAGGACCTAGGGAAGCTATGCCCAGATCTCTGACCCGCTGAACTGTGAACTAGCATTTTTGTTGTTTTAAGCTACCTTTTTTTTTTTTTAGGGGATCACAGTTATGTATCATATAAGGCACATGGTGCTTAGTGGATGTCTAATATTTCGGTCGTATTATGTTCACTCAAGGTTTCAATGTTGCACACTTTGGTTCTTTAATTTTTCTTCCTATTATAAAGAAGATGGCTATGGATAGCCTTGCAGCATAGTTCACAATGTATTTTGGGGTTATTTCCAATCCTCCTTTAAACCATGTCTCCGTTTAAATCAGTTAGAAACATAAATAAAAATCCCAAGAATGAGAGCTAAGCTTGATTTTTGGTGCTAAGAAGAATTCGGAATAACATTGTTTTGAAGCCAGTTGGATGAGGACTTCAAATGCCTTCAAATCACTCATCTTTAGTGCACACCGATGTCCTGAGTGTGTAATGCTCAGTTTCTATGAGCTTTGAGAAGGAGAGAACACCGAGTGTGAAGCAAACACTACATCAGGCTATTGTGAAAATATCCAGCCCATTTCAGTCACCTAAGAGGTTGTCAATAAATTCAGATTTTATGTCACCAAGCTGGATGGGCTGAATTCAATGGCTATTCTTCTCGGAAGCATTTCCTATACGTAGATAACACCACCATTTCTGAATTGCAATGACTCATTGTTGGGGACAGATGCATATTTTAATGAAGGCTATATATTTTAACAGATTCCAGACCCTGCGGTTGGTTTAAGCTAAGGGTGCAATTTTAGGATCTAAATAAGTAAATAAATGAGGAAGAAAATGTGTGTTAATTGCAGTAATTTGTGATACTTTCAAATTCTTAATTAAGAAATAAAATAGGATCATTAGCCATGTCCACTGTAGATGGCATACATAGATCACCATTATAACCAGATGCAAGACCCAAAGTCCTTGCCATAAATGAAATAAAAGAGGGAGACTGCTGGCACATTATAGCCATAGAAAATGAAACAAGAGAGTCATGCAGAATGTGCCATTTTCCCTGGCCAGGGGATGACATTATTCTGAAACCATTGTTTCAGAATATTAAAACAAACTCAGATGGAGTCCTGCCTCTTTCTCGCAAACTTTGCAATGGATTCTTCCTTCAAGCTTCATAAAACCTCCCCGAGCCTCGCCAGCAACTGCATTCATGGCTGCACCAATTCTACCTTTCCGGCAACTCCCTGTTGCAGGCTGTGTGGGGATTTGGATTCAAGTCTCCGCCTGCCTCGTTTTCATGGTGAGTCAGTATTTTTCCACAAAAGTGGCAAGAAAAGAAGGACACTGCTTCTAATTAGAGACATTCTTATTTGTGTTGCATTTTAAAATGTAAGCATTTGTCTTTCGATATGCCATGCAATTTGTCATTTAAAAACTCATTTCTAGGACAAGGAGATGCCTAGACAGTAACTGGAATTGTTCCTAGTAAACCAAGGTGACTGGGAAACATCTAGATATGTTCCCAAGGCAGAGGTAGGTGAATTAGGCACAGATTGTCAGGCATGTAAGACCAAGCTATTTGGTGATTTAAACATGAGGGTAATATCAACACGTGTCTGGGAGAAGGAGGAGCGGTGACCCCAGCGACGGCTTAGACAGCTGATCACCGCGTTCCTGCAGAAAAGGCAGGCATCTTTTTAGCTTTTCCTCTCTGGGAATGCTGCTCCTCTTAGTGGGGATTTCTGGGTAGGTGTGAACACTCACTGAAGGCAGGCACAGGTAGTGTGGGTCATCAGTTTTGCTAGCTCAGCAGGGGGCAGTGCGTGAGTAACCCGAGGGTTCCGAATGACTCAAGGCAAAGAAAGAAAAGAGAAGAAAGAAAATCATCCGTGCTTGATTTCTAAAAGGACCAATGAATGCAGTGTGGGATTAGATATCCGAATACCCTGAGCAGTACCTATGGGAAAGGAGAGCCCCAAAATCTACCTTTTCAGGTCCCTAATATTTTCCTCTAACGGAAGTCAGGAGAGCAGTCTGGGGCACACTCTTTTTCCCCATTATTTTTATTAAAAATTTACTTTTAATTTTACATACCAACCCTAGTTCCCTCTCCCTCCCCTTCTCCTGCCACCCACCTGCCTTCCCAACCCCTATCCACTCCTCAGAGAGGGTAAGGCCTTCCTTGGGGAGTCAACAACGTATGGGATATCAACTTGAGGCAAGACTAAGCCCTCCCGCTCCTGGATCAAGGCTGAGCAAGGTATCCCAGCATAAGGAATAGGCTCCAAAAAGCCAGTTCCTATATCTGGGATAGGTCCTGGTGCAATTGCCAGCCCCTCCACTTTACAGATCAAGCCACACAACTGTCACTCGCATTAAGAGGGTCCAGTTTGGTCCCATGCAGGTTCCCCAGCTGCTGAAACATGCTTTGTACTCTCAGGGGATTAAGATGGTGGTACAGAGTCTTCCCATCAAAAGTGCTTTCTTTTTGAAAAAGGAAATCAGAGGGAAGCCCAGACTCTGGTAACTGTATTGGCTAAAGATGGTTCTTTCCAATGGGGGCCTACTCAGCCCTCCCACTCTTAAATCTATGGACCCCAAGGAGTTCACAAGGACTGAAATTAAGTTCTCATATTTTGTAGTATTCTATTTCCTGAATAATCCTTCCTTCGTGTTTGCGTCTGGACACAGTCCTGGTCGCCACTGGACTTTAGGGGCGTTGCTGTGGGTGATGTGAATGATTATCATCATTGTTTAGTGAAATTGGGGTACAAAGGAATTGTTTTGCCCTTTAATTTTCTAAAAGTGTACAATAAAGAGAAAAAGGGCCTTGCCAATTTCAGAAGTAAGCCAAGGAGAAATAAATTAAAAGCATATGCATAAAAACTGAGGTTAGAAATCAGATTAGGGTTTAAAAAACCCCTTATGTAATGTGCTTCTATAGAGTTCCCTGATCCTAGAGGTTCCTGAGTATCAGACACAACACTCAGCTAAGGAGAGCCAGATGCTAAGAAGATACAATGAAGATGGGTAAAGGAGGTTGGGAATGTCTGAGCTATGGGAAGGCCCTGGGAGGTATGCCTTATTACCCATCCCACGAAGAGCCAGGAGCCTTCTCTGTTGAAGTTCTTTAAAACAAAGTCAGTATACTCTTATCTCTGCTCTAACATCTGAGAAGTGTTTGCCTGGCTCTGTACATCATTTTGTTTAACAAATGTTCCTGGACCATCACATCTTCCCCAGATACAGCCTTAGGTGCTAGAGAATCAGGGGTTGGACGGTGAGAGGGTGCACAGCTGTGTGGAAAGGGGGTCTACCCTCAAGACAGCTGTGTTCGGATAGCCCCGCCCACTTCCTTTGAATTCGTTTCAAAACACCAAGGAAAATGTGAAACAGAAACACAGAACCCACCTTTGCTGAGGAAGGTCTGCCAAAAGCAATACATTCGCAACTACAGCAGGTAGATGCTGGAAGATCTGCCACAGGCCTCAAACAAAGTTGGCAGAGCCCAGCATTTGTGGAGGAAGGCAAAAGCAACAAAGGCTTTTGGGGAACAACAATTGATCTAAAGTGAATGGGCAGTCTGCAAAAGCCATTGGACCTTGTTAAGAGATGGGGATGCAGAAGTTCAAATAAACAAGACGGTATGTAGACGCAGCATCTAAGCAGGCCTGCTGGAGAAGAGGGTCAGAGAAGAAAATGTCAATATTAATCAGGCCTATGTCCTCTAATCTCTTCTTTTTGGGGGGAAGAGATGATGCACACATGAATACGGTCACAACCCTACATGTGATAGGCAGCATCGTAGTGAATGGGTTAAACTATGCTGGATACTATCATGGGTCCCTTCCTCCCCAAAAGCATGCTGCAAAATAGATGGTTAAAAAAGAGTTGTTCCAGTCAGCTATTGGCTGAAATAAAATTTAACAATAGAATTGATAATCAGAGAAAAAAGATATGAAGAACACACCAAATGATGTTGCAGTCAAGCAAAAGGAAACCACGTATACCAGGCAAATTACCACAGAACCAACAAACAGATATTAGCACAACAATCTTCAGTGAAGAAAATAGTTTAAACAAAACAAGAAATCTGGGAAGATGTGCCAAAACAACTTAGAAACAAAAATAAGCTACAAGAGAGTGAGAGAGCGAGAGAGAGACACACAGAGAGAAAGAGAGAGGGAGAAGGAGAAAGAGAGAGAGAGAGAGAGAGAGAGAGAGAGAGAGAGAGAGAGAGAGAATGCACACAAGCAGAGTGAGGGAGCTCAGGCAGGAAGTAGAGGAAAAGCAAAGTCATCTCCAAATTAGAGACCCATTTTAGGTGACAAAACCCTAAGCAGGCATAAGAATATAAGGTGACATAGCCCATGGTTTAAAGGGTGAGGAGTGGACGATGGTACAGAAGAAGAAGCAGATCCAACAGATTTGTGCAGACACATCAACACAGGGCTTGCCAAGGAGAGTGAAGCAAAAACTGAACAGAAAATAATCTAGAAGAATATAATACTCTAGAATAAAATACTGAAATCTGCATGCGCACAAAGCAAAGAGAAACAGGCAATGAAACCCAGGCTGTGTCAGGAAAGAGTTATGCAGACATACCAACCCTGGAGGCAAAGGTGTTCGCCATCCAAATGACCAATTTCAACACAGAGTAAAGTAAACTGTGCAGAAATGGCCTGGCATTGTAACTCCCTAGTCATATGATGCTTACAAGACCTCACCATTAAGAATTAAACAAGAACAAAGATGATCTGTGTTCCCAATGTTGCTCAAGTCCTAGTGCAGCCAAGACCTAGGACAATGCAGCTGCCTGGACCTTGTCTTAAACATGCTAGAGGCCAAACTTCAGCCGCTGGTAGAACCTGGAAACCCCAACGAAAGACCTTGAGTGAGATCTTAATAAATTCAATGCTGAATCAAGGCAAACAGTTGTAGAGATAATGGTTAGGGGAAACCATGGAAATATTAATGAACTGCAACATTGCTTTAAACATGCTAACAAAGTTCAGGTGTGAGGAGAGAGAAGGCAGAAAACAGCCAGAGGAGACACAGCTGAGTTCAGGGTGGGACACTCCATGATGACCTACGGACACACTCCCGGCATCATGGATGTCTGTGCACCAGAATTCTGCCCGCCAAGTTCATTGTGCTAAGGGGCAGTGCATCCAAGCAGAAAGATTAGATGTGTGAAGACGAGATGCTTTAGAGAAACTAAAGGATGCTTTTGAACTTTGCTAGAGGACTAACTCTAGTTCTCAAGTCCCGACATGTGTACAAACATCTATAAGAAAGTCCGACAGTCCTTTCTCCACTCTTCATCCTCTTGTCCCACATACCTGCTGTGTAAGTTCATGTACCTAAACGATCTGGACCTGCCCAGCTCTCCAACCTTCTACCCCTCTTTATAGCTCAGATCAGGGGCTCTGCCTTCCATGTCTCTGTGCCCACAAAGCTTCCTTTCTCTGAATGCCTTTTAATCCCTCTGGCAAAAGGTAAACATAACCTTTGAGACATCATAGCACTTTCTCTCGGAAGCCTTCTCTGTGTCTAATCCCCACCAGGCACAGGAAACAATTAGCACACACAGCATTGCAGCTACAGTTGTTTGGGATGGAGTCAACTGCCAACACTTCCCCATTGTCTTTCTTAAAGAAAAAGACCGCTATTCTGTGTGTACATGATGTGTGTGATGGCATGCACGCCACAGTACATGTATGAAGGTCAAAGGAAACCTGTGCACTTGGTTATTTTTTTCTGCTTTTACATGGGCTCCAGGGATGGAACTCAGGTTGCCAGGCCAAGCGCTTTCACCCATTCATCCATATTGCTGGCCCTCCATTATATTTTGACTTTATTATAAAATATATATAGAAATAAATAAAATGATTACACATCAAAATTAAGCTGATCCAAAGACTATACAACTTAATGGACTATTTATAGCAAGAATTGACTTACTAAATGGAAGGTGTGAAGCTTTTTTTTTTATTAAATTTATGCATTTATCCACTACCCAAATAAAAACTCCAAGGGAGAATTAAAACTGAAAAATATTTAGTTTTATATCTATAAATTCATATATAAATTCCATTATTCTTCATCTTCTCTGCCACCACCTGATTCTCCTTCCTACACCCCAGAGTTCCTTTTCTCTAAGTATTTTGTGATTGTGTTACCTTCCCTGTCTGTCCAAGCGTCTGTCCCCATCCCTGTGTCTGTCTGTGTTGGCCCAGCTCCTTTATTCCAAGGTCCCCCAAAGGCAAACTTTTCCTTTGCAATCAATTCATTCATTTAACAGAAAGGATTTTTGTGGCCTGGGCATTTCTAAAAATGATAGTTACCTCTGTCTTACAATATTTCACCCACACTGATCTCCCTCCAAGCACACCAGGCACACACCCCAGCCATATGGTTTTTCTGACCTCTACCTTAATGGGTTTCCTCTTCTTTCCCTGTTTCCCCTACCCACCTATAGAAACGCGGTAGGAGAAAGTCCATCTGCGCTCAGCTTTTCCTCTGAGCTCCGCTGATATTATTGATCCCTCAACTTGCATTCCCCTTTTAATTCATAGAGGGTGTTGTACTATTTTGTGAATGTTTTATTTCACTAGACCAACAGGGGGCTTTGAGGTTTTTATCCCTTGCCCTTTCTACATCATCCTGGACATCTTGCAAGGGACAGAGAATACAGTAGCTCCTCACCAACCATGCACGCCTTTTAAAAACAGAGATAGTCGCATGGGTCCTTGGCATTTAGCAGGATGCCAGTTCGCCTGAATCCTAAACCTTACACAGTCTCCATTCCCGCCCCCTTCTTTTATTTATTTTATTGATTGATTTATTTATTTATATTTATTAAAAATTTACACCTCCTCCCCACCTCCCTTTTCCCTCCCCCTCCCCACCTCCCTAGCCTTAAGAGCAGTCAGGGTTCCCTGCCCTGTGGGAAGTCCAAGGTCCTCCTGCCCACTTCTTTACTCTGGTAGAGTGACCCACTTTCTAATTGTCACTTTCTAATCATCCACCTACCCTAATCAAACACATACTTGCAGCTTACTGTTTTCAAGTCTCTTCCCTTCCACCATCTCGGCAGATTCTTACATGATACTGTGCTACATACAACGCGGAGATTCTCAAGTCATTCTACAAATGGGGAAGCAGAATCCAGAACCTAAGACCACACAGCGTGCCAGAGGCGTGTGCAAGGCCAGGCTCCCTCATCCAGCTTCTTCTTCTAGCACATCATTCCTTATAGCAGAGCAAACTGTGACCATCTCGAAGTTTCCAGAACTTCTCTCTAAACCATGGATATATGTTTTTAAAGCATTGATCTCTTTTTTTTTGTTTGTTTTTGCTCAAATTTCTCTTCATTTTGCTTTGATTTCTCCTTCCTGGTGAAAAGTTGGCCTTCTTCCCCGATGCCAAGCATCCGTTTTCTGTGCTGAGGGATGGCCCTACTCATTTGTTCCCCCCTCCGGTTCCTTTCGCCTGCGTTTCCACTTAGGCCTGCCACCCCCTGGAGAACCATTCTGGCTTGCTGCCTCCTGCATCCTTTCAAATTGTTCTTGTTCCTCGGTGCTGGTTTCCTGCAGGGCTGCCCTTCTCGGCTAATGAAGAGCCTCCAACCGAAGGCACTGCTCTCGATAGGCCCCATCCTGCTGGGAGCGGGAAGTGGAGGTTGGTGGCAAAGGGGGCAACAGCCCTGTTTCGATGCTTTGCGAAGCCAGGCAGAGGCTCTATTGGTGCAGCTCTGGAAAGTCCTGGAACTCACTGGTACCTGGTTTTGTGATAACTGGTCCTACCCCCTCATACCTCACACTGTATCTCCAGAAGGGTCTACTTTCTCCTCTCCTATGGGAGGAGTTTTCCCAGAAGGTCTTCTCTTTCTCTAAATTGTTCAATGATATCACTTTGTAATTTGTGTGGCAGGGCAGAAGGAAACATGTCTACCCCACTCAGAATAACAGCAATCTTATATTCTGTATTTTGGAAGATGCCCTCAAAACAGTAGTTGCTTTGATGAAGTGACTTTTCAGTCGTCTCAGTCTGGACTGTAGATTTCTACTATTTATCTGCCCCCGTCCCACTTTTCCATGAACAGAAAGGCACCAGGGCATAGGTCACCTGGTCTAGCATAGAACTCTCCCCTCTGGATCCTGCAATGGCCCACAGGCAAGCATGTGGCTAAGCTTCGGTTCTTCCTACATAGCTTCAAATGGAACCGGTTAGAGGAAGCCAGATGTCACGATATGAGGCTGTAGGGACTGCAACCGAATTCTCAACGATGGCCAGTTTGAAGGATGGGTAGCATCAGCCCTCCAGCTGTAGTTGCTGGCCTCTTACCCCTTGCCTTTAAGGAGACCACAATGCCTATAAATCGTCTTTTAATGCATAAGCCAGTTTGCTTTGCTAATTGCAATCAAGACAGGCCTGACTAAGAGAATTCCTTCTTGGCAGTGACCTTTCCCATTCTAAGTCTCAGAGGCCTTGCGTTGTCTCCTAATAGCTCAAGGTCAGGTGTCTACACAGCTGCACGGTGAGTACCTCTGAGGTTGATTCCTGCCTGCTATGAATCCTGAAAATTCCATTTACATGGACTCTTGTCTCGCCATCCCTAGGTGAGGTGGGAAATGAGTGAGTCTCTACATGAGTACATGAGTCTGAGTCTGCAAGGGCACTATCTCTGCACTGATGTGGGCCTCTGTCTGGCTGAGGCCAGGGACACGAGGGGCACATGATAAATGCTTGCTAAGTGGAAGAATCAATGACTGCGGACATTCGTTCCCTTACAGAGCTATGCAGGGAACGGGGCCACTTTTCCTACTCAGACTTTCTGGCCTTTGCGCATTGAACCTCAAGTTTCTTTCTATGATCCAACCTCAACCTCCTTGTCTTGCTTAGCCTCTCTCACAATTCTGCTGGTTCAAAGAGCCTCCCAGGCAGATGTGACGGCGCACACCTGTAACTACTCCACACTCCTTGGGAGACGGGCAAGAAAACAATACATCTGAGGAACACCTGGACAACCTTCTCAGAGTAAAAGAATAAAACAAAATAAAGGACAAGGATGTGGCTCGGTGTGGGGGGTTGCATGCCTGGCATTTGAGACACTGAGCTTAATCTTTAGTATTGCTTTAACCTCATAGAATAAACAAACTCCCTAAACAGACATTCTGTGGGGAGGTGGAGAGGGGGGAGGGAGGAAGAAAGATGAGAGGAAGGGGGAATGATAACCTTCTGATGCGTACCAGGAGATGAGACAACCTCATGAAGTCTATTTCTACATCGATGGCATGGCAATTCTGTCCATTGTGGAATGCATATTCTCTGTACTCCGCAGACCTGTGTTTGGAACTCATGCCTCCACACCCAGCTCACACGGCCCTCATACTCTGTCCTTCTCATTCTGCATGAATCTTCAGTACCTCTTGAACCTCCTCTGCGGTCTCCATCCTTCACGTACAAGCTCCAACTTGGACATGCGCTACCCATTCCCTAGTGGTCCTCTGGCTTCACAGGTGTAGATGGCTATTTTTCTGTCTTCTTTGTCTATCATCCACCCCCTTTCTCTTCCATCTGCTAGTGCATCTTTTTGCCAACCAGAGCCAGGACAGTCTCACACCCAATAGCTGTTCAGTTCATATAAATAAGACTTGAATACATCAGTGTGAACCAGCCAGCTTTGATCTGACTGAATGGCACAGGGGATCCAGCTGCAAGGCTTATCTTTCAGACAGGAAGTTTACTACAGATCTTACAGGCATATGGCTCACAAAATTATGCATGCTTAGCTCCAAGCACATAAAGTACTCAATAACAAACGTTAGTCACTATTGTTAGCATGTTCGAAAAGCCAGGAAGACTTTATTCTTTATATTTCTCACTCAGTGAACGTCTCTATTATTTACAACTTGACAGCAATCTCCACCTCATCCTCAACAATATGGCTCCCACACATCTGCCCCCTTGAGGGTCCCTTCGCGTACCCAGCTGCCTGTCAGTGGTCCACAGTCAGTAGCTCCCTTCTACACTTGTCCTTGCTGCAGCAGCTGGACCTGTAAGAAAGTGTTTCCTGAACCCAGGGGGCACCCAGCTGCGAGCTTGGGAGCTCAGCATTCTAGGCTGGCCTTGTGGTGGCTTTGGAGTAGGATTCTCTAAGGAAAGAAATTAGAGAAATGGGTGGACGGAGGGATAGAGAGAGCAAGAAAAGAACAGAGGAAAGAAAAGAGGGAGAATAAGGAAAGATGTCAGGCTCTGGTTTCAGTGTCTGTCATGATATCTTCTGCCATGAAAGGTAAGAGGAGGGAAGGCCTTGCTGTGGACTTCCACCATGCCTGTTTACTGCCTTATTCTGTATCTTAGAAAAATGAGATGTAGCTGTCAGCAAAGACCTTACAGGTGGCTAGCTGAAAATGCGCATCTATCCAGAGTTCTGTACCTGGAACACAGAGTGCCCTGTGTGTAACCATCGCTCAGTGTTAACAGATCTGCTGTTTCCATGCAGCAGCCTTTGCTGGCTGAGTGGCCTTTGGTGTAGCTCCAAGGATTTGGGGGCTTTCGTTGAATTCCCCTCTGCCCCTGTTTGTGCTGGAAAGTGGAAGTTCTGCCCTTTTGCTGACCCCGCCCCAAATCTGTGCATGGGGTCCTGCTTATGACAGACTTTGTGTGGCCTTCCCTTTTGTTTTGGTATTTGCCCATCCCTGCGCCTTCTCGGCTTCTTTCTGTGTATTCTGTGTTTCTCCTCTTCTGAGCTGGTTCCTGTGTGAGCGCCTCTCTCTCTACCATCTCCCTAGCTATCCGTCCATTGTCTGTTTTTGTTTGTCCCTCAGTCTGACACTCAGCTGTTCCCAGTTGCCCTCTCCCCGCTTCCCCCCTTCCCCGAGTACATTTTGTCTCTTGCTCCCACCCTTTCTCGACTGCGGTGAGGCGGGGGCAATCTATCTGTCAGAGACAGGCTCCGCCAACCTCAACCACCTCTCTCCCGCTGCTGGCAATTATCTGGAGGTTGGCACAGGGCCCGGAAACTGCTGCTTGCACCGCCCTGCGGCTCAGGGTCTGCTCCTCCATGCCAACCCCTGCGGAGGATCACTTGGTGCCATGCCCAGGATGTGACAACCTGCAAAGGTCACGCACACTCCAGAGGAGACGGACTGCTCTGCAAGTGGAACTGACATCGGGCAGGGTTGCACACGACCCTTCGGATTTTCCAGCGCTTCCCACAGGCGAATAAAGAGCAACAAAGCCCAGAAATTACACCCAGTGTGACACTCCCCACATCCACCTCGACATTTGCCATATATCTCAGTTTTAACTTTTATTTTTTTAGCAGATGGATTTTTCTACCTTAATTGAAATATTATAGGGGATTTGCCTATAAGATTTCTCCCGAAGTTGATAGTATGGGACCAGGCATGGAGCTGACCACAGTTTTACAGAATGGCGAGTGATTCAATTCTGTATGTAGAGCCATAGTACATAATATTCTGGTATTCTCCCCTCCCCCCTCTGAAGATGGGACTTCAGCGCTGATGGAGAGTTGCATGGTGGTTTACTGCAAGCCCTTCATGTAGGAGCTCGATATTTGAAGTCTAGAGAGGGCCAAGTTACCCTAAGGCAGCCAGCTAGTTTATAGTGAAGACTGAATGGGGTTTACATTCTTGGCGTGCCTACTGTACTAATATCCCAGCATCCCTGCTTGGTGGGTACAGTGGAGGCTCAATCCTTTAACAAGGGGGAGGAATTTACATTCCAGGAATGTAAATACTATGTCCATATCACTCAGCTACTAGGTGTGGGAGTTCTGGTATCTCATTTATTTAATAAAATGCCCTTTAATCAGCCAAATAACATTGCAAAGCATCCTGGTAGCTGGAGATACTAAGAGAATAATCCTTTGGTGCTGACCAGAGTCCTTTCAGGTGTTCTGAGCATGGACAATCTTTCCATAAATATTGAATTTGCAAAGTCCTTCCTTCGGGTGTTTCATTATGATCAAGGAGCCTCTGCCTGGGGCCTTCTGCGTGTGCTGGGCTCATTACATGGCAGGTTAGCCCAGATTTTCTGCGCATGCAACGTTACATCCTACAGTCCATCATTTGGAGACTTTCACGTCCCACAGAGCTTTGTGGTTCGCTTTCCAAAGCCCACCGTCAATTTACCCCTGTGTTCCATGGTACTGCCTTCCTAAACACTGGGAAAACCTTAACTGAAAAAGGAAGTGCGCAAAACCAAGAGATGATTAGGCATTTATAGACAGTCGTACAAACTTGACTTTAACCAAACCGTCACCGCTGGGTCAAGTGTAAAGATATATGGCCTTGGTCTTTTCTCTGTAGCCCTTAGTGACCAGCCGCCACTTACTGAGAATCCATGATGTACCCAACATTGTGTTATTGACTTCCCCTGCATCATCTCCGCTAATGCTCACGATCGCCTCAGGGGGCAGTGTTGCTCTCTGTCCCCTTGAAACTTTCAGAATCCAAGGTCACAGGGCTCTGCCTGCTCCTAGCTGACTGCCTGGCTGCTCCTTCATCTATCTGACTCATGCAGAAGTTCAGCCAAGGGGTAGTGAAGGGACCGAGGTGGCCTGAAGTGAGGTTTTGTTGTATGTAGCTCAGGAATGGCAGAGCCACCCTGTGATGGACAGCAGCTAGGACTCTATCTGGGGTCGATCCTGCCTATATACTCTCCGAGCCGCCGAAGGCAGGCGGCAGCAGAGCATTTATAAAAACAGACATCTGTCAAATCATCTCCACAAGGGAGACAGGAAGGAAGGGATGCTCAGCAGGTTCTAGGAGGGGAGGGATCACCGTAATGATGTCAGTGACAGCAGCAGACACAGTGCCTTGAGTGGATGCAGGTGACAAGCAGTTTGCTGAGAACTTCATTCATATTTCACAAAAATATGCCAGTGAGTCATGATCCCATTTTGCTTTCAATTTTGAGGAAATTAAAGTTGCAGAGATGTGAAAACAACAAAACGAAAGAAGAATAAAACCTCGGCTGGCTGGTCGACGTTTTTAGGGGTGAACCTGGGATCCCCCATACCAGTGTACCTGCTGCCAAAGCCTTTCCCAGTGCAGGCCTCTCAAGGGTTCTACAGTTTAAGTGTATTCTTAGTCAGAGAGGAGATGCTTTCCTACTAAATAATTAAAACTTCAGAATTGTCTCAGTACTTCAAAGGCTACATTTCAATTATCTGGAACAGTTGCTGAGGCAGAACGGTCTCCCAAGTACATTCTAGGTTGGCAACATTTCAAATCGTATATCCTGGAGCCTTCAGACTCTAGTGGACAATATATACTCTTTCTTGGCTGCCATGCAAAGGGGCGCTAAGCTGGGGGATTTATGGGTCTGCAAGGTGGTATACAAATCCCTTGTCTGCTTGGAATGCAGAACTCTGGCCCCTGAGTTCTCCATGGAAACCAGGGCTTGGCTCCAGCCCTTCAGTCAGCTCTAAAAGTCTCTGCCTTTGGTGCTGAGGTTTTATTTCCCCTTTCTGGGCTGTTATGGGGGGACGTTGAAGAAGAAATTCTCTTATAGCTCAACTGACTCCAGATTTATGGAGAAGTGTGGAAATATTTGCCCTCTGTCTGGAACTGCTGAAGCGGGAGAAAGAAGTGTTTTCTGCAGACATGAAAACAGAAACACTGATTTGTTTTGCTCGGGGTTTGCCGCTCTTCTAATGATAACTTGTTGTTTTCCGGGGCTCCTAAGGGATGGGTTTCTTCCTGGAAGACCGACAGCTGGGAAAATGTGAAGTTCTGTTCTTACACCTTCCATTCTTCCCTCTGTGTTCCACCCTCCCCATCTCCCCTTATTAGTTCTCCCCTGCAGGGATCTGAGCCCCATCTCACCGGAGACTTCTTCAGGAAGCAAACCAGTCCAGTATCAATTCACAGTACTTATGAAGAGCTGAGGGACCGCAATCTCCTTTCCCATCTTTTCCAAAAGGGCCAAAGCTGAGCAGTGCTCCTTAACCCAAATGTCTGATTACTCGCTAATGGAGAAACTTTAGGCACTTAGGAGAAGAATAAGTCCAGTAGAATTTGAAACCCCTGCTAACCCCGATGTCATATCATAGGTCTTGACGGTTATACTGGTAGGAGGGTGGCTCTGATCACATACATTCTTCTTGCTAAAGGGCTCCTGATTTCCAAATCCAAATTTATTCTTGACATTTGATCTAAAAAATTTTACACGAGTCTTCCTAGCAGATTTGAAGGCTACATACATCCCAGGGCTTTGGCCTGTAAATTAGGCGAGGATCTAATAGAAGGAGATCAATTAGTCTGATGTTACTCAAGGATGGCTCAGGATGGCTCCTAGCAGGGGAGAAAGAAAGATAAATGCAATTCTCATTAATGATTCGCACAATTACGCTCAACCTAGGAGGTTCCTAGAGATGACCTAGTATTTGAGTTCATCTTTACCTGGTCCAGTGGTCCCCAGTGAGATGCAATGACAATAATTCTTTCTTCCTGCAGGCTCTCCCAACACAATAAAAAAACTTCTAGACACCGAAATTGGCCTCTGTGCATCTGATTAGCTGTCAAGAGGCACGGGGACCTCCAGGCATTGCTTATAGGAAAAGAAGAAGCAGGTTTTAGGAAACAGGACTGAAGTGAACGAAACAGAGTGATATTGGAGCCAGGGAGACGACTCAGCAGTTCAGAGCACTTTTGGCTCCTGCAGAGGACCTAGATTCTATTCCTGGCACCTGCAAAGAGGCTCACAGCTGTCTATAACTCCAGTCCCAAGGGATATGATGCCCTCTTCTGGCCTCTGTGAGCACCAGGCATGCATATAATATAATGCAGGGACACACGTGCAGGCATGACATCTGTCTGCATAAAATAAAATATAAACTAAAAATTTTAACAAAGGTATGTGGAATGTTATTGGTATTTTCTTTATTTAGTACTGTCTTTATTGTTGGACAGAATAATCTGCAGTGGGGGTTTTCATGGGGACAGCATAAGGACTCAGGTACCTGGTGGGAAATGGCTAAGGACTGCAAGAAGATAAGATGCAGGCGAGGCCAAAGCTGCCCCAGCTGGTACAGACCTCCAGGTCTTGTCTGAGTTCTCCCCGCTTAGCCTTTTCTAGGATGGCCAGCCGTGCCTTTCTTATACATTTATAGATTTATAGGAATGGCAGTCTTGCTCAGAGTCTTGATCAAGGTCACACCTGTGAGAAGTCACCACCTGAGCTAGATTCCAAACCTAGCTCCTAAGTGTTGGGGCAGAAAGGGGCTGCCATGGCCCTGCTTCTGTGAATGTTCTCAGAGATGCCTGTCACCAAGTATGGCAGGGCTCCCAGAACAGAAGGTAAGAGACACAATCGTGTCCGCCCTACGTCATCAGTCCCAACACTCTCAGTGGCAAAGGTGAGGGCCCAAGGACCCAGTAGAGTCATGTGCTCAAGGTCAGAGAAAGGAAGACACAGCAGGTCTACGATGCATTGCAGCCGCTTCCCTAGGGAATATCGTGGACGATTCTGAAGGGTGGACAGGAAGGGGCGGGCACCAGGGATTTTATAGCTCCCCAGAGCACTGGAAACAAGGTCAAACAAGCTGAAATCTCCCAGGGCACTGAGGGGCTCAAAAAGGTCCTAGTAATCAATAGCTCCCTTAATTTGGGACCTGTTTGTTCACCAGAATTGTTGGATTGGGCAAGGGCACTCCAAAGAGGTGATAAGTGAGCTTCTTCTGAGTCAGTGGCCTTATTGCTGGAGAGACTTTGGGTTTGATGACCACCCTGTGGAATCACTAAGTGGACATGTAGTACTGACAAGCCAAGGGATCTCCAAATTCCAGCCTTGATCCAGAACTGATGACTGCACACAGTACGCCACCCGGGAACTTCACCCACTACCTAGAGAACACCGTAACCATTATTACATCTCGCTGTCATTTGTTCCCCAAAGGGCAGCCTTTTCTGCATCCGGACACGTGTGGTGTCCAACATTTAAAGGTTCTTATTCTTTGCTGGAACTGCGAAAGGTCACAGTGAAGACTCCTCCCAACTTTGTTGGCAAACGCTTCTACCCCTACTTTCTCTGCCACTGCTTCCCAAACACTGGGACTCAGGGCAAGCCTAGCAAAAGTGCTCGTGGCATGCTTAACCACTCTTCTGCAAAACATGCTGCTGGATTAGGAGTACGCCATGCCTTTCTCCAGTCCAAACTCAGACAGGTGCTAACGGCTGATGGGCCAGCAAATGTGCCTGTGCGAGCCGGTGCGTTGCCAGCTCATGGCTACAAGCACACGATCAGAAAGAAAATGCTTTAGCTAGGAAGTGGAGAGCTAGCCGTGGAACTGTGGAGTCTCTGTGCCTGCAAGGAAAGGCCCTGGAAAGTGGGGTCCCTCCTCAGAAGCTGCCAGGTTGCTCAGAGTTTTGCTTTGATGCCAATTTTTCTCTACTAATGTTCCAAGAACATTTTCATGGAAGACAAATTGCTGGTCCTTGACCCCATGACAGCAAATGAAGACTAATGATAGGAGCTGGTACTTAAGAGACGCCTTTACGCTGATGCCCATCATGGCCAACTTTTCCAGAAAGCTCTTTTGTTTTGCTCAGCTTGCCTTGCTGTTGGGGCTGCAAGGGGGCGAACAGCAGGCACCAGTGCCTTCCCGGCAGACATTTCTTACGTATCTGTCTTCCTTCAGCCCCCAGCCAGGATTTCTCCTGCACTCTTCCGACTAAAGCAGAATCCCAGTGCTGCATCCGTTTCTCTCCCTACTGTTTTCTTACCAGGGTCTATTTTGCTGTCAGGTGTCCCTACCACCTCTTAGCATTTCCGGGTTCCCATTCTTGATACACAGTGTACTCGGTTTCTTGTTGGTGGGCATCTTAATTCGGGAGAGCCCGTCTCCTTCTACTCTCTTAGGGTATTTTCGCTCATCATTTTTATTTATTGCAACAGAACAGGTATACAGTGAGGTCAACATCACGCAGATGGTAAGTAGCAAAGCCAGAATTAGAACCTAGGCGGGTTAGCTCCCAAGCCTGTGCTCACAATCACGTGACTCTTCTGTGTTCTTTAAGCTACAACTTCTAATCATGGCTTCTTGATTCCCAATTGAGTCACCTCCAATGACTGTCTCTAACCTATGACTCTAGAATTATGTTTCAATTTTGAAAGATTTTATTTATTTGTGTGTGTGCATGTGTGTGTGTCTGTGTGTTTGTGCATGTGTGCACATGCACACATGCTATGAGCGGCTTGTGGAGGTCAGAGTACAGCTATTGAGAGTCAGCTCTCTCCTTCCACCATGCAGGTTCTGAAGATTGAATCCAAGCCATCAGGGTTGGCTGCGAACATCTTTACCCCTTGGATCTTTTTGCAGGCCTGAATTCTAGAACTGCCGAAATTTCGTGAAGCTGAGTAAGGTAGGGTAAAACAAAGCAAGCCTCGCCAACTTCAGGAAATTCTATTTGCCATCTGAACTTTCACCAGTCTAGCTCAGAGGGGCGACAGTCATGGTCTGAGTTCTTTCCTTTCTCTTCTACATAAACATCAAGTTGGCCCTGCAGATCCCCCACGCTGTTCCTCTCTAACCTACCACAGGGACATGTCTCAAGCAAAGGATGCTATATGTCGGGGCTACACATTGGCCTTTTAGGTAGCATCGCCCATTAGACTGGCTGAAAAGCAACTACCGCAATTTATTGTACTCTATTGACCCAGTCTTCAAGACAATTGAATCTTATTTGGTAGCTGAATCTGACACTCAGTGAGATTGGGAAAGAAAAAAAAAAAACCTCTCCTCATCTATTGTGGGTTCTATGCAGGATAAGCTTTCACCCAGAGTGGAATTGATTTTTGAAATTTGTATTCATGCATGCTCCATAATTGGGGGAAGTACCTGGCAGCCCTTTATTTAGTGTCCTGGTTCCTTCATCTCTTGGGTCCCACAGGTCCTCTGCAAGTGCCCTGTCCCTCTGGGCACAGCTCTGCTGGAATATTAAAGCATTCCCTGTGCTTCTGCCACTCCATTGCCTACCTTGCATTTATTCCAAAAGCTGCCTTCACCTTAGCTTTGAAAATCTACAACCACCCTGCAGCTGGAAAGAGAGTGTATCATTTGGCTTTCTGCCCAGAAAATAAGATGCTTCAAAAAGGTCATAAAAAAAAAGCCTCATGGGAGAGACAAAGGAAAAAAAGAAACCTCTTTCTCAAGGCTAATTGAGTGGAAAGTGAACTTTCATCACATGATGTCCTTTTGAGAAGGCCACATGTCCTTCACTACCTTCAGAAGGTAACCTGAGGGGGACACAGGCTGGGCTACAGTTTGGGGATGCATTGCTCTCTAGAGCTTGGGGAGAGAGGGAATCTACCATAGAGGAGTGGACAAGAGGCACACACAGAGGTGCAGCCATGGTAGGGAGCAGTTCATAACTGCCATGCCATGGAGGAAGTGTGAGCTTCCATTCACCCAATGAAATGAGTCCAAGGTCAGGCAATGGTGGCACCAACCATAATCTGGTGCCAAGTCTTGTCTGGGACTGACTGTGGCAGTGACTTTTGCTGATCTGTGAAAAGTCTGATTTACTTGGACCCTTTGCATTGTCTCTTCTTCGGCCTAGTCTTGTGATTCTGAACTGGAGACAGTTTTACTCACCCCCAGAGGGGTAGCTGTGAGTCCTAAAGTTTCACTATTAACTGAGGTGTGGCATTCAGAATGGAAGGACAGACAATCCATGGGGCAATGGTTCATGTAACCATCAAAATGATCTTTCAAAATACAAAGTACATAGTTTGTAACATGAGGACCAGCTTGTTGGGGTTTCTGTCCCACCCAGTACCCCACAGCCGGCAAGTCCCAAAGAAAATCAATCACACAGAGATCTCTATAAGTTATAAAGCTGATTGACCCATTAGGTCAGGCTACTTATTAGCTCTTATAACTTATGTTACCCCATTATCCTTATCTACGTTAGCACATGGCTCAGTACCTTTTCCAGCGGGGCAGCTTACATCTTTCCTCTCCGGTGGTCTGGGCAGAACTGGAGAGGGAGCTTCCTACTTCCCAAAATATTCCTGTTCTCATCGCCCCGCCTCTACTTCCTGTCTGGTTGACCTACCTATACTTCCTGCCTGGCCAATCAGCATTTTATTAAAATACATGAGTGACAGAATACAGACAATTCTCCCGCACCAATAGTTCCTTGAAGAGTGTGTTGATGACCCATGATCATAAAAAGTTACAGATGATAAAGGCATTTAGATGTCACTTGATTTAAATTTCTTTGGGAAATATAAATAAAATGCAAAGAAATAGGATAGAAAATGGTTTCTGGGTGCTTGATTGTAGATGTGGATAAACTATTTCTAAGATTAGGGAATGTGAACATCAATAGTAGGGAAAAATTCACTGTCTTCAATTTAATAATTTGATAATCTGAATTTAATACCTAACTTTGAGAATAAATTCAACTTTTCTTTTTTTCTCTCATTTCTTCTTTTCTACAATTCAAATCCTATTCTGTCATCAAATTCCAATTAATCAATTATTTATTTAGAGATAGGGTTTTACTCTGAGGCCGCAGCTGTCCAGGAGCCCACTACACAAGCCTGTATAGAACTTACAATTCACATCAGTCCTCCGATTGTGACTTCAGAAGCTGGAATAACAGGTGCGAACTATGTGCTGGGCCAAATTCCAATTTAGTTCTAATGTTTTTGGAAAGGTTGAATAATTTTTCTCCCCAAGGTGGTATCTAGTGTTTAACCATAGGATTATTTTTTGATAGTTTTTGATGTTCTCACTTAGCAGACTCGAGAGTGAGGAAAAGTGTATTTCCGACGTGTATATCTTCCGTAGACCTGCCCTTCCTTCGTAGCAGGTGCTCTCAGGGCCCCGAACCTTGGACCCTTCTCTGAGCTTCAGCGAATGCAGAACTTTCTTAATGCAGGGCTTTCTTAGGCCCGGAGCACTCTTCCTTCAAGCCCATTTGCACACACGGCAGGCCAATTTCGCAGCATCATCATTTAGGACAACTCTCGAGGGACGTGGATCGGAGCTGTGAGCTTGCCATATCCTAATAGTCTAATACCATATCCTAATATCATTTCCTAATACCAGTATAGTCTCCCCTGACCCACGGTGGGTGCTGGCTTCCAATGCTGGTCTTTCCTTTCCAGTGTTTTTCCTCCCACTCCCCCAGCACTACCTGTAATTCTTGGCTAAATGGCTTGCCTTCAAATCTTTATCTCAAGGTCTTCTGGGTGGAAAGTCAAGTTAAGCTGGGCTGTAGTTCACAGTGACTTGTTGATGGGGTGATGAATGGCCTGTCCAGCGCTATCTTACAGATACGGGGAGTGTGTGTTCTCCTTTCAGAAAACGTGATGCTATCTCCCATAGGCTATTGAACAGAAGAAAGCTGATAGGCAAGGGGCCCACCTCAAGTCCATCCGGGTCTTGTCTCGACCTTGTATCCATGATCTATTACTGACTTTGGTAAGTGGTGACGAGTCAGGGGGGCACATGTGTCAGGTCGCTCTTACTCCCAGCCCATCTCAGATGCGTCAGCTGTCCATAACTCACACGTGGTAGCGTCTTCCAACTGATTGCCCTTTGTCAAGGCCGAGAAGAAATGTTGACCCTGGGTTCAACTAAAGCAAAGAGTCATTCCTGGCGAAAGCACAACCTAAAGGGAAAAATGCGTAATGGCAAAATGTTTCCTAACAAGGCCACATCAGATTTATAGGGAAATGAAATAGCGAAGAGCAAGCTGGCCAGGTCAGCAGTTTGGATGCCTCCCACCTAGCTGAGGTGCCGTCTGACTGTCTGGGGCGGACTTCCTCCTTTCTGATTCACAGCTTCAGCCAACCAGGGCAATCTAGCAACACAATTTGTTTCCCACCTTTTAAAAAAGGCTGGAGAACTCCATCAGTGATGACTCATCTGAGGAGGAGGCATTAGCAGACGGGCTGACCGTAGCGAGACAGGCAGATGGTTTGTGGGACTAGCGCCAGCTGGGTGTTGCTCTAAGTGATCATGTATCTACTCTCTGTGCCCCAACTCTTGGCTTGATTAAGAGGTCAGGAGGAGGCTGCCTTAGCGCGAGGCCACAGCACACATGATATACGGCCCACCTGTCGGTCGCCTAGAAACCACTCTGGAAAGGGGCCTAAAGACAAATCAATTTATAAGCCCACAAGTTTGAACCAGGTAGTATTGCCTGTTACTAATACATGCTTGAATCTTTGGGCTTGTTTTGCCAAATATCAGCCAGGCCTTTTCCCTCTGATTCATTCAAATATCTTTCTTTTTTAATATCTTTTCGTCTGAGAAGTGACCGCACCCTTGGGGTGCGATTCTGGCTAGTGAGTGCAGTGTAGACACAGACAGGAGAAAGAAGGCTCCGATGATTGAGGTCTGGCTTGTTCTCCCTTCCTTTGCTGAGACCCAACTGCACTCTCAGTTCTGGGGACTTGTAGGAAGATGACAGTGATCCCCTTGCACCCCGAGAGTAGGGTGCCTGTGTTCTGAGAAGCACACTTTCTCCAGGCTGTGGAGGGGCAACTAGTGGCACAGGTTACAGGAGGCCATGACAAGTGGACAGGGAAGGTGGCAGACCGGAGGTAGAGCACGGAAGGGGTCGCGCGGCAGGGGGCTCACGTCGGTGAATAAGTGGGATTGGTAGAGGTGTCCCTAAACAGTCAGGTAAGCTTAAGAAATCCTTAGCCTGGGCCCCCTTTAGCAACTGTTAACTTTGTTGGTCAAAAGGGCACAGGATGAAGAACCTTCTAGATGAGAAGCACAGAAAGAAATGTTTGAGCGTGACATTAGGGCCACCGCAGACTCCTGTGACTGATTGGATGTGAGGCCTTGCACGCTGACTTGACAGTTGATCCCACTCTCATGTGACTCCCACCTGACCTGATGACCCCTGGATGCCACCTGCTCATTCTATCTGCTTCTGTGTATGTCACCTCACAGGCTCACTCACCTGCTAAGTAGCTGCTTTCGGTCAGTAACCTCAGACTGAAGGATAAAACATTGTCTATAACTATAAATCTATTTGGAAAATATTCTTTTTACTGTGGGGTATCTATTTTTAGCAAGACACTGGGGTAAGAATGTTGGAAAAATTATAAAAAAAATCTTCAAATGAAAGTGTCTCTTTTTGCTGTCACTTCATTGGAGCAGAGTTAAAAATAAATCCCTGAATGAAATTTCTGTAAGTCAGCCAGAGAGACATGAACCAAGAGGTGGGAGGAAGAGGAGGAGCCTGTCACCTGTGGGGGCTCAAATGGGGTAGTTTTTCTGGAATTTTTTGAAACTGAAGACAAAGGTTTAGGTTTTATTTAAAATCATAGGTGTTGATAGCAGTCAGTTGTGGAGGCGGTTTCTCTTAGCTTTCTCTTTCTCGTACTATTTTACATCAATTATTGCCGAAAGCAATCAAGCTGGGTGAATAAAGGCCATGCTAATTTTTGGAGAGTCGACCTGGCTGACTTGGAGGCTTCCTAGTTTACACATAATAACTGAAAAAAAAACTTATTTCATTCTCAAAATTCATCCCCGAATGGTGAATCACACAGTCACCTTAATTACGGCTAATGCTTCCTACAGTCTTTCTGAAGTTCTAAGCTGACAATATTGGCTCTGCTATTTTGAGCTGCAGACAGCATGACAGACTGATGTTAGCTAGAACCAAGAAACCCCTCTTGCTTTGCTTCTAAATGAATAAACCCACATTCGCGGCAGGAAAAACAAAAACACCCGAACTGTTTCCTCCAGCATGAAGCAGGCTGCAAAAGCAAGTGAGCATGCCAGACAGACACACGTCCATGGCTTACTGCCAGACACACAGCAGTGCCTGAGGTGCACTGATAAAACCTTGGATGATCACAATACTCTCCTGACACACTCGAGTCGCACTCGGTCTTGCTGTTCAGATAAACATACTCTGCGATTATTCTACAGCACTGTTAAGGTGTGGGGGTTGTCCCTCGTTTATTACTTGACTAATAAATACTTTAATTACACTTAATAAATAATGTAAGCAGGGCTCACTGAAGTGGTAATTCTTTAAATTAATTATTAACTGCATGCAAAAAGCAGCAGTGCCAGTACCACTAAAAGAAATCCAGCCTTTAATCTAAAGTGATTATTCATTATCTGGTATAAAGGCTCCATTTGCATATTATTAGGGAAATAAACTTTGGCCTCCTTGGCAATACAGATAGATCTCCAAGTCTGTGCATTACGAATCACCAAATACTAAAGTAATGGTAAACAATACGCAATAAAGTCTCCAGTTTATAGCTTTATAACAGCTGGTTTTTGATTTTTCAGATATATTACAATGATAAAGTGACCAGTTTATGTTATGTTTAAGCTCTCTGGGAAAGGTGGTGCCTGCAGATGGTCGGCTGATAGGAAGCAGTAAATGTGCAAACTGCTGGTTTCCCTTGAGATCGGAGCCATAAAGCGATCTCAGTAAGATATGTGAAGAAAATTCCTGTTTAACTCTTTTCTCTATGGCGGGCCAGACACGACTCTGTCTGTAGGTGTTCTGCACATGTTCCTTTCTCCGCTCTTCTCTGGACTCCATTCTCTTCCTGAAAAGAGAAAGTCAACATCCCCAGAAACTGTGGTGACTTTGATTCTATCATGGGACAAAGAGGCTAGACAAGGTCCAAGCAACAAAAGGAGATTTGTACTTTTGGAGCACTGGGTGGGCGCCTCCCCAGAGGAAAGGCTGGTCTCAGAACTGTGACTGGGGAGCAAGGCTTCCCAGTATCCACAAGTACAAAGTGTAAGAAGAAATTAATAAAATGGAGACAGATTTGGGAAGGAGGAAAATTCTTTCTCTTCAGCTCCCTCTGGCACACAGAGCAGGTGAGGGATGAACGCTGTGGTGAGAGTGGAGTTGGGAAGCCAGAAATCTGTAAACATGATGATAGGAATAGCCGGCTGCTTCCCGTCCCATCTTATTCATTTCCTGGAGACCTGTTTTGAGATTGTTATTCTTTCTTCTCTTTCCACCTTCCCTTCTACCTTTTCTTTCAACAGAGTCTTGCTATACGGTTCAGGCTGGCTTCCAATTCACAATCTTCTTGCCTCAGCCTCCTGAGAGCTGGGATTCCAGGCACAGGCTACCATGCTTAGCTTTAGGGGCTATCGCTTTCACGGGACTTCCTTCGTATCTGTTAATTCTAAGTATTTACCCGTGTGCAGAGCAGTCAGCACCGCGCTGACTCCTAGGAAGTGGAGAAGAGTTTGTACAACTGGGATCTGTGCTTTCAAGGTGAGATCAAACATTTCAAGCAATGCTGTTATTGCTTCAATTATTGTTGTGAAACTCTGAGAATTGCCCTTCGGGCTTGTATTAGTTGAAACTGCTATAACAAAATATCTACAATATGTTTATATCTCACAGATCTGGACGCTGGAAGAGTGGGACTAGGAAGTCAGCCTGGTGAGGCCCCAGAGAGGACCCTTTCCTTGCCCTGCCAGCACCCACCTTCTCCTCCAGACTCTCTCCCAAAGTCAGGGCTTCCCATACTACTACTCCATTTTTCGATTTGGTTGAAGTTTGGGTAAGAATTAGTGTTTAAAAGATCAATATGTTCTTCTTTTTAGTCTAGTGGGACTTTTCTGGACATTTTTCTTTAGCTAAAGGTAGCTTGAATTGTAAAGCTTTTAGGTGCACTGCAGATCAATAAGATAATTTTGAAAAAAGAAAGGGCTGTATCTGCCTTTTGAAATCATGCCATAAAAGCAATCGCCTCTCCTACCGCTGGTGCTCTCAAAAAACGCTAACCCGATCCTCATCTGGCGAAGTTTGTAGGCCAACAACTACAGTCAATGCTTGCACACATCCACTCTTTCCTGCACTCCTGTGAGTTAGGTTGCTGCTATCCTATATGATCATTTTAAAGATGAAAAGTAAAAAAAAATACAGCTTCAAAGAAGTTGAACAACTTAGGGGAGGTTAATATAACAAGCGAGGGAAAGATGTGGATTCTAATAAAGATATCTTCAGAGCTTAATGAATAAACAGTTGGAACCTTTATCACAAATATCTGTTGCCATCTATCAAAAACCATGCCAATGAAGAGTTAAACATGTCTGCACCATCCTTGACCTACCAGGGTCCCCTCCATTTATCCTGCACCCCTGTGCTGTTCCGTGTGGTTGCTGTGTTGTTCGCTGGTGACCCGTGTATTTCTCTGTGACAGACACTACATGAGGCACTGGCTGTGTAACACAAATTTGCAGAAAAGAAACAGAACCAAACGGGCTATTAACTGAGCTGACAAAAGTGATCCGATTACTTCGTGGCCGACGGAGATTTCATCAGGAAGCTCCGCACTCTGAGTTTTCTGCAGGCACCAGAAGAGAAGCCCTAATAAGAAGACTCACAGATTCGCAAACACCTGTGAGCCTCGCCACTGGCTCCCGCGTCTCAAGAGATGAGGGAGTGATGTCTGATTACAGCCATTAGGGAAACTAAAACAGGGAGCCGGCACTCCAGCATCAACGTGCTGATCAAACGGTCTAATTCTCTAGGCTCAGTCACACTGTTCAGTCCATGTTACTTTCCCATGCTGCCAAGGCAGACACGGGGAAAGCCAAGCTAGGAGTAGGCAGAGACCTTTCAGTATCACCCCCTCATCCAGAAGCCTGTTCCAGGTGTAAGGCCTAGTTAAACAACAACAACAACAACAACAACAACAATGTGCCTGCTACTGGTCTGTTGTGTTTTCTCTCAGCTTCTATGTTGAGTTCCTAACTTCCACTATAGCAGAATGTGACTTTATTGCAAACAAGGTCACTGCAGAACCAAGTAAGATATGGTCGTGGTGGAGTGTCGGGGAGGCCTAACCCTGGCTGGTGTTTTAATGCAACAGGACATGGTAACAGGCACAAGAGGAGAGCTGCATGTGACACAAAGAGCTGACCAATGATGTCACACATCAACAATGGCCACAAGACACCAGCAACCAGGGGCAAGGAAGCTTCCCCATTTAACATCTTCATCTCAGACCTCTAGGCTCTAGAACCTGGGGACAACAGATTTCTAGTGAGCAACGCGTTGGTTGCAGAAGCTCTAGTGTGTGAATAGGAAGCTGCTGAACTCGGTCATCCTCTTCCATCACCGGATGTTGAGGTTCGGAGAGTAAAGTAACAAACAAGCCCAAGGTTGCACAGCTGGAGAGAAGTAAAGTCAGTAGGCCCGGGAAGCTGTGCTAGTAAAAGACGGGAAAGGCCAGTTTTTCCTCCTTGATAATACGGCTGCAGTACACATCCCCTGTCAGTCTGGAAGGGGCAGCCAGACCGTCTAGGTTGTCCTCACCACTAATGGCACCCAACGTCTTTCCTTGGTTTCAGTCTATGTTTCTCTTTGAGCAGTTAACTGAGCCAAGTCAAATGCCAAGGCAACTCAGATAAGTGAAGTTTCCTACTTAAATTGTCTTATTGTATGTTATTTGTTTAGGTCAGGGAATACCTAAACATTTGAGTTCCCAACATGCGCGCGCACTCGCTCTCTCTCTCTCTCTCTGCTGAATTTGGCTTTTTCGATGCCAGGCAGAGCAGATATCTCCCAGGCTTCCTTTCATCATCAGGAGTCCTTTACAATCATTGATTCTGAGCCCAGACCCATGGTGGTCATACTTCAAGGGTCATGGCATTCCTTTGTCTGAGTTTTAACTGGGTAGATAAAAAGGGAGCCCTCCAGGGCACCCAGATAGCCACCAGTTTGGATTTCATTCCGTTCCTAAATCACTGGGAAATCGATACATTCAAGATACATTGTATACACATATGAAAATGTCAAAGAAATAAAATTATTTGAGAAAAGAGAGAGAGAGAGAGAAGCATGAGAAGGAAGCTTGCATAGGAGCGAGCAAGACAGCAAGCAGCATCCCGCCATTGTTCCAACTGACGCCCTCGTCCCAGGTCCTGCCTTGACTGTCCTCTAGGACAGACTGGGGCCAGGAAGTGTAAGGTGAAACCAATCCTTTTCTGTCCTAGGTTGCTTTTGGTCATCACGTTTGCCATAGCAACAGGAAAGAAACTACAACAACTGTCCACAAAATCGGGCGGTCTGGAGTTTGCAGAAGCAGAGGAGGGGGAGGCAAATCAACCAACCATCCAATCACAGAGATCAGGCAAAATCTGGAGTCCAGGAACTGGTAAGAAGGTTAATACTGAATGTTGTGTTTTAAATCTTAAAGGTCCTCCACAGGCTTTGTTTTGAATGCTTGGTCTTCAGCTCGGGGTGATATTTGGAAGACTGTGAGATCCACAAAAGTGGGGGCTGGCTGGCAGAAACAGTCGTTAAGGGAGAGCAATTGCAGGGTACGCTTGCTTCTGCTACTGACTTGTCCCTCTGTTACTGCCTGTCCCTGCTTCCACTGGCAGGCCTAGGTATGAGCTTCTCCTACTAGCGTGCCGCCCACCGTGAAGGATGGAAAGCTTTGTGATTCCACGAGTCAAAATACACCTCCCTCCCTACCTCTGCTTGGGTCAGCTACGTAAAGACAGGGACAACAACAGTATGTAGGATCAAAAAGTAACACGGTTCCAGCAAGGTGGACACGATAGTCCCCAGACAGGAAGCTCTTAATTTCACCTCTTGGTGGTCCCAGAGAGAGCAGGAATTAGTACCTGGAAGCCGGCCTAAACCCATACACTTAAACGCTTCACCATTTTCAATTCCTAGGAGAATCTCATATATGATATGAGTGACAATAAAAACAGCTGCTTTCCTTTATGGCGCCAGGTCTCTGGGTCCTTGGTGACCTAAGCCCTCTGTCTATGGTGTGATTTCACCTATGGGCCTCCAGTTAATTGTGTCTCATTCTTTAAATTCTGCTGGCTATAGAAGCCTATGCTCTTCAGTCCCCTGACAGGCCTGCTGCTTATAGGTTAGGCTTACTGGACTCAGTGCTACTTACATGCTGATGTGAATGCTCAGAGGACCAAATTGATTTGCAACAACCGGGTCAGTTCTGCTTGTGAGGCACAAAAGGAAAACCAGGCTACCAACTTGCTTGCTGTATGGTTTTGGAGTGGGTATCCACTGCAGGTCTTCACTATGGCTGGGAGTGGATGGTCAATGTAACTTTTGGGGACATTTTATGCTGGAAAAGTCACTCAGCAAAGTGTCTGGATGCCAGTAGGCATGAAGAAGGAAAAGAACTTCAAAATGAAATTTCTCTAGAACAGCGTTCACCTGTAGAGAACCTAAGGCTGAAAATCATACCCTACTGGAAGAGCAGGCGAGTATTTTAATTGAATTTATGATTTTCTCAACTTACATAGGTCACTTTTTAAGTTCCAGTGAGCCACAGTATTATGACTGGGGTCAAATAATATCAGAACAATTCATGGAAAGGGAAACATTCAATTAATCCTGTCTGGGCATCGAATCTGGTTTCCTGAAAGCAGGAAACTCTTATAAGTATGATCTTGGTCATGAGAACCGAGTTTGGAATGCCCAGTGACTGACCGGGACAGGGTCGAGTCTGGGGACTCTCCAGTTGAAAAGGGACAGCAGTCTTTTCTTCTTGTGTTTCTTACATTGTGATTTCTAGGCCTTGTCTCATTTCCAATATTTACTAGTGAATGTCAACCTGAGCCATTCACCTTTTTCAAAGCGGCATCAAGTTTAGGAAAATTCCCTTAATGTGTTTTTCCTTAGCACAGACCAGCAGAGACCAGTTTGTAATTCTTTAGCAATAATGTGCAGTTATTGCTTTGGCATCCTTTCTTCTCTAGGCTCTGAACATCACAGAAGTGAGAACCAGGTTGGTGGTGCTTATCCTTCAAACCACCCACCGTAGTTCTGTGCACACAGTGGATTTTGATTTACAAGCAGTTAGCTGTTCATTGAATCGCCTTTTCAAAGAGAAAAACAAAAACAAACATTCCACAAAATGTGGACCGAATTAGTATTGTTTCTGTACTGAGTACTTTGTGGGGGAAACACATACCTTATCCGACTCAAGTTGATGACATACTAAAATCTGATAAGCAAACCAGATGCCCTGTTGGTTGTCAGTGCCGGGCCCATCTTCCCTTCTAAAGCAAGGGCCTCGCTGCCACTGGGATCACATGAGGTCACTGGAAAGCCAGTGTTGTACAGAATATTGTGCAGAAAGTGCTCAATGCCAGCATGCAGGGCGCTCCCCACAGCTCGCGAATGAATCCTCAGTCAGCACCTCTGTTGACACTGATTGCCTTCTTGGTACCAGAAGGGGTCTTCCCAACCACGGCCCACGGCGTCACTGACAATACTGCATCCTCCTGGTTTCCTGTCTCAGAACTCACCAGCAGCTTCTTGTGCGGTGGTGGTGTTATTTCACCTTTCCAGCAGGAGAGATTAATTTTAAACAATTACTCTGGCTAATGGTATTAAACAACCAGAGTCTTACATTTCATCCACTTACTCTTGCTCTCTTTTTCTCACACACATATGAGCATGAACACACACACACAGACACACACACACACACACAGTATTTTGCTTTGTGTGTTTTTCAGGCTGGATTGTGGCTATAATTTCAGAGAGAGGTTAGCTTGGTGCCTACGTTCAAAGGGATGATTTTTGGAGGTTGGCCTCATTAAATTTTATTTAATCAAATTCAACAAATATTTGTCAAGCACCTTCTACACACAAGGAACTCACTATACTTCGCACCAAGAAGAAGTCTCTTTATTTTATCCCAGAGTTCTTTCACTACTGCAGTTTCTATGCTTAGCATAATAAATGTCCCAGTAATATTTTCTTGGATATTTGACAGCAGAGAACAGTCAGAGGGATAAGGATATTTGTAAGTCCAATTTCCCAGTACCCAGAAGGTGGAAGGGCATCATGTATATAACAAGACAGGTTTTGATCTTAGTGAGTGCTAATTCACCTCCTAGGGGATATTATCTACCATGAAATCAACCATCCTCTTTAAGTCTTAATTTACTCATCAATAAAATGGGACCTAATGTGTGACTTTGAGAGCTAAGGTGTTGATGAAGTGCTAAACTAAGTGTTTGATACAGTGAGCACCCCATGTGTTGATACAGTGAGCACCCCATGTGTTGATACAGTGAGCACTCCGTGTGTTGATACAGTGAGCACTCCGTGTGTTAATACAGTGAGCACCCCATGTGTTAATACAGTGAGCACCCCATGTGTTGATACAGTGAGCACCCCATGTGTTGATACAGCGAGTACTCCATGTGTTGATACAGCGAGTACCCCATGTGTTGATACAGTGAGCACCCCATGTGTTGATACAGTGAGTATTCCATGTGTTGATACAGTGAGCACCCCATGTGTTGATACAGCGAGTATTCCATGTGTTGATACAGTGAGCACCCCATGTGTTGATACAGCGAGTATTCCATGTGTTGATACAGTGAGCACCCCATGTGTTGATACAGTGAGCACTCCATGTGTTGGTACAGTGAGCACTCCATGTGTTGGTATAGTGAGCACTCCATGTGTTGAGAGCAGTTTCTGACGTTGCTAGTCATACTGGGCCAGGTTTCTTGCACATGGCAGACACTGGAGATTATTATCTCCAGTGAATTTGCTATGGTGGTCAAAAGACAGAGGGGAGCCAGATGAGACAGATGGATACTGGGGGGGCATGCTCAAAATAAGAAGCCCACCCCCAGGGTTCCCATCATGGCTGGTACACCTGGTGCTTAGAAAGAGCTTGTCTGAGCAGGAGCAGGAGAGAGTGGCTCAGCTTTCATGTCTGGTCCAGGGCTCCTGGTTAAATGATTACCTAATGAGGCAGGGTTTTATGATCTGAAGACTCAGATGTGCCTGTGCCTCAGCCCTATTCTTTGTTGCTCCCTTAGGGTCTAGAGATGACAGTAGGGCCTTAGAACCCCTATAAGGGAATCTCACTACGGCCCTTAAGGACTGTGATTAACATGCGATAAGAATGTCAGCAAAAAGGGGAGTGGGGAGTGGTGTGTGTGTGTATGTATGTATGTATGTATTCTGTGGTGTGTGTGTGTGTGTGTGCACGTGCGCGTGCATGTGTAAATGGAAGAGAGGGCAGGTACAGTTAAACATACCTGTTTAGAAGAGAACATAGCCTCTCTGGTTTCCTGCTTAGCCCACCCTGAAATTCTGAGCTTTGGGAGACAAGGAAACAGAAGTGTATCTTTTCTCCCTGTTTACATCTCTGTTCTGTGAAATTATGTCCCTCACACCCATGACCCTCTCTTGTGAATATGTGCCCTTTGCTCTTTCGCTCCTACTGTAGATCTGGTTTGGGTCTTTCCAAGATGAAATAGCCAACCACATATCTTCAGTTTCTGGCCCCACTGGCACCTCCATTTTACTTTAATTACCCAATTACCGAAGCCATCCAATCTATTTATTCAGGCAATCAAGACTTTAAATGCATGGATTTATCATCGCCTCAAATCACCTGTCACTGCAATAGAACAAAAATAGAAAGGTAACTAGGAGCTGCGAGAGTAAACCTCGGCACACTTCTCTTGGTCAGATAATCATTTTAGAGACACCCATGGGAAGGAAAAATGGAGAGAAGAGTGGAAAGCGTGGTGGGGTGCAAGAGAGCGGAGCCTGTTCGGCAGTGCGTCGTCTGTTTTGCAAGGGTTGACCTATGCAGAGGGAAAAATCGGCATTCTGTCCTCTCTAAGAGATTCTTGGGGCTTGGTGGTGGCGATAGATGACGTCAGAGGATGAAGACGGCGGCCTATAGATCAGTGTTTCTGGAACTAAAGCTGTCTAGACTCATCCAAAATAAGCCCCTTTTCTCATTTGCCTGATTCCCAACATGTATTTGACTGCTTTTGTCAATAAGAACAGCTTTGCTTCTTTTAGCCATTCACCATTTGGGGCATTTTACTCAAATTCATCATTTTTAAAAATTAAAACATGGTACCCCCAAATTTAACACAGAAATCCAAGTGTGTTAGGTTCAGGGATGGGTAATAGTCTTTGTCCCTCTGAGCATGGCAGTACTACTTCCGGTGCCGTAGGGTTTTGAAAGCCCTTTGGGGAGCTCTGCCTCTCATCCATCAGGTGCCCTGACTATAAATGTTTGATAAGCCAAGGTGGGAATTTACAGCTAGCTGTATCTGTGTCTAATAAGACTAAGGAGATTTATTTTGTGAGCTTTTAAAATTTTTGAGAACAAAATATAATTTATTTTAACCTCATGATTTTAAGGTTAAATCTGGACCACAGAAACCAGTTTGGATTCCAACAAAACTCCCAATATGTTTACTCCTTTACTTCAGATGAGGCTGCTGTATCTTCATTTTAATAACCATGACTATAATTCAGAAGAAGGTTGATACAGAGCCCTGGAACAAGCCACTAGTCACTACCTAATGGGCTGGTGTGACTCTACCAACCAGGTCAGGGTTTGTGTCTCGGTCCAAAGCAAATCCTTGAACCAGAGGATGCTCAAAGCACTGTCGCTGCTTAGTTCTTAGCCCGAAAATAGAAACAGAATAATCTTACCAAAACTTTCGGTAAAATTCTACTCTAAAAGAGAACTCCATCAGCTGGAGATCCACCCATAACTTTATTTGCATTTTGTCATATACTATTTTATAACACTAGTGGACATGTACTCATTTTTTCACATACAAACTCAACAGCACGCTGGCTGTAAATGGATATAACTAATCTATATTTGCTCCAAGCATTTAAACACCTTCACCTATGTCCTCAGCCGTCGAGTGTATCTAAGGTCCTCACTCTAGCATGTTTTCAACTCTAAGTTTGGTCGAAGCAAATTTGTCAACAAAATCGTGAAAATTGTGAGGAATCAGCTTCCTCCACACTAGACAGCATGGGGCAAATGAAGACCTTTCGGCTAAGGCACATTGGGTCACCTTCTAGAAAATTCTAAGTCTAGAGAGATCCAGATTATAGAGAACTGTTGATGAAAGCTTCGTTTGCTTTCTACGACCCAGGTGGAGGGGGACAAATGGATTCCTGCCTGACTGCAAAATATGATATATTATTATAAACAGAGTCTTGAATTATAGAAAATACTAGTTAGCATAATTACATTACCATATTTTTATATGGAGATTATTATTCAAACACCAAACAGGCAATCTTCTATTGGAAAAAAAAAAGCCAATAAACACTCTCAATCCTGACTTCCACTGTTATGTATGTCACAGCACCAAATGATTTTAAAGTTTAAAACCCATTACATTACAAGAGCTATTCACTTCAAGTAGGTGGCAATTTGCTTCTTTTTTTTTTTCATCCCACGTTTTGATAGCTATTCACCTCTATCAATTCTTATCTTGCCCACTCTTTAGAAACCAATTGCAGCTTAGAAAGTGCCCATCTACTCCTGATTGAAATCGTCACATGCTGGTTTTTTAAAAACTATTTTTCAATCTCTTAATAAAATAGATTGCCTCCCGGCTGCTGGTTGGTAAACCTGTTACTGCAGCGCTTTCGAGGACCTCTCCGCCTCTTGGAGTTTCCCTGCATTTGATTCTGTCCAAAAAAGCCCAGATTTCTATTGGTCTTATCTACATGTGCAAAACAGTTTATTGGATGAAAATAGTTTAAAATTGTACAAAATGTTGGTAGTAACAAAACTCCTCAAACTGTCAGTTAAATTAAACTGCCAGTCTTTTAGAGTTCATGAAACATAAAATCAGTTTTACGACTCTTCGCGCGGTAACACTGCTTTTGTTTTTTCTGTCTCTCTTTGTGGGGTCAAGTTCAGGAAGGAAGTGTTCTGTGTCAGCCCTTGAGGGTCGTGTTTCAGAAAGAGAGTCGTAAGAGGCGGCTAACAAAGTCAAAAGGAACGTTGAGATTATGGGGTCCACAGTGATTCAGGTATGGAAGAAATGTGGTTGAGAAGGTGGGACACCAATCACAAGGAAATCTCAGAGATCTGAGAAGGTTGTGTTAGCAAAAGATTCCCTCAAGTCTGGGGAGTCTGTAGAAGCCACAAGTAAGGTTTATGATCATAGGGCAGACGTAAGGCAGCCACACTGACACCTATCCATCCTTGCCATTCATCTTCCCTGGTTTACAGGAAGAAGAGCCACCTTTCTATTCTTCTCTAAACTATGATCATCCTTGATGTCCCCTGAAGATTGTTGTTGTTGTTCTAAAAGAATTGTGCATTACAGTAAGTATGAAATGGAATTAATTGGATGAGCAAATGAGCACTTGAATCTGAGAGGCAACCCTTAATACCATTTTATGGGAGATTTCCATGAGTCATACACCCTTGATCTCATCATCACCCAGGGTTTACATATCCTGTGACCTTTAACCACATCCTTACCTTCTTGACTCGAATCCCGCTAACTCCCTTTAACTCTCCAAATACAGGAAGGGAGATTTGAAGGTTACATGACACAATAAACATGCATGCATATTTTTATATGAGGCCCCAAGACAAGCATGTTCCCTGCCTTACAGAGTCTTTTTAGTTCTGTAACAGGTACGAGGTGGAGGGGTGAGGTAGAAAACAGTATGCAAGTCAAGTAAGGAGCCCCGAGGCCCAAAGCTGGACAGGGAGGGCACCTTGTCCAGAGGATTGGAGAAGGTTGAAAGCATGTAAGATAGTTGTTAAAAAGGACTAAAGATGTTACAGTCCTGGTAGAAAAAGCTAAGAAGACAAGAAATGTGGAGATTAAAAACGTGAATGTAGACAAGCGGGGATTATATCAAAGGAAAAGCAAGCAGTTCTATATGGCCAACAGTATTTCATAATATAAGTATTTCTGCACAAAATCATCTATCTTATTCTCTGTCTTACATTTGTGCCATTAGATTCTTAACAGACATTATTTCCTATAAACTTCAAAGCAGCCATGGGAAAGGCTGAACGATTGGGAACTGGGGAGGGGCCGAGTCGATTTTTTTAAACTTTTTTAAGACAGAGTTTCTCTGTCCTGGATCTCACTTTGTGGACCAAGCTGGCCTTGAACACGTGAAGACCCACCTGCCTCTGCCTCCTGAGCGTTGGGATTAAAGGCACGCGCCGCCACTACCCAGTTTGAGTTAAGGTTCTTGTTTGCTATCGTCGATTGCACCTGGTTTATGTAATAAGTCCTAAGAAGAACATGATTCAGGGCGGCTAGGGGTTTGTTTTGAGGAGATAATAGGGACAAGGTGGTAGAGCTGCCCCAGAGGGTGAGAGCAAACCAAGAGGGGCTAGAGCAGCAGCAAGAGCAGACTGGTTAGGAATCCCAGTGCTGGCAGGGGGAGCTTGGATCTCTCAGCAAACCCATCTGGGCAGGAGTTCAGATATACACGGATTCCTGGATCCTAACCTGGTAATCCCTGTTGCGCTTGCCCCTGACTCCCCAATCATCCTGGGTTTGATGACCCAGGGTCCGCTCAGCAGACATTTGGGGGAAGCTGTGTCTTTGGGTCACCAGAAGTCTCCTTCTGTTCTGAGAATCCAGGGGACCTTATACAGGGGATCAAATGCCATCCAGCAGCCGTCTCTCTCAGTCGGCAAAGACAACAGCACAAGAGTCATGCCCACTTCACCCAACTCCCAAAGCCAAGTTCAGGATGAAACGTCGGAGCTGGAAGGCACGGTGGGACGGAGAAGATGGCGTTAGAATTCACGAGGGAGCGGCCTCTTCTGGCCACAATGGCTGTTCTCCCTGAGGTATGATGCCTTGACCCTCTGGGTGAGACTCTGTCCCTGTGAGCTCTCCGGGTTGCAGTGATTTGTGTACCGTAGGCAGGAGTTCGATCAGGGACTGAGTATTTCATACAACTCGCTAATGAATCACCCTCTCCCTTCTAGCTGCCTACTGAGAAGGATAGCTTCGTAACGGCAGTCTCTCCAAAGCTGTGCCCACCACTCCTTCCTCACAGTCGCCCGCCTCCCGTTACCGCCGGTGGCCTTATCCTTCTGCACAGGAGTGTCTTGCCATTTCTCTTCCTTCATTGCCATGCAGAACGCTGTGCAGGGAGGGGGAGAGGGCCACGCTGAGAGTGTTGTTCGCCTTCCGAACACTGTTATTTTTATTATAAAAGATGGAGAGTAGTGGGAGGTTAATGGATGCTTAGAATAAAAACAAATAGCAAGGAAGAACAAATATCCAGACGCTGCACTGCCTTGCTGAGCAGATGACACTGACAGCCAAGCTTTGTGCTTGGTTTTCCCTGCCTTACTTGACTGCCTAGACCGGGGTCACGTGTCCTCAGTGGTTGCCATTGTACTGTCATCTAGGCCACATAAGGAAAAGGGCTCTGTTGGGAGGCAAGAAGCCTCCATTGGGCCAAGGACTCTAACCAGACCGTTCGTTTCTTCCTTTCTTCTCCATGATACTTTCCACTGCCTTCGTTTCAGGAGATGGATTATCTCATGGTGGTTTCGTTGGGTACATGCAAAGCCCCCATCACATGAGTGATGGGCAATAGCAGGAGATCATCAGCTCTGGACCATCCACATTGTCTTGCGTACTATTTAAAATTCTTTGCCTAAAGCATGTAGTACCCACACTACTGTACCTTTGCAATTTGAGGACTTCGTTGCTGTCAATAGTCGCAATAATAGAGTTCTAACCATGTTGTCTTTACAGGCTAACATAACTCTAATCTCCAAACTTCTGTACTCCTATGCCCACTTTCCCCCAGAGTTCTACTCTTTGCTAGGTAATTATCAACAGGAAAGCAGACTAACTATTTGGGTGCAAACTATATGCTGGACACTGCATGAGATGTTTCTACTCTGTTTACTTCTTTGGCTAATCCAGCAATGTAAGGGCTACTGTCTTCATTTCATTGTGAAGAAACTAAATTAAGGCACAGAAAGGCTCAGTCATGGTAGTTAGTAAGAAGTAAGGATTCATTTATTATAAGATAACACACACATACACATGCATACACACACACAAACACAGCACATATACCATACTAAATTCCTTGCTAAGTATACATTTCATTTTTTCTTTACATAGTATCTTATTCTTTCAAATTATACTGTCTCCCAAAATCCCTCAGGAAGATTCTAATGGTTAGTATCAAATTTTAGAACAAAGGAAGACAATACAGAGAACTATTCCTTCCACCCAATCAGCACAGAACTGTCCAATTACCAATAAAAGTGAACGTTCTATAATTACTTCTAATTAAACTGTGTCAGGTCTTCTCCCAGCTTTCACACCCTTTTCTAAATACTCCTTATCTCATGTCTGGGTGCTGGATTTCTTCTTTGATCATTCCTGCTCCTTCCGAAGAGTCTTTTACACCATGCAAGTTTCATTAGACACAGGCCCACCCTGGACAAGGGCTGAACAGTCTCCCGTGGTGTCCTCCCACCAGTTGGTTCCACTGACTCACTGTGGGTACTGAGCAGACTCCTTTCTTCCACTCTTGGAAGGCTCCATCCTCTGTAGGGCCCCTGGGACTCGATTGCACCCTTTCCCACCTGCTTTTTCGGTAGGGATTCCCTTTTCCCTTGCACGCCGTTGGCCACTAGTCTGTGAGGACAAAGGACAGAAGCAACCACAGACAGCTTTGTACAGCCTGTGAGTATGATGGAGATAGCTCTCTGGGAGATGCCTTCTGTGAATCAGCCCCGCTTTACTCCAGAGTGTAGGGGATATCTAGGATTGGGGACAGCATCTGGGGGATTGCCTAATTTGCATTAAATAGCATATTCCTATCATAATGCTCCTAGTGCAAGTCTTCATTGTCACGTGTGAATGTATGGTCCTATTGTAATGCGACTGACATAATGTCTAATTACCATCTGAGTAGCAGTGGGGCAGCTTCTGTAGGGAACTGTGGCAAGGGTCGTACTAGAGATAAGTAGGGCATCTGGGCCTAGAGACAGTCTGCAATTAAGATCAAGTAGAGAGCAGAGCTACTTCCACTGGGGGGTGGGGTGGGGAGGTGTAGTGGCATTTCAATTATATTTTAATAAACAAAGACTGCCTGAAGATCTGGGAGTGAAACAGTCCCATTGGTCAGCCTTACAGACCAGGTTATGGTAACACACACATTTACATTTAATTCCAGTAGCCATACTAGTCACCTTAGAAATCAGGTGGTGCACACCTTTAATCCCAGCCCTAGAAAGGAATATAAGACAGGGGAGACAGTTCTCAGATAGTCTCACTCTGAGATTCTTAGAGGCAGGCTCTCCATTTCAAAGTGAGATCGAGGTCAGAGCCAGTGGCTGTTTTGCTTTTCGGATCTTCAGGTTGAACCCCAATTTCTGACCCTGAGTTTTTAATTAATCGTACTTCAGGGAGGGAGTTGTCTATGTTGCCAAATTGCCGAGCTTGGAGAGAGCTGGCAAGCCTCCAACCAGCAGGGCCTCCCAGCACTTTCTGGAGCTTTCCCTGTCTCCTGTTATTGTAGTCCCCTTCACAGAGGCGACCAGTCCAGGTTTCATAATCCACAAGCATCTTTCCATGCTCTGAAATCATGAATGAGTCCTTTCATTCTCCCCTGTGTGTTCTTCGTATTCTACTTGAATTATAACTGACTTCACAGAGACCAAGCCTTGTGATTTTCCTGAACCCCTAATACCATACATCCAGCATACATAATTACTATAATGAATCTATAGAAAGCAGACTGGATTGACAATGTAGCAACTTGTCTTTTGTTCCAACTCTGTTACTAGTCATCCACTTCCTTTGAAGAAAGCTGTTTACTTTCCAATTCAACCTGCCTCCTCCTCAAAAATGGTATTTGAGCAATGCTGACATGAAAGGCCTTGTGATATTCCAAAGCTGCAACTACTTTAGTGATTAAGTATTTGGAGAAAGTTGCAGAGAAAGATCAATACCAAACATAGGTTACTTGACATGCAAGTACTCCTAGAACGTAAATGTAAAGCATGAATGAGGAAGCAAGAGGTAACCCTGGCAGGAAACTGAGCCAGGTCGAGATTCCCTAAAGCTTGAAAAAAATAAGTGAGTCAAAGCAACTTGTGTCTCTTAAATTGGTGCCTTTGATTCATTAGTTAGTGACCTCATGAACTTCAGTTAAAGGTTCTTTATGTTTCACCACCACTGCCCTTTACTGGATTCAGATTCATTGGCATTGTCTCCCATTGCTGTGATCCAAAGCCAGTGATTCAGAGCAATCACAGTGAGATTTCCAGGTGTCCAAGTGTTAGCTTGACTCGGAGAATCAAATCCAAGCATTTCTGTCTTCCTTTCCTTTTTGAGTACTGTTAAAGAGTAGATTCCGTTTGTGTCAATGCTAAGTCTACAAAAATACGATTATGGGATAGGGAGATGGTGCCACAGGTAGACATCCTTGCTGGCAAACCTAATAACTTGAGTTTTGTCACTGAGATCCAAATGGTAGAAAAAGAGAATTGACTCCTATATGTTTTCCTGTGACTGCCACATGTGCTCTGTGGCACACGGGCACACATACATGAAATAAATCAGTAAATGTAATAAACATTGAAAAATGCCAGCTAATTTTATCTTAAGAATGTGGGAATCGAGTATCCTCTCTGCCTCTCAGTAGGCGCCTCAGCAGCTGCCAACTATAAACCTTGACTACACAGCCTTCAGAGGGGATCAAGCGTTGGATGGATAGACTTCCTTCTTCCCTTTGATTTTTCTTTGTGGAACTCTGAAACCATAGTAGGGGCTGGTTCAAGCCCAGCTGGCAAGCCTACTGCCTTTCTGAGAGTGCCCACCTTTTCAACCATCTTGCCCAACTCTCTGCTTCGCCTCCATCAACCACACTAATAGGTAGGCCTCTATTAGGAGTGTGGGTTTCTCACGCTTACTGGTTTTCCTTTCTACAAAAATTAGAACACATGGCGTACGTTACTTTATATTTTTTCCTTTAGTGCTGTGTCATGACTATCTCTTTAAGACCACAAACACAAAACTTATTATCAATATGCCTGACTTCCTTTCCCTTCATCTTATCACTTTATTGCTGGATCTGACCAGTCTGAACCCTGCCTTTGCCTCCTTTGTCCTCCCATATCCTGTTACCAATATACAGTCTTGTTCTCAGTCATCATATAGGACTATATAGGCACTGGGAAGGGGTGACTTCAAAATTGTAGGAAATATGTATGGTTTTATTCCCACAAGAGCATGGGTTCTTAGTTCTTTCCAGAAATATAGACAAAGGGTTGGTGTTCATCAAAAACTCCGCTTTAGTCATTCAGAGAGGCGGAAGCTGGAGGAGCTGGCTTCCTGTGTGCTCTCATTTATGAATATTATTTAGCTTTTCTCCATTTTGACTTAGGGTAGCAAATGGTAAGGGGTCTTCTGTCCTTTTTTAATTGAAAAAAATGAATAGCATATATTTGAATCCTGTTTTTTCCTTCCTTGATTCTTCCCAGATCCCCCTACTCATTCAAATTCACATTCTCTCTTTAGAAACAAAAACAAAAGGAAAAAACATTCCCTGCCACATACACAAAAGTCAGAAAACAAAAATTCAAAACAAATAAGCAAAAGGCCAATAAGATTAAAAAATGCCCAAATAAAGTAAAATGGGACAAAAGCCTACAAAACTACCATTGAGATTTTTTTGTGTTGTCCAGCTACTCCTGGGAATAAATAGGGCCTTCCCTGAAGGGTGGTTAATGTACCCAGCGAGACTCCATCGGAGAAACTGACTTTTTCCTTTGCCAGTGGGTTTCTATTGCAGATAGCTTCTCAATTAGGGTAGGAATCCATGCCCACGTCCTGCTCTCAGTCCTGGGACCGGAAGGGGTCTCTTCTAAGTGTACTCTCAGGATTTGGTCCGCTTCAGTTTGCCCCTTCTACTCACCCCTCCCCCCATTAAGACTTCCCGTACCATCACGCCGTGCTTCCCCAGTTTCTGTTTGTCCAATTGCTATTTGTGCTTCAGGACCAACGTGAGGAGGATGAGCTTGTGGGCTTTGACAAGCTCCAGCTCTCTGGACTCCCCCTCTCTGGGGCATCTGCAGCACTGGCTGCTCATGTTGCTATTGCTTTATGCTCCCCCAGTACCGTCTCTTTTTCATGCTTCCAAAATTGTATACCTTTTTCAAGCTTTTTATTTTAAGGTTATGGCTGGTGGTAAGCATTTTATAGATACTTAAGCATGGACCCCTTCTATCCAACAATTGGAAGAGTGACACTGTGCCCCTGAAAGATGTTTTATTTGAGTTGGATATAATACTGCTAAAATACATGCCGTCCCCAGGGACTCACTGGGCTGTGAAGTTTGTTTCCTATACATATCTAGCTTCCACCCTCAATTCCCAGGCCAGCACTCCAGGTTTTGAGCAACACAACTTCCAGAGTAATGCAGATGCAGAGGCGAGATAATTTACATATAATCTCTCCTTGTGGGACTTCTTGTTAGGAGGATGAGTGTCTGACATGGAACCAAGGGCTTTCAATCGAGATATGCTTGCTAAAACAGTGAGCTCTTTCGCTATGCACTTGCTGGTGTTTTCCCATGCAGGCTGTCTCAAATCTACACAGCATCTGCTGGGAAAGGTAGGGAGGCTATTTTTATGCCCATTAGCTCAGGCTACTCAGCTCTTGTAGCTTATATTAACCCATTGTTCTTATCTATGTTAGCCACATGGCTCAGTACCTTTTTTAGCAGGGCAGGTCACATCCTGCTTTTTCAGTGATCTGGACAGGAGTGGGAGGAATGGACTTCCTCCTTCCTAGAATTTTCCTGTTCTCATCATCCCGCCCCTACTTCCTGTCTGGTTGACCCGCCTATTCTTCCTGCCTGGCCAATCAGCATTTATTTAAAATATGATTGACAGAATACAGACAATTTTCTCATACCACTTCCCCCTCTTTTTTTTAAACAAAGGAAAATATCCATAGTCCATTTTTTAAAGGACTTTAACCTTTAGCCTGCATATATTTTTTTAACACATAATAAACCATTTAGAGGTTTTCTTCATCTCTCACCCATATTCCCAAATATTGTTTATAAATGTTCTTTTACATTTAAAGGGAGATATGATATAGATATGAATAATTGGCATTAGTATGGATTCTGTTTTATTGATAGAGATTTAAGGTCAATTTTGTTATATGTATATATATTTCTGATCTTGATTAAGGTATTGTGATTGTGTAGCTCATTTAAAAATATAATGTATAATTAGGATATTTAGGTTGTTAATGAATAATCATCAATGATAGCTGGTGCGGAAGAATTGTCTGTATTCTGTCAATCATGTTTTAAATAGACGCTGATTGGCCAGGCAGGAGGTGTAGACGGGAAAGCCAGACAGGAAGTGGAAATGATGCAAGGAGAGCAGGGGAATTCTAGGGAGGAAGAAGCTGATTCCCCCACTCCTGCCCAGGCCACCGAAGCAGCAGGATGTGAGCTGCCCCACTGAAAAAGGTACTGAGCCACATGGCTAAAATAGATCAGATAAATGGGTTAATCAAGATGTAAGAGTTAGCCAATAAGTAGCCTGACCTAATGGGCCAATCAGCTTTATAACTTAAGGAGTCCTCTGTGTTATTTTCTTTGGGGCTAAACAGCGGGGGGTACTGGGAAGGACAAAAACACAAACAGGCCTTCTCATGTTACAAATAGTCAAGCTTATAGTCATGTTAGTTAGATTTTTTAGATATATAGAGATATATTTCAGTTAGATAGGTATTCTTTATATCTTTCAAAGACTACAGAATATGGCATTTAATGTTTTAATTGTGTAGGGCTTTTCATGAAAATGAGACACATCTGCACCAATCTACTTCAAGAGGAAGATGGGCATCAAAGAGGCTCCTTATGGAGTTTGATAGCCGTTTGGGCAAGAAACTGCTCTTGCCTAGACTGTTATATAAGCTGGACACAAAGAACCTGTGGAGACAGGAGTACTAAACTTGCTTGAAGGTGAGATAATCCTTCGGGGTTCCTGTTTCATTGAAGAGTCTGTGAGACATTTTGCAGGACACAAAAGAAAGTGACTGAACTGTCTTTGAAATTTCCTGCTTCATGGAAAGTCTCCTGGATACTATGGGCCTGTAGGCTGAAGATGGATGCCCCAACAGTACAAAAGAACTTTGGGTGACTGTACAGGCAGCAAGATGTCTCTGTCATTTCTAGAATTTGAAAGTTGCTTTCTTCTTGTTTACTTAGGTAATACTATATCTTTCTGAAGTCTCTGACAGAGTTAAAGAGTAGATAGTTATAGTTTTTCTTTGTTATGATAAAAGATAAAATAAATATAAACATTGTAACTCTAATTCTTGCTTGATAATTGTTTTGTTATATGTAATTTTACTATGTTAAAGTGAAAACCTTTCTTTTTTGTTTTAACAGAAAAAGGGGAAATGGTGTAGGAGGGTCTTCTGTTTGTGTGTTGTTTTCATTGGTTGAATAAAGAGACTGCCTTGGCCTTTTGATAGGGCAGCCTTAGGTGGGCCCAGTAGACAGAGCAGAATGCTGGGAAGAAGGGAAATGTGGTCAACGCCATGCTTCTCCTGCCCAAGATGGACACTGGTTAGACTCATGCTGGTAAGCCACAACCTCGTGGTGACATACAGATTATTAGAAATGGGTTCATCAAGATGTGAGAGTTAGTCAATAAGAGGCTAGAGCTAATAAGCCAGACAGTGTTTAAGTAAATACAGTTTCTGTGTAATTATTTCGGGGCTAAGCTAGCCGGACCCGCTGCTCTTCTATAACTGTTTGGCACCCAATGTGGGGCACCCATATTATGTACCGTGGACATTAGTCTCTCGGTTGCTAATCATTTTAACCAGAAAGCATGAATGCTGACAACGTCAGGGTGGTCTAAAAGGAAAACACTGCCAGCCTAGCCCACTGTCTGGCAGTATGATGGGTGGGTGGTGTGGACCATGAAAGGGATGAAGGTACTGTGGGATGAGCACAGAGCCAAGGTGAGAACCAGGCCTCTGGGTTCCCAGGCCTTTTCCTCCCTAAAACACTAATGGGAGAAGTCAACAACTTGCCCAGGAAGAAAAGATTAAGTGAATGTCAGATCAGGGACCGATGGGGACAATTGCAAAGCCACTGTCGCATTCATCCAGTGAAGGGGCTGGTGTCTACTTTCCTGCTGCTTCTGCTCTCAGCAAGTATGCTGCAGTGACCTGGCCACGATGAATCTCAAAAAATGACCCACTGCTTCCCCTCAACCAGTGCAAATATCCCACCAGCTCTGTGCTGAAGAAAAGATGAATGTATTTGGCATCTTGAGAAGTAAACAAAGACAGTTGTGATGCGGTCATTCCTGAGGGAGGTGTAACAGATGACTGGATTTCCTGCTGCTCTGATGGGTGGTCCTAAGTTTGCAAAGAAGATACTTTCTCAACATACACGAAAACAATGTCAGTTCCTTTGGGCAGAACTAGGACCTGGCAGTGTCCTACCTCCTTAGAAGATGCCCAGTTTTCCTCAAGAACTCTTATCTTATTGACTATAATATAATATAGAATGATATGGTATGACATAATATAGTATTATATACATAAAATATGTGTATTTATTTATACATTTCTCTCATTCTGATCTGCTCTGTGTTTTCAGAGTTAAAAGAGGGTTGCACTCCACCTGGAACTTCAAATTTGAAGCCAACAAACTTGTACTCTGTGACCAGTTAGTGGAAGAGGAACACAGCTGAGAGAACTGTCTTCTGTCTCCCTGAAGTTACGGCTACACTTGGAAAGTCACTTAGCAATTTGGGATGAAGAATAGTGATGTGTTGTGTCAGTGATGGAGAGAGACAGACTACGATACCCCAGGAAAGAGCATGAGATTATCTTGGAAGGACCAAGGGGCCTTGTGGGGGGAGGCTTGAATTGGAGTTTGACTGCTCCTTTTCTGGGGTGAAAGAGAATTTCTGGGAAGGCATTGTCAAGAGCAAGAAGAGAGGTATAGGAGGAAGAGCCAAAGAGGAGAATTTACTCATTCTCCTGCACACTAATCACAAAACCACACAGAAGAAGATGGGTGGCTCAGGCCAATTCGCTTCCACTTCCAGAGGCCAAAAGAGCATAGAGGTGGTGACAGATGAGAAATGGCCTTTCTTTCCTTCCTTCCTTCCTTCCTTCCTTCCTTCCTTCCTTCCTCTTTCCCTCCCTCCCTTCCTCCCTTCCTTCCTTTCTTTTCTTTGTCTCAAAATAAATCTTCATTTTGAACTCTATAAAAAGCAATTCAGCATTCCACAGGCTGCTGGTCAACATCTGCAATTCCATGTTCTCAATGGAAACTATTGCATTATGTATCCCTGAGAAAGGCGGTTGGGGAGGGAGTTGCTTGAGGTCAAAAGGTCATGGTTATTTGAGATGCTCATTTTGAAATCATAGTTATGTCATTGTTCAAGATGGATCTGGCTAATGTTAAAGAATTTCATGACGTTTATAAAGGAGTAGTATTTGAGTAGAATGAGATGATGACATAAATATGTTATCATTCTTGCATGACAACAAAAATTCAACAGCATGAACTTACAGAGACAATTTTCAAATTCAGTGGACCTGTTGATCCCAAACCACTCTGTATTTATGACTTGAAACCTTCAGTGTGATCTTCAAGATCCCATCTACTAAGATCTAGAATGGTGTTCACTGTATGGATTTACCAGAGGGTGAGGAGAAGGTCCATATTCCTTTAAGATCTTGAATAACAAATGGCATAAAAGTAACAACAATTAATGAAAACAAGAGGCTATGAATTTGAGGGGGGTAATGGGAGGGCTCGGAGGGATGAAAGGGAAGAGGGAAATAATGCAATTATATTATAATTTGGAAAAACATAGCTTGTTTTAAAAATAAATAAAGCACAGGCCAGGGCATTTAGAGAGAAGTAGCTCACTCATACCAACAAGGACATGTTGTTCTTTCATTGTCCATTGTTTCTACCTGTCTGACACAAAAAGGGACTTTCTGAGGTGAGAAACACACAGGTTTTCAGACAAATGAAATTTACCTCCCCCTTTAACACACAACATTTGTCTACTTATTTATAATAAAGAGTAGAAGAGAGGGGACCTGGTGTTACTTGGCTGAGTTGTAGAAGGCTAAAGCAATGTAAACCAGAAAACATAACAATTCAGTAGTATCCTCGAGGCTTGGTAGAAGGACCAAACTCCAGGCGATGACACGGTACAGGATACTTGTGGTATTTTTAGTAAGTGTATGTCATGTGTCTTCAGAGGAGAGAGATTCTCAACTGAATAGTCATGGTCTCTCTCAGGACGGATATTTGATAGTTATCAGGGTTACCAGCCTCTTCACTTGAGATATCTTATCTTGTATCCAGTTATTAAAAGGAACTGGATACATGTTAAAACAGTCTGGGATAAGATTTGACTTTGCCACTGAGTATGAAATATGCTTGGGTATCACGAGTACTCAGAGTTGTTGGTTTAATAGGAAACTTGGGGGACATTGCTTACTAACTCTGGGTCTCAGTTTTTCAGCCCTAAAACAAGAGAACTAGTCCCTTACCTTCTCAGTTGACAGGGGTTCTAGAAAATAAAATTAGGTAATGGTTTTTAAACACATTTAAAAATTAAAAGCGCTATAGAAATACAAATGGTTGCTATGGAGAACTGGGTTGAAACAGACCCATGCCTAGGCCCTAGTAAACTTTGGGTCTTGTCCAACTTAGCTCAGGAGCAATAAATCTCAGGAAGACTCTTACCTTCCCAGAACTTCAGTTACCTCATTTGTAAACACAACAGTGAAATCTGTTTATTTCAGGGGAGCATTTGAAAGTCAACAGAGATGATTATAAATTGCTCCTCTCTGAAGAGCAATGAAAACGTAAGTTATGGGTGTCCGATGTTTTGTGCCTGTGCTCAGTCGTGAGTTTGGAAAGTTAACCTCGGGAGAATTGAAGGCTTCATCCGCAACCCCTGATCCTGACCCCACCCCCTTTCTTCCTGCTGCTAATCATGCACACCATATGTTTCCCATTAGCTTCTCCTAAACATCGCTCTTTCTCCCATTTCTCCCGCAGTTGCTGTTCACAGTCCCTTGGATGCAAAGTCTCCATGCAGCCCCAAAATATTACTGTTGAATATGGTCTCTGAGTTTACAACACCAACTCCCTTTGATATCAGAATATAGAAGCCCATCAAGATCAATATGATAGTAAAGAAAGAATCAGGTTCCCTGTTCAAGTTCAGAGGTCTTTTTTTTTTTAAACATGCTTTACATTAAGCTTTATAAACATTGTACTTTCCAATCCCATTTTATTATAGAAAATCCCACTTTCCTTGGCTCCAGATAGGATCCATAATTGGTTGTGTTATGTGAAATGTTTGTCTCCCGTCTCTGTGCCCATTCTCAGTGATCTACCAGTAGGCTGCCTTTAGGAGTGATTAGCATGTTCTGGATACACTGGGGATAAAGTTTTCTTTTCAGCTTCAGTTAGTTTTCTCTTATAGAAAACCCAAACAGAGATGAATAGGGAATGGGGGAAATGCTACACTGACTCAGTAAATCTTTGGTGAAATTATACAGCCTGGAAACATCAGTAAAAAGACAAAGCCCTTGAACACCAGCACTGGTGATGAGATCAAGCCATGCCAATCACCGGGACTTCTGCCTCTTTATTTTCTCATGTGTGGATTTTTGTTTCTGCTTAGGACATTTGATATGCTGGATGGCATATCTGTGATGTATAGACCAAAATACACTTTTAAGAAAGACATTTCGATTGTTTTCAGTGCTGAGATGTGTATCCCAATTGCTCACAGCCCGTTTCTGAGCATCAGTGCCTTCACTAATGACATGCAGTAACTTAGGCATTCATGAAGGAATCTTCCAACTAGAATGTTCGTCGCCTGTCATTAAGTAGGAGAGCCTTTTAAAACATTAATGCTCACCCTGCCCCACCTCAGAGGCGCTCCACACAGACACCCCTGAGCAAAGGGCCATCAGCAGGGCAGGGTCATAAACCAGCTGTCAAACTGTCATAGGTTATCCTGTCTTTCAGCTTCTGTTTCCTGACAACCCACATAACAACCTTTAGGAAGGACATGATAATCCATTGTCTGGACTGTAAAACTGCTCATAAAACATTATGGGGTTGTGGGATGTCCGGGTCCCTATCAGGATGCTGCTGGAATCCAACTCCAGCTCCAGTAGAAAGTAAATGATGAGCTATTTGAAGCTGCCATCTTTTCATCAAACAGAGCGGAGAGGGTAACGATAAATGGAATCCCCATCAATTACAGTTTTCCAAATGGGAAAGTAATAAAGATAATTAAACAATGTGTGGCACAGTAGGTGAGTCCTTGCGGAGGACTTCCCATTCTTAATGAGGGAATGGGATGGGTAGAAAAGTTAGAGAGGGAGGAAAGAAAACACAGAATGGGAAAACGGGGAGCCAGGATGAGTCTAAAATGATGGTAAGATAAAAATTGGGCTGAAATGAAGTACATGATCCTCTCGGCTCTAATTGTCTCTGGATCTAAACAGAGATCCAGAAAGGAAAGAGAGACTCAGGGCCCCGAAAGAGAACAAGGATCCCACAGTTTCCATCTCAGGCTCTGTGCTCATGACCTTGCCTTTCTTCCTCACACCTTCCCCACTTGGCGGGAACAGTGGAGAGCTCCTAAATCTGGTATTGTGTCATGTGTGAGATCTTGTTATTTACTGAGTCTGCCTTTGTCAGGACCCTCTCAGATCTTATGTAACTTATCTGAAACCATGAACACAACTGTGGTACACTTGCCCTGCCCCCAGTTTTCTCCCACTTGAATCTCTTCAGTGTTCTGTGCCTATGATGGCCCTCAAGCACTCCCTTGTTCATGGCCCTCCCCTGGTTAGGAACAGAATATGGCACTTAATATGTTTAATGATCTAGGCTTTTCATGATAGTGAGACATGTGTGCTCTTGGCAGAACGAATCTACTTCAGAGAAATTGATGGGTATCGAAGATACTCTGCGTAAAACTTGTTTTCTTTATCCCTGGTGGTGGTGGTGCAAACCTTTAATCCTAGCACTCAGGAGGCAAAGACAGGCAGATCTCTGTCTGGTCTACAAGAGCTAGTTCCAGGACAGACTCCAAAGCTACAGAGAAACCCTGTCTCAAAAAATAAAACAAAACAAAACAAAAAAAATCAAAAAACAAAATAAAACAAAAAAAACTAGATTGCTAACAGTAACTGTCCAAACTGCATCAGCAGGATGCAAAAAGGTAACTGCCAAACTTTACCAAGAAACGTTGCAGAGGAACTTAGAGTGATTGTCCAGGCAGCCTGATGTCCCTCTCTGTCATTAGGTAATATTTCACACTTTTGTGGTCTTTGATGGAGTTGAAGACTAGATAGTTATGGTTTTCTTTAGTTATGAAAGAAGATGAATTATGACCAAAGTTATTTATGAGCTATGACAAAAGTTAGTTATGACAAAAGATGAATTATGTATAAAACTTCAGATCATAAAGATAGCATAGATAATATTTTGTCTAATTTTGCCAAATGCAGATAGACTGGATATTGTAATTGTAATCCTTACTTGACAACTGTTTTTGTTGTATATAATCTTACTATGTTAAAGTTAAAACCTTTCTTTTTAATTAGACGGAAAGGGAGAAGTGCTGTGGAAAATCCTTTTGTGCACTGTGAAGATTTGTCACTCGAATTGGTTTAATAAAACACTGACTGACCAGTAATCAGGCAGGACATATAGGTGGGGCAACCAGACTAAGGATGATGGGAAGCAGAAGGGTGGGGGTCAGGATTTGCCAGCAGAGACAGATGGAACAAGATGAGAATACTGTTTTGAGAAAAAGTACCAAGGCTTAGATAAGAATTATGGGTTAATTTAAAGTGTAACAGTTAGCTAGAAACAAACCTGAGCATTTACAATTTCAATTGTAAATATATTTACAATTTATCAATTGTAAATATATTGTAAATATACAATAATAATTGTAAATTATTTACAAAAATAATGTAAATTTGAGCATTTACAATTAATATTAAGTTTCTGAGTCAATTATTTGGGGAACAGGTGCCAGGTATTTGGGAACAGGCAGATGAGACAAAATATGCCTTTTATACTTCTCCTTCCTTCCTTCCTTCCTTCCTTCCTTCCTTCCTTCCTTCCTTCCTTCCTTTCTCTCTTTTTTGGTGAAGACATTGTGTCTTCATCCACAGTCTGTGATTGTAAGACCAATTGCAAGTCGGTGCAAATATTTGAGAGGTTTCTTTTTGAAAAGGAATTCAAACTTCAGTCATTTTAACACACATTTTAAAGAAAATGCAAATTAAGTAAAATATTAACCATCACCTTGCTTTATATTTTCTTTTAACAAACGAGGGCCATCCATCTTCAAGGTATTATGAAAAACATTTGGGGCCAGTCCACTACTCTCTGGGAAGCACACTTGTGTTTTTAAAGAATCAATTGTTGTTTGTTCCCAAACATTTGTATGCTGGTTATAGTTATAATTTATGTAATATATTTAAATATTATGCAAAACTGTAATATACAAATGCAAAGAGGGTTACTGTTTCTATAATATTAAGTTGATTACTCTGGAAAGAGTCAGTAAATGAAAAGTTGATTAAAAAAAAGAACTTCTGTTGAAATGAATATGCGTGACAGCTCCAAAAGCGTAACTATAAAAGTCTTGATGCATTCCGCATCTAGATAGTCCAGAAAGTACACTTTTAGGTTCTTGATTTACTCTAGAGAATCCAAAAGTAGGCAATGTAAATGATATCTTCTGGAAATGGTTGATGGAAATGATGATTTAGAAGACCCATATTTTTAAAATGTCACTGATCTTATATCAAAAGATTGGTATATAAATATGCACTTTTAAATTTACATTAAAGAACAGTTTGCCACTTTTATGCATGTTTAAAATGATTTGACCACCATTGCTTATAATCAGCCATAATTCTAGAGTCTACAAAATTAAAAGAATTTTTTTGCTGAGTACCACCATCCATTTCTAGTTTCCGAGCAGAACAGAGAGAAGCAGCACACACGCAGTGAAAGATATGGCAGCCCCACAGCATCCACACTCTGAAAACATCTCCCCCATGGGTCCTAGAGTCCCCACCTTGTGTAACTCCTTCCCCTACTGAAATAGTGAATCAATGGGCTGCATCAAGTGATGCTGAGCAGTTTTCAAGACTGGTTCCTAAAGGTTTTCTGTTTCCTACCATCAATAACTCATACTGGAGGAAGCCAGCCTTTGTACAATGAGTAGTACATTCTTAGCAACAGCCAACTCCCACCCACATCCTCCTTTCCAACCACATAGGTGAAGTCTCCTTGGGAGCGTATCTGCCAGCTCCAGTCAAATCCCCAGGTAACAATAGCGCTAGCAAATGTCTAACCACGATTCCATGAGAGATACCAAGCAAGAACAGCTTAGTCAAACTGCTCTTAAATTTATGATCCGTAAACACCACAAGACATACTAAATTATCATCATTACTTTAATCCATTATGCTTTGAGCCACTTTATTATACAGATTTGGACAACCAAAAATCGAACCTGGAGTGATAGCTCTGAGTAATGGGAACAAGAAGAATGCCCATTCTATGGGAACTACAAATGGCACATTGTTTTATGTCCCTTTGGATTTTATAAATAAGAAAGAGAAAAGATGGGAAGTATTATTTTAAGCAGCTTCTAGACTCATAACACAAATGAATCTGCCCTATGGTTTGCTATTCATGGTACTCAAGATTAATGAGCACGATTTTCTACCGTGCCAGTCTCAGAAAGACAAGTTTTTTCTCACATATAGTTCCTAGATTTTCTTTAGATACAGAAGAGCGTATGTGTACATATGTTAGATAAGGACAATTACATATTTTATAGTAACACATTCCTTCCCATAGCTTTCTAGCCTCTTCCCCTTTCTCACCACTCTCCAGCCTGTCATTCCATTTTGTGCCTCTAGATGATTTCATTTCTTTTTTCTTTTCATAGGTCACACCTCCTTCATGGAATCAGATGGTGTTTTGAAGATCCCCAAGGAACCCCAGGTCAAAGTGAGTCCCGGTTTTCTGATATAACTCTGTGAAGACATCCTAGCACAGGACAGCATGCATATGTTGTCTTTTTTTCTAAGGTAGGGAGTGGCCAGAGGATGAGAGTTGCAGTTCCTTATCTACTGCTTCCCCTGGAACTGAGCAGCACTCTTGGCCTGCACAAGAAGCCTCGCATAGAGTCAAATGAATGTACCGTAAATGATGTCTTTCCACTCCGGCTCAGTTTTCTTGCTTTTCGACAACACAGTTTCCTGCCTGCCCTCTACTTACACTTATTTCAAATGGAGCACAACGGCGGAGAAAAGAGAAGAGTGGGATTGTGACCCAGGGGGAATGGTGCTGTGTTCCAGCATAGCTGCGTTGAGCTGGAATCTTCCCACATCATTATAGTTTCATCCTTGGCTCTAATAATTTAGCCTTACTTGATTGAACTGGCTCCAGGTCTTTCTCATAAAAGAAAGTCTTAGAAGTAGGTGAAGTTGGTGATGACCTAGAAGACAGGACCTGATGAGAGTGTTTTCAAAGTGTCCTTTTCTCTTTCACTCGGCCCTTTGAAAAAATACTTCTTATGGATTACTCATATTCTCCCACTGGAAATTTAATGTTTACTTACTTTTTATGTAACTGTATGTGCATAGGTAACACCTAAAACACGATGATTGTTATCAATAATAATGATGATGGAAGGTACGTAAGAAATGGGGACAGTCATTGAGATGACCAAATAGTAATTTGGCTACTTGGTTAAAGTTTGGCACCATCGTTAGTAATATTTTATGACATTCTTTTGGAACCAGAAAATATCCGAACTAATGAATGTGATCCTGACATATCTTTATCCTGCTCACCCTCAGCTCTATCATAATTGCCTGTGAAGGAGAGGCAGCTGCATTCATGTGATACAAGCATCTTCTTTCTAGGGTCCGTCCTGTGTGTTTGTGGACACGCACGGATGTCGCCCACGCCCTTGCACGCATTCACCTGCTGTGTATGTAGGCTCCAGCTCCTTGCTAATCCTTCAGAACCACATATCTCTGAGTTCTAAGATGACATATCAAACACACTGAGATTTCTAGGTGTGTATTAATACACGGGATCTATGGAAAATAAATTAACCAAATCCATCCAAATGATCAAATGTCCTATAGGGGTAATTTGAGAGGAAAAAAAATCTGCTGGTTTTGATGACAGTTTAAAATATCTTTTATTTCTACTAAATAACAGGCTAGTTAAAATGTTCATTTTACTTATATCCTGTTAATGAGTTCTATATGCCATTCTCAAATCTTCATCTTTCTCTCATTAAGCTTTCCCAATAACAATGCCAATAACAATAACAGCGATGATCATATACAACAAAGAGCAAAGATCATTGGAAAGTTTGCTTCCTCCAAAGAGGAATTTTTGAATGGCTGCACTCTGCGCCTTGAATGCATTATGGTTAATTTCAGATTCCGAGGATGATTAACTCTGACTGGTGGAATAAAAGGCCATGACCAATTATTATTCAGAAAAATCCTGCTGTTTAGCCAAAGAGCGTACAGTGCAATCCAGTCCTTGATGTTCCTGTGATAAACGCTCACATGACAAGGTTATTTGGTGTAGAGCAGCCAGAGTGGTTGCCATGGCAACCTATTCACAATGCTCATAAATCTGAGGTGCAGTTATCCTTGCTGTGTATGCAAAAAAAGAGAGAGAGAGAGAGAGAGAGAAAGAAAGAAAGAAAAAAAGAAACCTACAAAGCCAACTCAAGCGGTTTAATTTACAGCACTGCCTGAAAAAAATAAAGAGGCGAATGAATTCTAAGATAATAGACCTCTCCATATTATATTCTTTCACAATACGGGCACTTAGGACTCAAATGCTCTCCTCGAAGCCAAAAAGACTTTTAAGATAATCATTACGGTGGAGAATATAGGTCATCATTAGTGCCAGGAGTGACAGAAATAAAAGAGGTGGTTAGGAATCCGAGTTTGCCGGCACCCATTGTTTTCCCTTGGCCCAGTTAGCAATGCAAACAGCTGTTGACAGCACGTCACGTCGGGACAGGTACAGCGGATGGGAACAAATGGCTTTTTCAGTTGCTGCTTTCCAGAAATGATGGGCTGTAAGTCTGAGGGTACAAAGGTCAAACAGACAATGATGAAATATCCCCCACCGACCCAGTGTCAGGTGGTTCAGTGTTCAGATCACTCTGATACGGTCTCTTTGCCTCGATTTCAGCTCCACTCAAGCCCCATTAGAAACAAGGGCAGCCTATTAAACCAGCAGGTAGCAAGGCTTTCCTCATCTTGGCTATCGGCTCCCTGACCACCTGGATCTTTGACCCCCTATGGCTTATTCCAGCCATTATCAGGTTTCTAAATAAAAATCGAGGAAGAGTTGAACTCTTTGAAGTGGTGTTTCTTTAACACTTGGAAATGTGAGAGCCACTGGCTCTGCTGCTGCTACCTAGAATGGCAGGGAAGTGGAATAGGATGATGGTTTAGTTTGAATTAAGACTCACATTTGGCTTAAGTCATCTAATGGTACAGATGGCTCAATTAGAGATCCTTGGTGGGCAGACTCCTGCCTGATCACATCCAAAGACTGTAAAAAACCAAACCAAAACAAAAAAAAAAAGTTTTGTTTGGGCAGTGTTCAGTTTTCTAAAATTGGAACAAGTGACATGAAAACTCCCCTGCTCTCAGGCTTAATTATGTTCCTATTATTATTATAATTATTATCATTACTAATTATTATTATTTATCTATTTCTCCACTAACCTGCAAGAAATAGGGCCTCTTTAAACTTATTCAGTAGGCCAAGAATTATCTAATCAAGAGACATTTGAGAGCTCCATTCCTGGATCATTTCAGGGTCAACTACTTACATTTTTTTTTTTAAAGTAATTGTCCCATTTGCCTTTTTGAGAATATTTAAAAGTCTTGGGACAAGCACTTTTGTTTGAGACAGATGCTCTCCTCTAAAAGTCACGCTCTCCTGATTTAAAGAGGACGTCTCTGCAGATGTGCTCGGCCTGAGGCTGAGAGCTAACAGCGGACAGCTGGGATGGCAGGAACTCAGAAAGGACCAAAGGCAGGCCGGGGCTTTGTCAAGATAACCTCAACACGGAGATGAGGAGATCCTTAAGTGCATAGACTCCATCAATGCATAGTGATCGACAAAACAATGCATTGCCCCTCAATTTCATCTTGTGGTCGTGCATGCTAAATACCAGACCTGAAACCCAAGAACCATGCCCTTTTCATTTGACCAGGTCATCCACTACCTGTATAATGATAATTCTGAATTTTCCATGGTCAGCTTATCCCATCTGAAGCAAATTACAAATATGTATAATACTTTTACAAAGGGAGTCTTCACACTCTTTGTGGTGATAAGGAAATCATTTCCCTTTACTGTACCCGGCATAGGTCTCTGGTTTTGTTTTTTTTTTTTTTTTTTTGCATGCAGCCTTACACATGATCTTCTTACTTTCCAGGCTCTGTCCAAAAACCCATAGCATTCTTTGCAAACTAAATTTGTTTTGTGGTCCAGTTGCTCCTTACACAACACACCAGAAGTAGAAACTACCATTGTCTTATTGGTAGATAAGAAAAACATGACAGGGAATGCGTCGGAGCATTTGGCTTAACTTATAATTCTGGTTATTCTTCCTTAGGTTTAAGAAAAGTGTTTTCTACAATTCGGGGACTGCTGTCGGACTGAGTTCAGTTGAGGGGACATAAAAGGGGGAGGGAAGCAAGGAATGCTGGGTTAGCACTGCTGCCCAATGTGCTAGTTTTCATTCTGGCATGACTTTGGTGGAATCATCTTCATCAGCCTTTTTATCACATTGCAACACAGCTGTCCAAGCCACTCTCCAGCTCAACCAGCTCAGCAGAGAGGCTCTGTGCACACAAAAGAGATTCTGAGGGCTGGGGGCAGGGGCAGTTCAGTTTTATGTTACCGAACAGAGGAGAATCTCCCTAACAAATTGATTAATAAAACTGCTCGGTGTATGGGGTACTCTCTCTTTCTCTGCAGGGGGCATTAGCTGGCACAGGCTACTGCCTATAAATATTCGTTTTATGCAGAGCATCAACTTTACCTCTGGAATGTAATCTACTTTCAGGTGGGCTGAAGATTTCTCTTTATCTCCTCCCTAAGACTGACAAAAAAAGTATTTCAGTAAAACAATAACCAGCAACAATAAAAATTCCTGACATTTGAGAAAACTCTCTGATTTCAAAGGAGTAGGCTGTGTGTAAAAATCTGAGATAAATCAGGTATCTGTTCTGTATTGAAAATAAGACCCGGTGACAGTGGTCCAAAGTCTTGTGTGGATCTGAGTAACTAAGTCCTTCAGACAGTTTGCACCAGCTCCACTTATTTACATCACCTTCCAACACCATGAACTTTTGATGGTGAGAACCCTACAGCAAATATCTCACAAAACTGGAAGCTCCGCAGAATTCTTCTTCTGTCTTATTCTTAGTCATGCCAGGTTTCATACACAGAGACGGGAATCTGTTTCAGTTTGTATGAGAAGCTCCTCCTCCATAGAGCGTGCTGAGGTCATGGTTCCTAATGCATCAGTATCAGAAGTTGGATGTTTTGGAGGTAGTTAGATCCTAGGAGCTTTAACCTCATCCATGGATCGATCAATGCATTGGCAGTGGAATCTTTAGGAAATGGAACCTAGCTGGAAGGACTAGGTCATTGGAAAGTATGCCTTTGAAGGATATTGCCATGGGACAATGGTCTATACCCTGTCACTTGTATTTTAGTAAAATGCTGATTGGCCAGAAGCCAGGCAGGAAGTATAGGCAGGGGGACCAGTTAGGAGAATTCTGGGAAATTCTGAGGAAAGTGTCATTCTGCAGTTGTCACCCAGACAGAGAAGAAGCAAGATGAGAATGCCTTACTGATGAAAGGTACCAAGCCATGTGGCTGACACAGACAAGGATAATGGGTTAATGTAAGATGTAAGAATTAGTTAATAAGAAAGCCTGAGCTACTAGGCCAATCAGTTTATAATTAACGTAGACTTCTATGTGTTTCTTTGGGGTTAAATGAATGTGGGACCAGGCGGGATAGAAACCTCAGTCAGCAGGATATGTTTTGTCCCTGATGACCCTTCTCCTCTGTTTCCTGGAAGCTAGAAAGTGAGCAACTTTGCTGCATCGTGTTATCTTGTCCTACTTTTCATTGGCCCAAGTGACAAAGGCCAAGAGACCATAAATAACTATGTAGCTATGTAAATTTTTCCTCCTTTAAGATGATTTTCACGGGCGATACGTTGGTGATGGCATTGTGACTTTTCATGCAAAGGATATGGTCACTGAGTAGAATCAAATAACATCTGGAAATGGGATTCTAAACCGATTTTCAAGTTCATATATGGAAAGAAGAGGTGACTTACATGACCCCCAGTCCATGTAATAGTGTCTATGTTAAGCCAGAAACAAGGGCTAAGCTAATAGAATCAAGGTCATATTTAGGTTATAAATGAGAAAACCTCAACTATTTATGTTTATTTTCCTTTTAAGTCTAGTTACTGTTAGTTTACTCATTATTAGGTTAAGAAACTACCAAGCAAAAGCTAGTATCAGATGCATAAAAATGCCTGTGAAATGAACACCAATTTTCCATGATACAATAAAGTTCCATATGAAAAAAAGGTGCAAAACTAGTGCACATCTTCTAGCAAAGTCATCAGCAAGAAGAGAACTTGTCACATCTCTGAAGTTCTCAGTTCACTGTTCAATAGCTTATAGTAAGAAGGCCGCCCAGAGACACATGCTGGGAACTTTACCTAATAAGTCACAGCCACATGGCCATACACAGATTAATAAACTTAATGCTGGGAGAAAGAACGTTAGAGTCAGGAAGCCATGGAGCTGCCGCTGGAGACAGACACACTGAAACTTGCTGGTAGGCCACGACCTCAGGGTGATACACAGATTAATGGAGATGGATTAAATTAAGCTGTAAGAGTTAGCCAATAAGAAGCTAGAGCTAATGTGCCAAGCAGTGATTTAAATAATATAGTTTCTGTGTGATTATTGTGGGGCTAAGCAGCCAGGAACAAACTAGCAGCCTTCTTACTACAATAGCTGGTGTTAGGAAAAGTTTAAAAGCGTGGGGGACACCATAGTGGCTGATAATGTTTGTTTCCTATCTCCATATGGATGTTTTCTCATCGGAAAGATAGATGCCAATCAAGTAAGATTGAGGATGTATAGAAGAAGGAGGCCTTTGGGAAGACATAGACCTTTGATGGTATTACATATTTTCATGGAGAAGAGGATGTCTCCAGGAAAAGATTCGTTGAAAAGCTGGCCAGTCAGGACAATGTTGTCTTAGTTCAGTGCGGTCCATACCCCTGTTCTAGTGGTCTCCACAAGAAGTATTATGGAGCCTTGCACTAGGTATTCCACGGTGCAAACTCTCATCTTCATTTGAACATGGCATTTTGGGAATAGTTGCACTGATACCTTCCAATCTAGGCTAAGCAGTCTTTGGTGTTCTGAGTAAAATCTGGGACAACAGAGGTAATGGGTAAGAACTGAATTTGAATGTTTTAGGAAAGAGTTGCACTTGGTTTATGCCCACAAAATGCACAGTTAAATCTTCTTCACTGTGATTCTGTTGCACCATCTTCTTAAAGGCTGTAACGCAAAGAAGTTTGGCTTTGAAGACTGACTCCTATATGGCTTAAGAATGAACTGACTCATTTTCATTTATCTTAACACGCACGGAAACACTCATTTAGGTGAGCAACTCCTGGTGAGATTAACAGGCTAAAGAGAAAAATGCTGGATAAGTTTGCAAATTAAAATGTATCTGGAGTTAGTGTCTAATACTTAACTACATACACCTATCCATATAAAACATTCATTATTCACAGTAGTTATGTTTATGATGTTGCCACAGATGCTAAATTAATGAAGACTCAGTGATTGCTCCTATGGGAAATACTGTGTTAGGTCACTATAAGCCTCTGGTAGTTAGAGTTTTTCAATAATTTAGTAATTAACTTGTTAAATGTGTGCTTCTATTTGAAGACATCTTTTGTTCTTTTTAGATGGCACTCTTAGTTAGAATTTCTATTGCTGTGACAAAACACCATAACCAAAACCTAAGTAGGGGATGGAAGGGTTTACTTGCCTTCTATTTCCACATTGTAGTTCATCATTGAAGGAGGTCAGGACAGGAACTCAAAAAGGACAGAAACCTGGAAGCAGGAACTGATGCAGAGGCCATGGAGGGGTGCTGCTCACTGGCTTGCTCTTCATGGCTTTCTCAGCTTGTTTTCTTACAGACCCAGGACCACCAGCCCAGTAATAGCCTGCAATGGGTTGGGCTTTCCCCCAACCACTTAGAAAATGTTCTGCAGCTCGATCTTATGAAGGTATTTTCTAAATTGAGGTTTGGTCCTTTCAGATGACTCTAGCTGGTGTCAAGTTGACATAAAACTAGCCAGGACAGCATCTTTTATTTATGTTTTCCTTTCTTCCTTTCCTTCCTTCCTTCCTTCCTTCCTTCCTTCCTTCCTTCCTTCCTTCCTTCCTTCCTTCCTCCCTCCCTCTCTTCCTTCCTTTTTCTTTCTTTCTTTCTTTCTTTCTTTCTTTCTTTCTTTCTTTCTAAGACAGAGGTTTTTTTTTTTTTTTTTTTTTTTAGCTTTGGAGCCTGTTGTGGAACCAGCTCTTATAGATCAGGCTGGCATTGAACTCACAGAGATCCATTTGTCTTTGCCCCCAGAGTGCTGGAATTAAAGGCATGAACCACTGCTGCCCAGATATTTATGTATTTCTTTAAATTACATTTATTTAAATTTTTATTCATTATGTCTGAATCCAGAGTTTATGTGGGTTTTTGTTTAATTGAAAATATATTATAATATAGTATGATCTGATTATAGTTTCCCTTCTCGAATATATCCTGAAGATGTCTTATTTAAAATGTAGTTGCTACATTAACAGTGAACTCATGGCCAGTACTGTTGTGGGTTCAGGATTGAATGAAGTTTGCCTTACGTATTAGTTTCCTTCTTCTGATAGGCATCCTAGCTGTTTTGAGTTTAGGAAACTATTTCATTACATCACAGGGATCCATTTCAAGTAATGCAATCACCAGCAAACAGTACAAAAAATACATAATAGCTGGTGCAAAATAGACTACAAGACACTTGTTTGCGGCATAGACAGCACTGTGCTAATTTTATATGGCCCCAAGTGAAAGTGCTCTCCCTCTAGAGGACTCAAAGATTTTACCACTACACACATGTTTCTAAATGATGATGTAAATCCTGGAATACTGGTTTGAAGGCTACAAATAAATTTTCTGTCAGTTAATTTAGAAACATAGAATATGTGAGCAATGATAGATAGCTATAATATGATGTATAGACACACATAAACTTATTATTGTGAGTATATTTCTCAGTACAGTTTTTAGTTGTACTAAGTGCTCAATGGCTATTTTTGAATAAATAAGATGATATTTAATATGGCTGAAAGTTTATGAAGTTTCCTTAAAGTTTAATAACTTGTCTAGAATGTGCTAGAAGAAGCCAAGCACAAGCAGTCTTTTACCTAATCTTTTGCCTTTTTGTTTAGCTAAGGAGGATTCTCAGGTCCCTAAGGGCTTGGGGTGAGTGGCAGGATGTTCCCTTTGAGTTTTTGCAGTTTGAGTCATAAAAGGGTTTTATAAAAGTCTGAGTAATGAGGAATGATGAGTACCGAAAAGCTTGGGACTATTTTGCAAAAACCAGAACTCCGGAATGAGGACTAATGTAGGCAGAAAAGCAATGAAAGAAGCAGAAATACAACTGAATAGCTATAGACAAGATAAAGCTCCAAGAGCTCCTGTCACTGTCTCTGGGTGATGAAAATAATGGAGAGATCAGAGGCTCAAGCATGAGCCACATTTTTTTAACTCTCATATGGCGTGTATCAGTTAGGTCTCATTACAGTTTTTGCAGCAGGTTATCATGTGTACATTTTAAGGAGGAACTAGAGAATTGAATGAATCTTGACTTCTAGAATCTCCCCTCAGGCAGGGAAGGGGGTGGTGGCACTTGTGAATCCATGTCCTCTTGTACGTATCCTCACTGGACTTTACCTGCTGGGGCGGGAGCTTTAAACCAAGGGTTTAATGAGCAGAATGCAAATGAAACATGAATAACTTCAGTAATTGGGTCACATTCAGATCCATGGATTAAATTCATGGGCTCAGAACACTGCTTAAATAAGAAATATTTAAGAATGGTGTTTCTCACAGTATTTTTTCCTTATTTTATAATTTACACTTGTATATGTGTTACGCTCAAGTCTTATTTCTTCACCTTCAATTCCTACCCCATATACTATTCCCTCCCAATTTCATGTATTCTTTTATTTTAACACCTTGAGTCCCATTGGTGCTGCAAGTGTGTTTGTGTATGAATATAGGGTCATTTGATGAATCACAGGTAGCCTCTTGGGAGCCCTATCCTTGAAGAAAACTGATTTTCCCTCTCCCATCAACTAACAGTTGTCAATAACTTCTCTTCTAGGGCTAGGACTATATGGCCACCGATCCCTTCTATGCTTTGATTTCATCTGGCCTAATCTCAGAATGTGTGGTAGTTTGAGTGCAATTGGCCCCCATAAGATCATAGGGAGTGGCTCTATTAGGAGGTGTGGCTTTGTTGGAGGAGGTATGGCCTTGTTGAAGGAAGTGTGTCATTGTGGGGGTTTGTGGGAGTGGGCTTTGAGGTCTCCTATGCTCAAGATATCACCCAGTGACACAGTCCTTGCTGTTGCCGTCTGGTGACGATGTAGCCAGCACCATGTCTGCCTATACACCACTGTGCCCCCTGCCATGATGATAATGGACTGAACCTCTGAATTGTAAACACTCCAATTAAATATTTTCCTTATAAGAGTTGCCGTGGTCGTGGTGTCTTTTCACAGCAATAGAAACCCTAAGACAGGAAAGTCTTGTGGATGTTTTCACCACCATGAGTATCCTGTTGTGTTCAGAAAACACTGTTTTTCTATAGTCATCTGTCATTTCCGGTTCTTTACATCCCCTTCCATGATGACCCCTGAGCTTTGGCACAGGTATTCTACTTAGGAATGGACACTGTACTTATTTTCTATGTGTTGATCCACTGTGAGTCTCTGTGTCAATCATCATCTGAAAAAAACTGCTCTGATGAGGGTTAGAGATGCACTTATCTATAAGTGTAACTTTTATCATTAGGATTTGGTTTAATATTACATTCATTTAGAAGATGTGGGGTTGCCCTCTGTATGCTATGAATATGTTTTATTACCATTGGTTAATCAAGAAGCTGCTTTGGCATATGGCAGGGCAGAATATAGGTAGGCAGGAAAACTAAATTGAATGCAGGGAGAGATGGCAGAGTCAGGCAGAAGTCAAGTTGCTCTCCAAGAAACAAGAGGTAACAAATCATGAGCCTTGTGGTAAAACATAAAATAATAGAAATTGGTTAATTTAAGAATTAAGAGCTGGCTAGAAATACGCCTGAGCTATTGGCCAAGCAGTGTTATAATTAATATAGTTTCTGTGTGATTATTCAGGTCTTGGCAGCCAGGAAAGGAAAGTGCAGTCTTCAATTACATGATAGTAGCAGATTCTTCCCCAGGGACTGTCATCTACCTAGCTATGGGTTTTTGCCTCTGTTAAAAATGTCAGGGAATAGTTCCATCTTGTAAAATGGGCTTTAAATCTAATTGGAAAGTATTTGGTTACCCCCTTAGAACTCATACCAGTATTGCACTAGGGGTGTCTCTTTCCATGTGAGTTGTTATTGTGCTTTGCAGGCCTCACAACTGGATAAGACTGATAATTACTTATCACCTATAGTACCTTCTAGCACTACAAAACTAGCTGGCTGGGATGACGCTTCCAGGTTGGTACTAGTGTGATTTCTCCTTGTTCTATGACTCAAGTACGCAGTCTCTTTAGCTATAGGGTCTTACCATTAAGTTATGGAGGGTATCCAAAGAAATGGCAAAAGCCTGTAATGTTTGGGAAGGTTGCTGGAAGGCTTATGACCAACAGCTCCATAAAAGGTAACCCATTCCTGGCTCTGGGTTTTTTGACTTGATAGCTCATGATGTCTAGGAGAGGCATCCCACATTATAGGGTAACTCTATTTAAACCATACATAAACCAGAGTAGTAGGTCTCCATATGGTTTTTTCAAAGGTCTTCAGTGTTAGTTTTCTCTACATACACTTCCTCTTCTGTTGGGAGCCACCTGGAGGCACAGGTGGTCCTGCAGTTTGGAGGTAGCCACGTGGGGCTGAGCAACCCTGCCTGCACCCTTGCCTGCACATGCTCAGACCAGCAGAGTGGCATTGACCAATCGGGACAGCGTTCAGGCTGCTCCGCCGTTTAAAAGCAGCTGCCTCGGGGCCCAACGCTCTCTCTCTAAGCTTTCTCTCGTCCCTGCTCTATCGTCCCTTCCCCCAATTTTCCTCAAGGAAATGCTCCAAATAAAGATGTGACCAGAGAAGGAATTCTCGTTTTTGGTGGCGTTCATTCCTGCGGGACAGGATGGCCCCCCGCAACTGGTGCTCGAAACCCCGGACGCTGAGGGACCCTGACAACTACGCCGGGGGACCCTGAGAAAGCCCGGGAGAAAAAGCCAAGATCAGACACCAGCACAGAGAGCCTTGAATTTCAGAACTCTGAGAACATGGAGCGGTGAGTGACGTCTGTGAATCCCCAGAAAGGGGAGGAAAAGAAATGTAAAAAGGAATTTCAAAGGATAGGCCTAAATAGAAAAGAAAATACAAAAAAAAAATCAAAGTTAAGGTATCTGAAAGAAGGTACAGAAAGCAACGGGGAAGAAAAATCCCTTAAGTTCAGTGCAGGTGGAGCTGAGAAAAAGCGAGGTTTACGGTTGGGAGATCCGCGGCTTCCTCCGTGCATACTCGCTGATAGAGACTCGGGGCAACAGTCTCGTAGGGAGGCGAGTTTGATCGTGTTCTAAGACTGCCTTCCCTGTTCTTAAAGAGCCACAGAGCTTTTGGAGGTGATTTTCGCCTAATTTTGTTAAGAGAGCTCAGTCTCTGGCTCTCACGTACAAAAAACTTTAATTTTTGACTGAGAAAGACAAGCTGCTTGATCGTGCTGAGAGTGCTGGCGGCAGCCGGCCCGCCTTTGAGCGGTAATGCCTGATTAGAAACACGGAAGTGGGCCAGGCACGGTGGTGCACACCTGTGATCCCAGCTACTCAGGAGGGAGACGCAACCAGTTGCTGGCGGGGAGTTTGCTGGAGGCCTGCGAATAGCCAGGTCGCGGGCGGGCTAAAGTCCGTGTGACATCAGAGGCCTTCTGGCGGGGCTATGGTTTTTGGAGGACTTTTTCAGCACCTGAGCGGACTCGCCTGACTGAGGCGGAAGCTGCGTGGTGAGCAGCGGCGCCATAGAAGGCAGAGAGGAGCTGAATCGGCTCTGCGGAAAAACTGTGTTTCCATAGCAACATGGGCGAGCGGGGAGGTGAGTTCCCAGAGAACGGGGCTCTGCGCGCAGGCGGACCGGGCAGGAGAAGCCCCCCCACGGGTGGGCGGATGCCCCCCCTCGCCGGAGCTTGGCGGTGCGAATTCAATGCCTGAGGTGAGGCTGAGGTACAGTTCGCAGTTACGGGATAACCGGCGAGCCCGCCCACGGCCCGGGGCGGAGCCATGCCTTCGGGCCATGCGGAGCGCGCCATATTGGGCTTCAGAGGCGGAGCTGTGGCAGCCGCCGCCTCCGCTGCTGCCGCCCTCAGTCAAGGTCGCCAAGAATTCAGTCAGATAAAAACATTTGTCGCCAAAAATTCAGTCAGATAAAAACATTTATCCCCTAAACAACGTCCCTTTGTCAGCAGGAAGTAGCCAGATGATCGACGTCCATTCTCCCTCAAAGAACTGGTCCTAATTATCCGCTGCTGCCGCCCTCAGTCAAGGTCGCCAAGAATTCAGTCAGATAAAAACATTTGTCGCCAAAAATTCAGTCAGATAAAAACATTTATCCCCTAAACAACGTCCCTTTGTCAGCAGGAAGTAGCCAGATGATCGACGTCCATTCTCCCTCAAAGAACTGGTCCTAATTATCATAATAAAGGCGCGTCAACCTGGTTATCATTACCTATTGCCCCTGGCAACGGGTGAAATAAAAAATGCTACCTAGAGGTTTTTCCATCTAAATAGGGGAGCTGGAGAGATGGCTCAGCGGTTAAGGGCATTGCCTGCTCTTCCAAAGGTTATGAGTTCAATTCCCAATGACAACTGCTTTGGTTTTTAAACAATAGAGGGGGACTACACTACCAGTGACAGCTTCCCCCAGAGAAAGGATTTCTCTTGCATTCTTTACACTTAATTTTTAATTCAAAATTTTGCTGGTACAGGCAAACAAGATTTGCTTTTTGAAGCAGAGACCTACAGGTCTCTAAGTTCAAAACCAGCCTACTTCCAGTACTGATTGTGCTGAATTTTTACACTGAGAGTTTTTAATACTCTTAAATGTTAATTTGGGAGGAGAGTTTTGTTTATGTTTTTCTAGGAATGCTGACATACATCTGGATGCCAGCGAGACCGACCAGAGAGATAAAGAAGACGACCCAGTGGATGCTGAGTGTCCTGCTGTGAAAGATTCATGCGGAGACAGCAGAGATGGCCTTCTGGGCGGTGTCAAGAGCAGCTGTTTCACACCATCGACTTGAGCAACACCCTGTGCAACCTCTTATCTCTGACTCTATTTTGCCTTTTCCCTCCTTGGGGATGGGTGGGAGCAGAGATATCCTTGGCATGCTGCGTCTAGGTGGGGACCAGATTGGAAAATAGTTTTGCCTTATTGCTCTTAAAGACAATAATTAGGGGGAGATGTTGGGAGCCACCTGGAGGCACAGGTGGTCCTGCAGTTTGGAGGTAGCCACGTGGGGCTGAGCAACCCTGCCTGCACCCTTGCCTGCACATGCTCAGACCAGCAGAGTGGCATTGACCAATCGGGACAGCGTTCAGGCTGCTCCGCCGTTTAAAAGCAGCTGCCTCGGGGCCCAACGCTCTCTCTCTAAGCTTTCTCTCGTCCCTGCTCTATCGTCCCTTCCCCCAATTTTCCTCAAGGAAATGCTCCAAATAAAGATGTGACCAGAGAAGGAATTCTCGTTTTTGGTGGCGTTCATTCCTGCGGGACAGGATGGCCCCCCGCACTCTTCCATCCTGTCCTTCCATTCCCTCCACCCCACTTAATCGTTCTTGATCTGTTATTCCTAATTCTCCCTTCATACCAACTGAATTTTATTTCCAGATAAAAGACTCAAGGTTAGAAAGGTAAAGAGATTTATACAAAGTCATACAGCAGTTAACAGCCTGGCCTTGAACTCGTATCTTGAAATTCCAAGTTTCCTGCCAGCCATATGCCATTTCTATTTATTTTACTCTTTTGCTTTTTGCCCCCCATTTCCAACAGGCTCACAGTTTTGAATTTTTCACGATAGTTTCAAATACATGGTGTGAGGAAATAGTCTCTGTGGTCTACAGATAGGAATTGCAGCCTTCCCTGCTGTATTAATTAATGGCCTCATTAATCCACATTTAACTGTTCAATTAAATGTTTAATGTAACACTTAGAGGTGCCATCAATTACTGTGTGAGAATCAACTCTTGGAAACTGGGGGCTGGAAGCTGCGATGTACAAGTGCAAAATTGCTGTCCTCTGGCCACACCACATTATCTCATGGTGCTCCATTCAGCAGAGGTGTGTTCCAGCTCCAGCTTAAGTCAAGGTGGATTAAATCAGGGCGCCAGAGAAGAATGGAATTAAATGCTTTGCTGTAATGACTCGTATCCTCACAAGTACCTCATTAATTGCAGGTGCTACATGACATGAATGTGCTCGACGATGGCAAAATATAATATTTCGAATGTTTTCCTTTCCTAGGGCTACCCCAGAGGGAAAGGAAAATGATCTTAGTAGTGGTTGTTGAAAACATCTGACAGCTTGAATTCCTTAGCTCTAAAGAGTGAAACATTTGGGCCTGAGCTCAAAGAAAGGCAACTTCGTTTCCACCAAGTAGATTTCAGCCTGACTTAAGAACCAATTAAACAAGCAACGTGAGGAGGGTCGTAGTGGCAATTGTTCATTATGTTAGGAAAACTGGTAAGGCTACTTTTATGCCAGAGTTTCCCAGTGCAGGCACTTAAAGCTCAAGCTGGTGGTTACTTCTTTGGAAGGCCACCAGATGCATGGCATGTATTAGTTGAGACATCATGGGAGAGGGGCAGAGCACATCAGAGATAGGCTCATGTCCTGCAAACAAGAAAAATCTCATGGTCTTAAAGATTGACATAACCAGTGTTAATGTCCTGAGTGAAATCCAGTGTCTTCCTTTGTACCCAGTGGTTGAGGTATGGTGGAGACTTGGCTTTTGTGAGAAAAGACTTTGGGATGAGAGGAAAGAATCATTGACATTTGACTTCTGAAGGTTTACCCTCTTTAGCCTGATTTAAAACAGATGTGGTGGCCTTTAACCCTAGCATTTGGAAAACAGAGGGAGGTTGATTTTGGTGAGTTTAAGAACAGCCTGGTTTACACAGTGAGTTTCAGTTACGGAGAGATAGAGTCTATGACCATCAGAGCAGGGAGCACCAGGCAGGCAGGCAGGCAGGCAGGCAGGCAGGGTGTTGGAGTAGTAACTGAGAGCTTACATCCTGATTCACAAGCACAAGGCAGGGAGAAAGCTAACTGGAAGTGGTATGGGCTTCTGAAACCTCAAAGCTCACCCCAGTACCACACCTTGTCCCAAGGGCTACAGCCCCTAATCATTTCAGAGCAGTTTCATCAACTGAAGACCTCCTATTCAAACACATGAGCCTATGGGCATTCTCATCCAGACCGCCACATTCTACTCCCTGGCCCCTCTAGGTCAATGGCCATATCATAATCAAAGTGTGTTTTGCCCAATGCCAAAAGCTACCTTAGTTCCTCACAGTCTCGACATAGTTTTAAAGTCCAAAGTCTTTTCTGAGACTTAAGGCAGTTTCTTAACTGAACCCCCCTGTAAAGTTCAAAGGAAAAAGAAAATGATACACTTCCAACATACAATGGTTGGTAGCAAATACACATTGCCATTCCAAAAGGGAGGAAAGAGGGTAAAGTGAGAAAATATTGGACCAAAGCAAGGCCTCAACCCAAATGGGAAAATTCCAAGTTCTGAAGCTTTATGTCTTATGCCAAGGGGCTTAGATGGCCCTTACTTCCAGCTTTGCTGACTTCATTGCACTTCTCTCACTAGGACTGGTCCATTCCCTGTTAGCAGCTCTCCTTGGCAGACATCCCATGGCTCTGGTATCTCTAACATTTTGTGGTCTTCAAGATTCCAAGCTTCACTTTTACAGCTTCATGCAATGACTTTTCAGGCCTTCCTTCAGGGATTTCCTTGCCACTTTCCTGGTCTTTGCAGTTCTTCTTTACTGTAGAAAAAGATTCCACAACCCCTTGACTGCTCCTGTTTCCTTTATGACTCTAAAGTCAGAACCATGTTGACCAATCTGCCAAGTCTGACTATTAACTTGATCTGGAACCTGACCCCCTCTTTGGTTCCAATTGCTTTGATTTGTTGATTATTTTTTAGAGCCTGAAGCTCCTTCAGGCCTTTTTTTTCCCTTGGAGAAAGACATACACATAGCTAGGCACAGATGCTCATTTCATGCCTCTGGGATACAGATATTAAGACAAGGACCAACACACAGCCATCAAGAAGGCACATCCAAGACACTTACTTTCTCTAGCACCCCCCCCCCCCACACACACACAAAGATCAAGACTGATTGGAGAGCAGACCTCTGTCATAAGTCTGTTGGGGGGAGGGGTCCTGTTAAAGACATAGCATCATCCTATTATGATGTGGATTCCACTGTGTTCTTCCATAATGTCTATGTCAGTGCCTGAACTCTCATTGCGACTTTACTGGAAAGAGAATTTTTTGTTGTTGTTGCTTTTTGTTTGTCTGTTTTTCAAGATAAGGTTTCTCTGTGTAGCCTTGGCTGTCCTGAAACTCACTCTGTAGACCAGGCTGGACTCAATTCAGAGATCCACCTTCTTCTAGCTCCTGAGGTCTGGGATTTCACACACCACCACCTTGCTTTGGAAATGGAATTTTAAAGGATATAACAAAGGGTAAATGAGAGGTAGAAAGTTGGCCTCTCCTCTGGATGGGCTCCCCCATGAGAAGAGGAATCCACGCCAGAGATCATTCTTTCCCTTCTCTGGAGGAAAAGCCATGAGGACACAGTAAAAAGGCAGCCATCTGTCAGCTTAGAAGTCAGGCTTCACCAAAGACAACCTCTGGCACTTTGATCTTAGGCTTCCAATCCCAGGAATATGTGAAGGCGTTTTCGCTAGAACCCAGAGTTAAAGGCAGCACCTTCATGTGCAGGTCAGTTGGGTTTGGTTAAATCGTGTCATAGCTTCACCCTCCCACCTCTCTGCTACCAACGAGCTGTGAGAACTTCTTGATAGCCCAGATTTCTTAAGGGTGTCCCACAGGGTAGCAGGCAGAGATGGGACAGTGTGGAGGGCTTAGGAGCCCTCTTCAGAGCCTTCAGAGTGTTGAATGCACTGGTTGTGTTTTTCCTTCCAGGCTCCCAGATAGATATTTTAGAGTTGACAAGATCTATTGGGCCATTTGCCAGATAAACACACAAATAGTATAGCTATCTAGAAGGGGCCCACTTGCAATAAACCTGATTGGGGAAAGAAACGGACGATTAATTTCAGGCAAACAATAAAAATGTATGAAAATTAAAGAGGTAGAGAAACTAATAATGACAGCCATGAGGGGCTGGCTCTGCCTTTATTAACGTCTTTTGTCTTCCTTTATGAACATCTATTATCAGCGAACTCACTGATTATTCTCTCATAATTACTTCATACAGAATAATTAAATAAAATGCAGACAATAATCTTTTATAGACAATTACAAAAAGAAACATTTTTGTGGGAGGAAAGGAAGGGGGAGTGTTGGGTGAGATACTGGGATCTGAGTTCCTAGTCATAGGCTTTCTTGAGAGTTCCTCCCTGAGACCCTAGACCTCTGTTCTGCTTTATTACTTATTTGGACAGAGGAGTATTTGGGTCCCTGGTAGAGGGGAAGTATGGGTGGATCTTTAGAAAAGTCTAGTAGAAATCTTTCCCTTTTATGCTTTTTCTAAACATTCACTTCCCAAACACTATTTTCTGTTTCTGGAGAGCCCTGACGCAACAGCAGTGGCTTTGACACCAGAGAGGTCAGGATTAAATCCCCTGTCTTTGAAACCATCAACTGTAACTCATTCCTGGCTTGCACTATCACCAGTAGTATTAAGAAATCTGTCGCCCATATGTTTCCAAAATCTACCATTACCTCTACGGTCATTGACCTAAGCTATCAGCTCTCCCTTGGGCCATCATAACAAGTAATAGTGTCTATCTGAAGAATGAGAACTGCCGCCAAAATTCTCACTTTGTTGATTATCTCTGTTTTCAGTAACCAGTGTGATCTTTGAAGAACATTTATATTTCACACCATGGCTGAGGTGTTGTGTTCCTATGGAATGCACCAAGCCTGTTGATGAGCAACAATGTTCTCTCATGATTACCAACACTCCTCATGGGACATGAGCTTCAGTTTCCTGCAATACCCTTCATGACTGTGCTTTGGGTCTTTCCTACACATCTTTAGCACTAATTAATGAGAAAAAAAGATTTCCATCTGTTTTGGTTCCCTAAAATAATGTCCATACCCATGGAGTCTATAACGTTTTGTTTTCTTTAGGGGATGGATGGTCATAATAAAGTAAATGATCAATAAATATTTGTTGTATTTTATCATAATAAGTAATAACAAAAAAGCAAAGGAGTGGAATCTCTGAGAAAATGGCTGACTACAGAAGTGAGGCAGGGAAACTACAGTTCAAATGGAATTTCTCAAATAATGGTACAGATAGATTAACAGTACACTGGATCCAGTTTGATGGGGCTCCAGCTACCTAAATCTGTGACAAATCTAAGCATCAAAGCAAGTAGTTAAAGGAATAAATTACAAATCATTGAACAAATTATATACCCAGGGATCAATCTTCACATAAACATACAAATGAATCACCACAAAGGGGAAGACAAGGTTTTTCCGTGTAGCAGGATTCCAACCAACAAATAAATAAGGATTGGAGGAAAGAGGAAATCATTTGGTAACTGTTGTAATAATAACTAATTTAGGAGGAGACACCAATAGATGCCAAAATGTGTGGAGGACAATGAGATAATGAAACATCTTTAAAAATTTCCTGTAAAATGCCTAAGTATAAAGGGGGAAACTGATTACACACTGAAGATTCCCTTTATCATGTGATCAAGGTTAAATTAGCCTTAGTACTCATGGGACACTATGGCATTTTTTGCCACCTGAGAGAGAAATAAACATTATTCTTGGGCTGTTTATACATAAATAAATAATAAATAAATAAATAAAGTGGGCTGGTGAGATGGTGCATTGAGCATAAGCACTTGCCATGGAATCCCAATGACCTGAGTTTTATACCCAGAATCCACATAAAAAGTCAGCTACTGTGGCTTCATTCTGTAACCCCAGCCCCAGCACTTACGTCATGAAATGGGAACCAGAAACAGAAAACTATGGTGTGGGACAATTATTTATATTCTGTCAATTATGTTTTAAATAAACACTGATTGGCCAGTAGCCAGGCAGGAAGTATAGGCGGGACAACCAAACAGGAAGTAGAGGCAGGTCAATGAGAACAGGAGAATTCTGGGAAGAGGGAAGTTCCCTCTGCAATCCTTTCCAGGCACAGAAGAAGCAAGATGTGACCACACCACTGAAAAAGGTACTGAGCCATGCCACTAACACAAACAAAAATAATGGGCTAATGTAAGTTATAAGAGTTAATAAGAAGCCTGAGCTAATGGGCCAATCAGTTTATACTTAATGTAGACCTCTGTGTGATTTCTTTGGGACTTAACAACTGCAGGGAACTGGTCAGGACAGAAAACCACAGTCAACAAAACTAGACAAGAGATTGGCTTATTCAGTGCAGTGACAGAAATAAGGGAGAGCCTGACTCCAGAGAAAGGTGGGAGGAGGGAGTTAACTCCACAAAGTTGTGCTCTGATATCTATGCATATGCCACCACATGTGTGTGCTCTCTTTTTCTGTTTAAATAAACAGTCACGTAAGTAGAAAAAAAAACAGTACTAAGGCATCAACTGATTTTAATCATAAGGAATGGCTGGACCAACACAAGCGGAAGGTCATTTTGTACAATCCTTGTCCTGCAATTGAGAAAAGGCTCAAGCAAGAATAAGAAACTAACAAAGAGGCAGAAGAATAATTTCAGATGTAACAAAAGCAGAAATGTGACAACTAGGGTACAGTTTCTGATTCGGGTCTGGTCTCATTTGCTATAACAAACATCACTGGAATACATGACGTAACTTGGCGGGGGGTTCTGGGTAAAGAGGACATGATATGTCATAGTACTATTCTAATGCTTCTGGAATCTTGAATTTGCTTTAAATGAATTATATTAATTTTTGTTTTTACTGTGAACTTTCCTTTAATGAGTATTAGGGAAAAGCACTTTGCCATACACATTGCAGCTGTGACCTGTCCCCGAATCAGAGAGTCAGTTGCCTCAGGTCTGGCGACCTTTGGGCTGTAGCCAACTCTGTTGATGTATAGCATGAGTCTGTCACTTGGCTCTTGGTACCAACTCTAATTTGCAAACCCCTCCACAAAAAGAATAACACAGCAGAACCATTTTAACTCCAAGTGCAATCTTGCCAGTCATATTCCTGTGCGGTGGGGAGTGTGTGGGTGGCAAAAAATAGAGGGGAAGAAATTTGCAAATGACAAAAACAAGTCCTAACATATTATAGGCTCTTTCTCCCCTCCCACCCCAGCACCACCGAACGGAATCACATTAGGGAAAGAAAACATAAAAATTAGCTACCATCAGGAAACTTCCCAAGTTCTTCTGTGCCAGCAAGAGTGGAAGCCAAGGAAGTGACATTTCACCCACATGGCCTCCTTGTCAATGGACTCCAGCTGGGTCTCCCACGTCTGAGATATTTATGCAACTCTGGGAAGGCATTCAGAACTAGAAGAACACTCCAAACTCTGCCTCTCTGAAAAGTGTAGCAGTGGCTTCAAGGGCTGTGGTTCAGCCCCCCACTCCCCCACTCCCCGCTCACAATTTTGATAACTGGGACTAAGGACACCAACCTATCTTCACATAGACCTTCACAACGGTCTGGAAGCATGCCCAGTTGCTTGAACTCCAAAGTTCCCTTTAGATGATGGAGTAAGAGCCTGCTTGAATGGGTACAGCATGGGATAGAAGAGCAGGAGTCGTGTTGCAGCGTGTGTCAGAATTTAATTCCTTGAATTAGATAAATAGTAAATTTTGTTCCTCAGTTACTTCATCAATGGACAGTTTACTATTTAGCTACTATGAATATGCTGCTGTGAACATTTTTGTGCAAATCTTTCTTTGATTGACTATTATTGGTTCTTTGGAAATTAGTAGTAATTGTCTTGCACTATAAACTTTCCCTATTAATCTGTGATGTACAATGAGATGTTTGATATTTGGAAAAGGCATGGGTATCTTGTCTGCCCTCCAGGAACTTGGTTTTACTCTTTGATCTGGGTAGGAAATTAGCATCCACCCCTATCTGAGCTAGAGATTTAATCAGAGTAGGAAATAAGGAAGATGCTTCAGAGTTTTAGAAATGGCATCATTTGAGGGCTGGGTCCTCCTCCTTAAAGCTATGTGGGCCTTGTCTGCACATTTAGTCTCCAGAGTCTCAGTGTTACCCTAAAGAAAATAATTTCTGTGCATAAAAGATCAATCCTCACAAATAATGTATTGTCTTCATGCACCCCTGTGCCTAATGAATGCCAATGCAGCACAGGGTGGCCAGGTGACCAACGGCTGTAATATGAGATCTCACTCTTCCGGTGAGCTGAGGAAGGCATGCGACAAACCCACACATGGCTTAGTGTCCCTTAGAGGGAAAACTTGAATGACTTTAGACTACCTAAATATCAGGGTGAGGAGGGGCTCTGATTATTGACATTCAGACCTAAGGCTGGATTCTGCCTCTGTCATGCATGAACTGCAAAACTTCAGAGCTCTGTTTTCTTTTCTGTAAAACATTAGTGATGGGACCACAGAGAGGCCCTAGGTGATGAGTGATGAGCCGGCCACAAGATCAGAATGCTTGGAAGGTTCTCGATCTGATGTCAGACTTGTAATTGGCTGATGCTCTGATAGGGTAACCATCAGAGAAATGGTGACTTTTGTGCATCCAGCTTGTAGATCTGGGAAGAGCCCCTAAGACGTGGTGGAGGAGAGAGCATGTGAGGTACTCCTTAGACAACAGAGAAAAGGCTGGAAGGCTTGGAACCATTCTAAGCGCTCCTGCCATTCTCAGGAAGCTCTCACTGTCTTGGGTGTCACTTTCCTTTCTGTAGAGGAACATGAGCTGGCACAGGCTTCCCACTGAGGGCAAATCACTCTTTATGTGGGTGCTACCTAAGACAGGCTTCACTGAAGTAAAACCAATTCCTAGCAAATTTCAAGCTTGGACTGAAAGAGGTGAGAGAGGCATGTTTAGAACCTGAGACTTCTGGGGTTCTCTTAGTTTCTCTCAAATGTAGCTTGAGCTCATATGTATAAGGATAGCCTTAAGTGAATCATAGATAAAATGGCAATAAAATATTATTATTGCCGTTCTGACTCAGATGACATGGGGTCTCGAAGACAGAAACTGCTAGCAAGGATGTGAGGAAAGAGGAAATGTTTACTGTTGGAAGCAGTGTTGTTTCATATAGCAATCATGGAATCAGTACAGATATTTCTCAAAACATTAAAACTAAAATATGGCTCAGCTGTAGCACTCCTGGGTGTATACTCAAAGACTGTATCCTGCTAGAGATCCCCAAATATCTACATTTGTTCCGGTATTAGTCTCAACAGCAAGGAAATGGAACCAACCTATCTGTCCATCAAAAGATGAATGGCAAATGAGCATGTGGTACATGTGCACAGTGTGATTTTATTCAGATGTAAGAAAAAATGAAATTTGCAAGAGGATAGGTAGAACTAGGAAGTATACTGCTAAAGAAGGTGACTCAGACTCAAAAAGACAAAAGAAATCACACATGTTTCTAGTATGTATGTATGTATGTATGCATGTATGTATGTACGGTTTCCTTTATTGCCGTGACGCTAGGAAGGAAGACACAGGGATGCGGGGAAGAGGTGTTGAGAAAGTGGGGAGGGCAATAGGATATATGAGATGTAAGAATCGAACTGGAGTTATGGGTGGTGATGGATGGGTACAGCGTGGGGGTCACGTCAGAGGTGTGACGGACAGGAGAGGAGAACCAGCAAAAACAAATTCTGTTTGAAAAATGCCACAGTGAAACTGAATATTGTGCATGCTAAGTAAAAAATAATGACAAATAGTAGCAATTGAACATAAACATTTATGTAGAACATATAAAAGAAAACACTAGAGGAGAGGGGCTTTTCAGAGCTGAGGAGGAAACATCCATTTTCTACTCAGATGTGTTCGGCTCCATTGGACAGCAAAAACAGACTGATCCACATTATCAGAAAGCAATTGTGCTCTTACATGGCAACAAGTGTAACTCCAAAACTTTAAAGATTGGAATTTCTGATTATTCTTTTTCAAAGTGAGATTGGAAAACTCTGTCTACATACATGAAGAATGTCTGCGGAAAAGTAAAGCTTCAGCTAGAAGCACCCTTCACAAATGAAACCTAGTTTCGGTATTTTAGACAATGGAATTCTTGACATAAACACGGTATCTGTCTTGGAAGCCACAGAGCCATTTGGGTTGGGACATTTAAAGACATGTTCTCTGATACAAACCCCACCTTAAAAAGAGGCGTTAAGTGTGATCTGGTGTCTCAGTGAATTTCAGGTCAACACTATGTACATTGGGTATCACACTCTGCTCCACAGCAGTGAGGCTTTCATTACGCCAAGTCTGTGTGGGCGCGCACGACAAAATTAGCAGCAAGCACTCGTAAGGTTCCAAGAGAAGCAAGCAAATAAAGGGCATAAAACCAGACAAGTAGAGGTGAAAGCCCTGTGCTGGGGTTGGGGGGTGGGGTGGATGTTAATGGAAAGTCTGCACTTGGCCATGAATAAGATGCCGTTCACTTTGATCAAAGAAAGTGATTCAGGAAAATGGTTAGGATCCTAACTTCAGATTCCCGCTGTCTCTGTGACCTAGAACAAGATGCTCAACTTCTCTGAACCCCACTCTCTTTATCTCTGAAATAAGCACAGCAATACTGACTCTGACATGCAGTTACTGCAATCCTGGCCACAGGGCCTCTCATCGGCAGCTAGAAATTGTTAGCATTTTCTTCACATCTTTCAGATTTGACCACCTCAGCTAAAATCACGCCCCCAACCTCCTTTCTTGACACTTGTCCTGTATCCTAGATTATCCAGGAATTTGCTTTCTTTACAATAATAAAATGGTAAGTTCCGTCCAGATGGGATTCTTGTCTCTCTTTACACTGCTGGAAGAGTTCATGGCAATTAGCAGGCATTCCGTGAATGTTTGTCTAATGATAAATGAATGAATGAAGAATGAATGAATGAATTCACTGATAAGTGAGGAAGAAAGCACTGGGAACAGTACGATGACGCACTACTGATGGTTAGCAGGTGCCAGATCACTTAGCTATCCTGATTGTCCCGTTCATGGATTCCTGTTTGCACTTGAGGCAGTGAATAAATCCTGCATACCGTAGTTCACTGGATATTGTAAGAACTCCACCGACAGGCTGGGTCAATGGATCTGAGGGTGTAGGACAACGGTCTCCTGTTAATCCTACCTGGACATGCCGATGTCTGTCCTAGGATCTGACTGTTCTCCCAGTGACTATATTATATCTACCTTGTTAGCAAATTTGTGAACAGGCCAAAAAAAAAAAAAGTGATGGTCTGTTTTCTACCGTTCCAGGCCTTATTTACTTAAATCCTGTTAAAAAAAATGAATGAGAAATTTAGAACGAAGTTCATAGCTTCTAGAGCAGTCAGAGGGAACTTGAAGGAAGAGGAGGGGTGTGGGGCAGGTGCATGCTGTAATCATCTTTTAGCTTATAAGGTTCAGACATCTACCAAAAAGCAAACATATTTTTCATACTCAATAATTTGAAATAAATTTTACTCCTTATAGAGGGTATGGTATCTGATGTGGAAATATTTTAGCATAGGGATGTGAATGGAAGGAACCCTACGCTCTGGAGGAGAGGGGAGAGGAGGGGAAAGGAGAGAATAATTAGGTCAGTATGTCAGTATGTCGGACAACATTTGGTTCCCTATTTAGCCTAAGTCTGTCTCTCCTTCTGGCATTCGTAAACAAATACCTTCAAATATAAACTACCTGTTAGCTCTTCAGTGGGATAACTACTTCAGAGCCTTGCATAGCAAAATCCTAGGGCACTATAATTTGTCAATGTTTACTCAATTCCTCAACCCAAAAAAGATATTATGTGGATTTAAGTTGATTAAAGACTCCAAGAGTCACCCAAAGAACTATGTTTTCTACATAAAAAATGAATTTTATATGGCAGAAGGACTTGAACATGAGGAATAGAATTTTACTTGATAAAGAACAAGATAATAACTTTAAAAAGGTATAGCCTGGTCACCAGCTCATAATGATTTTGGGGAGAAGAAGGAGCTGTGATACACATGTAGTGTGATCACGCACGTGGACTCCACTGTCCACGTTTAAGAGAAAGAAAGAGCATGAAGTACCAGACCAGTGACCAAACGTAGTCTAGAGAGCAAGTTGAAAGCCAACCCTGCAACCAATACACACATACTCAACCCTATCAGCTAATCCATGAACTTCCACAGCCAGCTTAATGGTTGGTCAGAGAAACGATTGTCAGCAAACAGTCTTAGGTTGATCACTCTCCTCTGTGGGATTCTTGATAAATAAAAAAGTTTTCCATCCAAATGACTTGGATGGAGATTCTGAGTATGGACACCCTCAGTTTGTTTCTTACTTTAAAAGAAATGTCTTTAATATTTCCTAATGGAACATGATACTAACCATGTACTTGCATGTGCCCTTTATTGGGTTAAAGAACATTCTTTCTATACATATTTTGTTGAGAGATTTGTGGTAATGGAAGCTAATCCCAGGGTTTGCTCACACCAGGCCAGTGTTCTGCTACTGAACTACATCCCCAGTTCTTGCTGACAGGTTTTATTATGAAAGTATATATAGTTTCTTGCATACTTTATTTGCATTTATTTAGATGATCACATGTTTTTTATCCTTCATTCTGTTACTATGTAGAATAATGTTTTTTATTGATTTGCAAATGTTGATTCAACCTTGCCTGCAAGAAGATCTTTCTTGATTATGGCAAATGATCTGTTTAATGTACTGTTGAGTATGACTCAACCAGTATTTAGTTGGGAGGTTTTGCATCTGTGTTCACCAGTGGTGTTCAGTGTAGTATTTTCTACTTAGTGGTGTCTTCTGGAGTTTGTTTATCAGGGTGATACTGGCCTTGTGAAGTGAGTTTAAAATTATTTCTCACTTTTCAATTTTTGGAAGATTTGAGGAGAATTTATGTTAGTATTTGGTAGAGCTCAATAGAGAAACCATTCTTTGCTGGAAGATTTGTAATGTCTAGCTTAATTCCCCTGTTCAACAGTGAGCTGTTTAGGTTACCTAATTTATCATATTCTAATCTGTGAAGACTATGCTTCTAGGAATTTATCAATTTCTTCTAGGTTGTCCATTTTGGGGGTGTATAATTGTTCAATTATGTATATGCTGCTATATACATGCTGTATAACATTATGATATGTTATCTTATGATACTTTTTATTTTTGTGTTATTAGTTGCAATGTCAAGGAAATTAGGAAATATAAACACTTAAGTAAGAAAAGATGAAGCAAAATTATTTCTTCTATCATATAATCTTAAATGGAGACAGTTTCCGATGATTATCTCCCATAAACCCTGTTAGAACTGATGAATAAATTCAATAAAGTTTTTGGCTATAGTATCAACACAAAATTAACAGCATTTATCAATATAAATAATAATATTTCTTAAAATGTAATTTAAAAAATAACCCTATTTACAACAACACAAAAGAAAAATACTTAGATATACATTTAATCAAAGAAATGGGGATAAGTTTCTCATAAGTACTAGAAAAATACCAATGAAAGGAATTAAAAATGATACGAACAGATGAAAGAAACCCATTTTCATGGGACTGAAGAGTTAGTACAACTGAATGTCCATACTTAATAAATTTCCCTATAGATTCCATGCAACACCTATAAAAGTTTCATTGTATTTCTTCACGGAATCATTACAACAATCATAGAATTCATATAGAAACACAGAAGTTCTCAAATATTGAAGGCAATCTTGATCCTAAAGAAAAAACCTGGAGGTATCATCATATTGTTGTACCTTAAAATACTACAAAGCTCCAGTAAGGGATTCGGAATACTATAGTCATTCAGATATATTCATAGACCAGGGAAGTAGGGTGGCGAGCCTGCAACAACGATACATCTGTAGTCAGCTGCTTCTTGGGAATGATGCTCGGTGGACAGTTTCTTCAGTACAAGCTACTGGGAAGACTAGAAACCCTAAAAATGGATCTTAATCTTAGACTTTACTCAATAATCCAAATGGATAAGAGAATCAAATGCAGAGCCTGAAATTACAAAATTACTATAAGAAAATGGGGAATTATCCTGTGATGTTGGCTTTGGCAGAAGTTTTTTTTATCTACCCTTTTATTAATTGCTTGAGAATTTCATTCAGTTTATTTTGATCAGATTCACCCCAATTCCTTTCCTTATCCCCTCCCAGATGCACCCCACCTGCCTAACCTTCTCTAACTTTGTGAGCTTTAAAAAATTAAAAAGCCATTAAGTACTATTTGTTTTGTCTGTATGGTTCTATGTATAGGATCACCCATTGAAGTGAGGCTGAGCCACTAAGAGCCACAGTCTCAAAGAAAGCCAGTGTCCCTCCCCAGAAACCATCAACTGTCTCTAGCTCTTCACTTACAGCTGGTGGCTCATGAATGCCTCCCTACTGCGTGCTAGAATGTTGTTGGTCTTGGTCTTCAGAAGGTCTTGGGTGGGCAGCCACAGCTTCTGCTGCTCATGGATGAAGTCATTCTGCATGCCTAGTCTCCCTTAACCGCTGGCTCTTACACTTCTGCCCCTTCTTCCATGATGGTTCCTGACTCCGGGAGCAAGTGTGATATAGATGCCCCACTCTTGAGAGAACACTCCACAGCTACATATTTGACAGAAATTTCTTCGATGAGGCCCCAAAAGTCCAGACAATGAAAGCGAAAAATAAGCAAATTGTGTAGAATCAAACTAAAAAGTATGTGTGTATCAGATAAAACAACAAAGAGAGAACACATGGATTGGGAAAAAAAAACATCTCCAAGGGAGACATCAGACACAGGCCATTGAAAATGCAGAAGGAACTCACACTACTGGATCCCATGAAAACAAAAAAAACCTACTAAAGATGGGCAAAAGAGGGACATCTATCTGACTCCCTTCTCCCAAGGCTCAGAGAACGTTGGAAAAGAGGAGCATAAAGACCAGGGTTAGAGGTCAGGGAAGCCTACTGCAAAATTTATCTTCCGGACACATCAGAGCTATTGCATTCATGAGCGTACAACCGTCCTGCTTACCTAAGACATACACAGATGAACCCAGTCAATATTTCAGCATGGGTGGAGGAGATCCCTCCCTTAGATGAGCACTATTGGCAGTTGCTAGCAAGTGGGACTGGAGACTAAACTTTCTTCAGGGGTGTGGCCCTTTGTCAGTTGCCTGTGCTCCAATGGATGACCCCTACATCCATGTGAGTATGGGCAGCACTAAATGTGTCCAGTATCTTATAAAGAAGATCAGAAAAGAAGAGAATGCAAAGCCAGGAAGGGTATGTGAAGAGTATCTGGGAGAAGCTGACGGGGGAGGCTGTCATAGGATCAAAATACAATGTATATGGGTATAAAGCTCCCAAGGAGTAGATTAATAGATAAATGAAAAATTTAAAGGAGCAAAGGTTTTGAACAGATATTTCTCTCCCTCTCCACAACAAATGGTAAATAGATAAATGAAAAATCCTCATTATCTTCAATTATCAGAGAAATGCAGATTTAAAAAACCACAAAGAGGTATTACCTAACCATTGTTAGATCAGCTGTTATCAAAAACAAATGTTGAAAATGATGCTAGTGGTACTGCAAATTAGCAAAAACATCCTGGAGTTTCCTCAAAGCATTGAAGCTAGGATTAGTATGTTATCTCATGGTACCACCGTTTGTCACCCATTTAAAGGTTTTGAGGTCAACAGATCAAAAAGACATTTAGATTCCCAAGTTCACTGTAGAATTCTTCACAACAGTCAAGCTATAGAAATGCATCTATCAGCATACAGATATTTTTTTCAGTTGTGGTATTTATACACAACAGAGCACTGGTTAGCCTTAAAAATATAAAATTCTATTGCATATATATCATTTGCAATGTTAAGAATGAATTTAGAAGACATTGATCTAAGTGAAATAAGCTAGACACAGAGAGATTAAAAAACACAATTTTGTTTATGTGTTCATATTTAGATGCTAAAAATGTCAAATTCGTGGAGGGATAGAGTAACTGGTGGTACAGAAGCTTCAGGAGGCTGATGGGGGGAACAATGGCCAACATGTACTGAGCTGTAACTGGATAGAAGTGTGTTCTATTGTGCATCAAGATGACTATAGTCAATAATAATACATTGTATAGTTCATAATAGTATAGGAAATGATAAACATTTGAGGTGATGGATATTAATTTTCTTTATTTGATCATTCTATAACATATATTAAAAGATTACATTGTGCCTTATTAATTCAGGCAATTGTTATAAATTAAAAATGACAAATTTGAAATGAAAAAGTTTAGTCTCCCAATGGGTTAACTCTAATTCTTATTTCTAACTCCCATCTCTATTTGTCCACATTTATAGGCCAATAGTTACTAATATATACTAATAACAATACTATAATATATACTAATAGTTACTAATATATACTAATAACAATACTATAATACATATTAATAGTTGCTAATATATACTAATAACTCTTCATTAGATGCTTCTAACACAGCAGCATGCCTTCTTCAAAGGAGTCACCCCACATCTGGATACTCATGAATCCCCTTTAGGTTCCAAGCCTATCACCCTCAAGGTATATCCATGTGCTCCTGTGGCCTTCACTTGCCTTTTAAATGTCCACAGATCATGTGGATAAGGCTGTGATTTCTTTCTATTTACCATGAAAGTGTCAGGAATTATTCTGAATAGTGGTAGACTTCTCAGATGAGAAACATGGTGTGGAATTCATATTCTTAACTGTTCTCTTTGGGTAGAGTCGAAGGCTTAGGATCTCTTCATCTCAATACATAGATATCTTGAGTTCCAAGCAGGAGCTGGCCTACTGCAGCCTAGCCTCTAAGAAACAGTAGGTATTTTCAAGCCTTATGGCACCGTTTCTTGTAATAATTGTAACTCTTATTACCAAGAATGTGGGGGTGAAACTGTTCTCTAGCTGTAGGTAAAAGCCATTTTAGGCTTGTGGGTTTCTTAAAATGGGAGAAAGGTGAGCTTTCGATTTTTTAGGAATTTTTATTCATTTGAGTCTCTCCTAATCGTATACAGTCCTCAAAAACCAGGCCAAAGCTGGGAGTGGTGGTAGACTCCTGTAATCCTGGAACCTGGGACTCTGAGGCAGGATGGTTGCTTCCAAACTGAGGTTAGTCTGGGTTACATAGTGAGCTGGCTACTTTTATGTTTCTTGACACAAGACAGTCACTTTGGGAGAGGGAACCTCAACTGAGAAGATGCTCCCACAAGATTGGTCTGTGGGAGAGCCTGTGGAGCGTTTTCCCCATTGGTGATTCATGTGGGAGGGTCCAGATCACTGTGGGTGGCGCCACCCCTGGGTGGTGGTCCTGAGGGTGATAAGGAGTCAGGCCGATCAAACCATGAGGAGCACACTGGTATGCAGCGTTTGCACCTGGCCTCTGCATCAGCTCCTACAATGACTTCCTTTGATAATAGACTGTGACTTGGAAGTGTAAACTAACACAAACCCGTTCTTCTCCAAGTTCCTTTGGCCATGGTGTTTTATCACATCAATAGGAACCATCACTAAGACACATACTAAGTTCAAGAGCAACTTGGGTGATGGTATGAGACTTCCCATCTTAGGACAAATAAATAGCCAATTTACCTAAAACAAATCAGGTCAAGAATGACTCCCTTCCCTGACACCCTGACCTCAGCTAAGGTTCCGCTATTCTTATTGTCCCTCTTATGGACAAAGTATGGATCATATATAATGCAGCTCCTACAAACAGCTCTGTATTCTGTGCACCCCACCACTCTGAGATCTTTCAGGTGTGAACTGGTTTCTTGGGACAAATCACTCTGACTCCTAGTGACTGGTGGTCTCAATGACGGGTTGTAGAAAGTTCCCACAGTTTTCCGCCATCTAAAACACACAGTGGAGAGAGCTGGGAAACCATGTTCTGCCCTGTGTCCCAAGCCATCCCTCCCCGCTTGTCCTCAGAACACCTGAAATTTCCGCCCGTCAGACTTCAGAGACGTTCCATCTAAATATAGGCACGCGTTTGATTGGGAGAGATGGCATAATTGTGAACTAATCTGTTCATTCAGTTCTTCACTCAGAGATTTCCACTGTGCATCTTGTGGCTTGAATATGAAATTGCCTTCCACAGCCTCATGTGTTGAACACTTGGTCCCCAGCTGGTCGTACCATTTTGAGAGGCTCCGAAAACTTTTTTAAAATTAATTTTTAAGATTAGCATACAAAGTAATGAGTTTCATCATGGTATGTTCGTACATATGTGTTACTATACTTTGTTCTCGTGTGCTCACCTCCCTCGCTGCCCTCAGCTGTCCCCTCCCCCACCAGCTGGTCCCCCTTCTCTCCCCAGTTAGTCCCCTTCTGCTTTCCTGTCACAAGCACTCCATTGTTCTTTTTAACTTTCCACCTTCTTCAGATGTATCTCTCCCCTTCCCTGATCCCCTTTCTAGTTTTGTGACCTAGAAACACCCATATAAACACACACACATACACATATAAACATACACATGTAATTTAAAACATGTATAATTTTAAATCTAGGTTCCACATTTTTTTTAAAGCGTACGGTATTTGTTTTGCTGACTCTAGCTTATTTTGCTTAACATAATGATTTCCAGTTGCATTAATTTTCCTGAAAACATTTCATTTCTCCTTACAGCTGCGTAGAATTCCGATGTGGGTGAGGACTCTGTCCCCTTTATCCACCCGTCTGGAGACTAGCTCAATTTCCTGGGTACCGGGAATAGTGCAGCCATAAATATGGATGTGAGAGCATCTCTGTAGATTGCTGACCAGAATCCTTAATGTATACACCCAAGATGTATACATTGCATCATATGGTAATGCCATCTATGCCATCATGTGGCATAGATGAGTCATAGGGTAGCTTTGTTTTCAGTTATTTTTTTTTTTTGAAGAAGAAGAAGAAGAAAGTTTTGAAAACTTTAGGGGGTAGGGTCTACTTGGAGGAAGTAGGTCACTGGGGCATTGTCTTCGAAGGTTCCACTAGTCCTCAGTCCCTTTGTCTTCCTCTCTCTCTGCCTCTTGCCTGCTTTGAGGTTAACAGCCTCCTCTCTCACGCCTTCTCACCCATGTAGTGTTCTGCTCACGATTGCCTAGAAAGATGAAGTCGGAGGGCCACGGGCCGGATGTCTGGAAACATGACCCAAAGCAAACCTTGACCTCCCAAGCTGTTTGTGTTGGGAATTTTGTCACGGGGCTGTGACAGTAAGGGACACAGTGTGTGTCTGGTGTATGGGGTGTACTTCTGGACAGCCTTGGGGCTGCTGTGAAGTAGAGCCAGGGTCTGGTGGTTCTCAGTTGCCCCCATCAGTCTGTAAAAGGGTGAGTTCCATGTGGAGCATTTGCTCCTCCTTTGTGTTGCAGAGCAAGTGATTGGCTCTAGCTAAATGGGGCCAGAGTCACAGAGTCACACCTATTATGCTCAGGACCAAACCCTTCAGTGTTTGTAGGAATCCCTCCAGACTGGCTTTCTTTCTGCATGGTTACCAGGAAAGTATGAGTCAGTAGCTACTCCACTTGTAGTGGCCACGACAAAGACTCAACAGATGGGAAAAACTGATGGCCTCCAGGTATAGGATAGGCTATCAGTGAAGGCCCAGTACAGGGTAGCAAGAGCGATGGGCGATGGGCACAGTGTAGGGGCAAACAGAACTTCAGGATAGCTCTCCAGGAACGGCTTGAGCTCAGGCTAGGAAGGAGGGCTGAGACTCACAGGATGTTCATGCGGACTAATTCTGGTGGAAACACACCGCTATTCCACAAAATAATAAATCACTACTAACTTTATCATGTGCTTGGTCACATACCAAAGGATTTGGTATGTGACCCATACCAAAGGAGTACTTTTACTTTAAAAAAAGTATTTTAAAAAAAGGAGTATTTTTACTTAGTATTACAAAGGTAATACTAAGCTCCATACCCAGGAGCTTGGTATTACCATCACCCCCACTTTTATAGGTGGGTAGGGTAATCTGTTCCAAGTCTTAACCAGTTGATGTCATTTCAGAGTCAAATCCTACCCAGACTCCATTGCTCCTGCTCCCCCATAGGGGCGGTTGTGTTCTGAGAGTAGTGTATTGGAAACTGTGGAGCGGTGGGAGAGTTTGGGGTACATGTAGGTAGGGTTTGGTTTCTCTGTGAGTGAAGTCATCCCACTGTTGTGGGGCATGGAGCAAGACTTCAGCAGAGACTTGTGAAATGAGTCATAATGGAGTGGCAAGGGACGGAGGGAAAGCTTGGGCCCATTAGGGGGCACCATGGACCTTCAGACTAAAGCATGCGGTAGGTTCTGGTTTTTTTCAAAATAAACAAATGAATAAAAACCCTCATGGGGTCTTTGAATTTTAAAGAAAATTTCAGAAAACAGAGTTCCAATGTTGGAAGTCACAAAAAGTGAGCAAGTCACCAATCTTTACTCCGCCCCTGCCAGTTTAATGCTCGTGCCCTTCTATCTGCAGGCTTAGGCTATGAAATTTCCGTGAGACATTTGACCCTTCACTTTGAGCTTTAAAAGCCAGCCGCAAGTAGTTTCCAGCTGTGTTTTTTGAATCATCTCCAGCGAGGCAGATGCGGCTCTTCATCTGGACCTCCTCATTTAGCCCAGAAGAACTCAGCACCATGGCCCTCACCTCTAGTCCTCAGTGAAGAGCTTTTCTATGCTGCTCAGACCCATACCTGCACATCAAATGCCGCTTTGGACTCCGAAGCCCACCAATATTCTCCTGGCTAACTTGGCCAGTCCCCTTTCCTTCACGCCCCTCCCCCTACAAGCCCCCTTGAGGAAAGCCTTCTGCTTTGCTCTTGTTCCTTAATTTGGGTCCAGAGAACTGGTGGTAGCTAACTCAAGTCCTTGGCTACCCGAAGCCTACTTCGTTTTTGTCTTTGATGTCACCAACTGAACTGATACGCTTTTGCCTACTTAATTTTCTGTGAAATTTCTAACGGGCCCTAATGACTGTGTTGTCAGAGTTGATTCCCAGTCCTTCAGAACGATGGACTTCGAAGGATTGTAAGTCAAGTCCCAGGTTCAAGTAATAGCTCTGGAATTTTGGCTAAGATAGCTTCAATGAGTCACTTAAACTTCTGCTCTCTTACTTTAAAATGTGGATACAATAATGGCAACCATGTCCTGTTATGTGAGAATTAATGGCACAAAATCTCCAGCCCTTGACAAATATCCCGGTAGATACTGTATAGGTTTTTTCTAAGCCCCACTCTCCATCTATTTTGTTTTTAGGCCTCTATAGAAACAACCTTCTTGCCTTCATCTTTTAAACCCCTCCCCCCCACACAGCTTGTCTCTACTGAGCCTCTGTATTTGTATATTTGAAACCAACATCTCAGCAGCCTAGGAGGGGAGGCTGAGCTGTGCTCCTCCGAATGTTTCAAGCCAAGGGTGACTACCTCGCTATGGAATTAATACCAGCCCCGCTCCATCGGTGTGCAGCCCATAACTCCTGCAGTCGGGAGCTTATCAAGTTGCAGGGAATTTGGTAGCACTAATCAAACATTTGCTGTGTGGCACCTGGAGCTGGTGTGTACTTTAAGATAATGTCTGGCTTCAGATTGGATGCTGGTGATTAGAGCAGTAAATTAGCCCCGCTTTGTGGCTACAGGTTTTCCTTGGCCCACTTAGAACATCAGAGCAGATTTCGGCACGCAGATGGTTTTCAGCTTCCCTTTTCGTCTCCGAGGAGAACAATTACAAGATCCTAATGTTCTCCTGCCCTCCGATTAGTCCCATTTAGCTTCTACATCTTAGTTCATCAATAATAGAAGGCAAGAGAAACTGTTCGTCTCTGCTTGCGGAGACCATCGTGTTGGGACTTGTGCAAATTTTACACCTCAGTGGTGTTGCTGAAGGTCACTGAGGAACGTCCCCCTAATTGGGGGTAAATTGGTCATATGGGTCTGCAGCCCTATGCCTTGAACATGAACACACCCTTCTTTTTTCCTGTAAGTTTCCATTTGCAAGAGAGATCTTTTAGGGGCAACACAGGGCGGCAGGAGATCGGGTGGGGGTGGGGGAGACAAGTCCTTGTGATGGTGGTTGGCTACATACCATCCAGCAGAGGGCAGCTGTGCCTAAGAGTGACCTCCAAATTCTTGTTCAAAGAGGCTGAGAGACAGGTTGGCTATTGCTTTGGGACATCTTTGGGAGCTCCAGGGACATAGACAATGTTTCCCTGTGGAGTCAGTAGGGTGATTTCTACTGAAGAACGTACAAAATTCCAGGAAGTCCTTTAGAGCACAAGGTTCTGATCCATTCACCTTACAGGAAGGGAATTTGTTCATTCCCCGCACCTCCACTCCTACCCCCTAGCTGGTCCTGTCAACATTTTCTGGGACATCAAGATGCTCTTTATTGTGAAGGTGAAATCCTCCACTAAGGGAAGTGGAGCAGCCAGCAGAGGAACGGGGCTGTGTGTTTCGCATATCTTCCAGTAGCTTGAGGGAGAGTGTAAAGATTTCTCTTCTTTGGTCTCTCATTTTCATACTAAAGCATTTTGCTCCTAATCTTAGCTTCCCCAGGTAGAACCTGTGTCAGTATGTTCTGTGCAGACGACCAATTCTCTTTTCTCTGTGCTCAGCGGAGGGCCCGTCCTTGATTGTTCAATTCACTCATTTTCTAGGGATTTCCCCTGAAATCGTTCTTGCAAATGAATTGCAGATTAACCCCCTTCATTGTTGCACCTCTAGCTATTCTCCCCATTCCCTTAGAGGCTGCAGGCAGGAAATTGAAGGGAGCTGAGGGGCTCAGATGAGAAGGAAACGAAGACCAAACTGCCTGCCTGAGCAAGCAGAGTCCAGAGCAGCCACCCAAGTCTATTTTTCAAGTTACAGGCCTGTAACCTCCAGCTGGGATAATGCTGTGGTACGTGACAGTGTGTAGGAAGATTAGGCCTGGTTGGAAGATCTAAACTGGATTCAGATCATTACAGAGGACGTCAGGCTAGTGAGAGGAGTCCCGGGATGCAGGACACCAGCAATGTGAGAGTCTAGGAAAACAGATCTTGTCTATATCAAAATTCAGCTCAGGGTCATCAAAGATGCAGTCAATGAGATTTCTCCTGGATGACCTTTCTGCCCATCTCAACCCCCAGCCTCTGTGCTGGCTGGAGCTTTGAGATGCCTCTGGCTGAGGAGTTTTCACACGGTCCCTGTTCTAATTCTTTTCTGTTGTGACAGACACCATAATCAAAAGCAGCTCAGGAGAAGGAAGGGTGTATTTCGTCTTCCACTTTCAGGTCCCGGTCCACCTTTGAGGCAATCAGGGTAGGGACTCAAGGCAGGAACGTGCAACAGAACCCCCAGAGGAATGGTGCTGCCGGTTCACTCTCCGGCTTGCTCTCCAGCTCTGGCTCAGCTGGCTTTCGTGTGCACTCCAAGTCCAACTACTGAGGGGAAGTGCCACTCTGAGCAGGCCAGACCTTCTTATGTCAGTCACCAAGACAGTTCCTTAGTTGAGGACCACAGACCAACCTGATCTGGATAATCCCTCAACTGAGACTCCTTCCGATGATCAATTCTAGGCTGTGTCAAGCTGACAGCTGAAGGAACTAGGATGCTCAATATGTTTCATTATCTTTTCTCAGCTGTGCACACATAGGTGGCACAGATGCTCATGGAGGAAAGGAATCACACAGAATTATGGGAAAAGCAATGTCTGTGAATCAGGAGACTTGCACATTGGTCCTAGTTTTCTCCCTAACCCACAGTACTAAGTTGAATAAATTACCTTCCTTCCTTGGTTTCTAGGTTGTTTTTCAGTCACAGAAAGCAATGTGTAGCATAAATGAAGCCATATCATACTCTGCCACTAAATCACCAAATTATTTCCTGTTAACATGGGTACAGAATTCTTTTTATCCCTGCATTTCAGAGGTCAGATTCAACTGAATAATCAGTTTCTTGGAGGGGGAGTTTTGTTTTGTTCTGTTCTATTCTGTTTTTGGGGTAGATTCTCACTGTGACCAATGCTGGCCTCAGATTTTCAATTTTTCTACTTCAGCCCTTTAAGTGTTAGAGTTATAAGTGTTCAATGTCTTGCTTGGCTAAACAGATATTTTCCTATTTTATTATAATGCGACCATCACTAAACTGTACCTCCCTAAAGGCTATGTGCAGTTCTAATGCAAATGTATCTCTCGCTGAACAACACCCCTAGCTGCCAGAGTCACAGACACCCACATTCCTTTATTTGTGATGGAGTTAAGTCTTCGTAAGTCATGGTGAATTGAAAATATCACAAGTTGACAATGTACTTAATATAGCTGGACCCAAGACCTTCACACCCTTACCCTTCATCCACGACCAGACAGGACTTGCATCTGCAAGCTCTCTTAGGAAGTTTGACTCAGTTTCCTCAACACCCAGCATTTCCCCCCAGATCCAGATCCCACGAGGAGTCCTATCAGTATACCCCCTTATTGAGTCAGGCCCAGGACTCTTACCTTGGGTCACAAATGCTTTCCCTCCAGTCAGCTGAACCTTTTATGTTTCTGCCCAGGCAGGAACCTCATCCTCGACCTCTCTTGATTAGCCTTATCCTCACCTCCTCCCATTCGCCCATGCCACCCTTCTAGGCCCCCATCCTAGGAGCCGCATCCATATACCATCTTGCTGAATCTAACTCCACATTGCCAATACTGTCCCCGCAGGTCCAGTATTGAGCCATATTTGTGAAATCTGTCCATGATTCGGACTCATTTTCCTTCCCCAGTCTTGCCTACCTCCAGACACAGACCCAGCTAGGAGCTGTATCCAAGCATTCTTTTATTGAATTTAACCCAGAACCTAATCCCCTACTCCCATCCATACTGTTGCTCTAGGTTCAAGGGGGAGCTACATCTGTGAACTTTCTTGACCCACGACTCTATGCTCCTTATCTGAGTCCTACCAGGTCCTTGGACTTGAATTGCTCTCCAGGCCCAGGCTTAGACTCCTGTGGGAGCCACATTCATGTGCTGCTTCAAAGGGCTTGTCTGGTACCTTGTCCCTTACAGCCTTACCACATTTAGGTCCCAGCTGGAAAGTTAGACCAGAGGACTTCCTTAGACTTCACCTAAGCAATTTCATGAATGAAAATTAAACACACACACACACACACACACACACACACACACACACACACACACACACTATGCAGGAACTTTGGAAATCCATGAAAAGACAAAATCTATGAATAATGTACATAGTAGGATAAGAATCCCACCCAGGTTAATGGCTTAGACCAGATCTTAGTGAGTTCATAAAAGAAAGCATACCCAAGTTAATGAGAGATATAAGAAACACATAGAACACTAAATAGTCAGCACTAGAAAACTTATTTCTACCAGTACATTATAAATAAGCCATTAACTATAGAGACAAAAGGAAAGGTATTGAAGGCCGCAACATGATAGTCACAGGTCACATATAAAGGAAAACTCATCCGAATAACTCTTTCTCAATGGAAACTTTAAAAGTCAAAAGAGCCTGGAACAATGTCCAAGTTCTAAAAGACCGCATATGCCAGATATCTTTACCCATAAACTATCTGCCATAGTTTATGGAGAAAGGAAACTTTCCATGACATAAATAGGCTAAAATAATTCACATTCACCAAACCAGGCCTGCAGAGTATGCCGAAAGTAGTAATTCAAGCCTAACTAAAAGACTCCATCCAAACAAAGTTAGAATTGCTGACACATAATACAGAAATAAAACATGAACAGAAAAACCAACCAACCAATGAAACAAACAAACAAGTCTGCAAATATACTTCAGTAACAACTTTAACTTGAATGACTTCCACTCCTCAGTCAAAAGACCCTACTTAATTCAATGGCATAAGAAACAAAACACATCTTTTTGTTGTCTACAAGAAACTCATTTTGTCTTTAAATACAGTCACCTCTCAGAGTGAAAGTAATGGAAAAAGTATCACAAGTGTATGGGACCGGGAAGTAAAAGACATCCCAATCCTAATACCTGATAAAAGAGACTTCAAACCAAGATTAATCAGAAGAGATAAAGGGCATGGAATTTTGATCAAAAGAACAATCACCCAAGGCATCATTCAACCTGAAACATACATGCACCAAACCCTGGGGCACATAATTGCATCAAAAGCACACTGGACTTCAAGACACAGAAGAACCATAACTCACTTTTAGGTGATTTCAATGCTATGCTTTCTTCAATAGACAGGTCACCTGTACATAAATCAGAGAAACATTAGAGTTAAATGATATTACACATCAAATGTACCTAACAGATGTCTATAGAATATTTTACATAAACACTAAAAAATATACGCTCTACTCAACAGTCTATGAAATTTTCTCTTAAATAGACTACATAATAGAATAAGGGCATCCAACAAATACATAAAATTGAAATAACTTCATGCATTTTATTTGGTCACAATGCAATGATGGTTTAAGTCAATGGCAAAGAGACTTTCTAGAATTTGCATGAGTTCATGCTAATTAAATAACTCAGAATTAAACAGAATGATGAATGGTTAAAGAAGTCAAAAGAGAAAGAAAAAATTCTGGAAGTAAAGAAAGATGAAAACACACTACACCAAAATACTGGGACACATTAAAATGACTCTAAAAGGGAAATTTAAAGTTTTAAGTGCCTGCATTAGAAAATAAGAAGGAACAAAAACAAATGAGTTAATTATGTCTGGAAAAATCAAAGCAAATCAAATTCAAATCCAGTAGAATGGAATATATAATAAAAACAGATCAGAAATTGAAAGAATAAAAGCCAAACAGTATAAAGACTCAATGAATCCAAGATCGGGATCTTTGGAAAGAAAAATAAAATTTGAAAAGATAAATGAGATTGACAGACTCTTAGCTCAATCAGCCAAAATAAAAGGCTTGACCCAAATTAACAGAATCACAGATAAATAAGGAAAAAAGTACAATAGATTCCAAAGACTTTTAGAACATTTTAAAGGAATATTTTAAAAATACATATGTAATAAAGCTAGAAAACTTGAAAGAACTTGAAAAATTTCTAAGTTATTTCTAAATTCTAAATTGTCTAAGCCACCAAGGTTAGACTAAGAGAGATAAATTTAAGCAAACTCTCAGCAAATAAAAGCAAAAACACTTCTGATTAAAAACTGCCATGTCCAGGTAGATGCATTAGCAGGAGAATTCTACTAGACTTTCTTCAAAGATGACTTTTAAAATTAGAAAGAGAAGGAACACCTCTCAAATTCCCTCTATGAAGCTGGTATTATTCCAAAACCAGGTAAAAATACATCAGAAAATAAAAAAAATCAGAACAATATCTCTCATGAACAAAAATGCAAAAATATTCAATAAAATACTTGCAAACCAAATATATCAAAAAGATAAATTAACCACGATCAAATTGTCTTTATCCCAGAGACAGTAAAATACTTGCAAAGCAAATATATCAAAAAGATAATTCACCACGATCCAATTGTCTTTATCCCAGAGACACAGGATAGTTCAATGTAAATAAACATGTCATAAACATGCATTTAAAGCCCAAAATCTCATGATCATTTCAGTATTTCAGAAATACTTCAGAAAAGTCTTTCAGAAAAGACCTTTGACGACAATCAAAATGTGTTTGTAATAAAAGTCTTAGAGAGAGTAGGACTGAAGGAAGCATACTTCAACATATTAAAAGTCATATATGATAAATGCATTGCAAGCATCATGTTTAATAGAGAAAAAGTTGAAGCAGTCCCATTATAATCAGTAGCACAACATGGTTGTCCACTCTCCTGACTCCCTCTCAATGCAGTAGTTAAAGCACTGGCTAGAGAAATAAGACAGGAGAAAGAAATTAAAGGGATACAAAATGGGAAAGTGGAAGTCAAATTATCCCTGTTTATAGGTGAAATAATGATACACATAAGGAATCCTAAAAATTTCACCAGAAAACCTTTAGAAACAATCAACACTTTGAATAAGGTTTCAGGATACAAACTCGGCTTAAAAATAAGAAACTGTTTATATATATACCAATGGCACACAGGCTGAAAAACAAAGATCATGGAAACACTCGTACTTACATTACTCTAATATGGAGAGAGAAACAGGGAGAGACAGATACAGAGAGGAATAAACCTAACCAAGGAGGGTGAGGACCTCTTCAGTGAAAATTTAAAGTCCCTGATGAAAGAAATTAATTAAGACACCAGGTGAATGAGAAGACCACCTGACTCTCATGAACTGATGGATTTGTAGTAGGAAGATCACCATCCTACCGAAAGTCATTTATAGCTTCAACACAATCACAGTCAAAAATCCCCAAAGACATTTTTCACCAAAACAGAAACTTAAATCCTATAGTTCATGTGGAAGTAGAAAAGACCCAGGATGACCACAGCAACCTGGAGCAAAAAGAACAACGCTAAAGATTGAATTACCATGTAGGATTTCAAGCTATATTACAAAGTTATAGTAATAAGAATAGCATGGTACTCACACAAAACAGGTAGGAAAAATGGGACAAAATAGAAGACAATTAAAATTACACATTATTACAGTATATCACATTTAAAAAATAACAATACACACTGGAGGAAAGATGACATATTTGGCAAAGGGTCTTGGGAAATCTGCATGTCTGCATATAAATGAATGAAATTAGACCCATATCTATCACCTACACGTGCACACACATATACACAACTCCAAACAGACCAAAAATATTAATGTAAAACTTGAAATGCCAAAATTGTAAGAAGAAACCATAGGCAGTCATCAACAAAAGCCCTGCAATTTACTGAGAATTCGTATCCCCAAGCTTTGGTTCACACAGTGCTGTGGAGTACTGGCTGTTTGTTATACGGTTGATGGGAAGTTCTTATGGTTGTATGACTGATGGGGATCTAGCTTGCTGCTGCCCAGCATCTTCAGAGAATGCAGTGATCCACAATGTTATCCTGGGGAAAGATCAGCACTGGCAGTTCAAAATGCAATCTTGTCCAAGAGGCTTATCACTCTCATGCCCTCTAAAACTGAAGACATTGTGTCAAGGAATTACAAATAACAATGGCTGTCTGTATCTTATTATGTCTGAGGGCTAGTACATATTCCTTAGTAATAGAGGGATTGCCTTCTATCTTAAGCATGCCAAACAATAAAAAACTGAAAATATTGGTATCAGTTAATTAATTAGAAGTACTTAATAAGTCCCTACCATATACTCAAAGCTTTTATGTTATTTATAGACAGTGTTGGCTCAAAATACAAATATTTCAGATATTAATGGTGCTTGACTTAAATTTATTCTTATCTATGGGGCATATTATTCTTATCTCCAGATCCCAAAGTGTGAGTTAAATGCTGTAGAGAATATGGGATACTGAATGGTTGTGAGATATATTGCAGACCACATCAATAATACAGATTAATACTGACATTAATATAATATCAGTATAAATGCTGATTTTTCAGAAAGTCTTCTTCTGTCCCTTCAGGTAGAATAAAATCCCACTATCCTATATCCTGTACACTGCTCACTAAATTCTGCCACGAGTTATCTTTTCTGTTTTTTAAAAAAATACAAGTTCTTTTAGATCAAATTTATCTTTAATTTCTCTTCATATCTTCTGCATCCGGTCCATGCTATTTTCAAATATTACTTGCATCGAGTTTAAACTTTGTCTCCAGTCAGTCTGTCTCAGGAAGGGCAAATATTTCATATAATTGGGTCACAGAGAGCTCTATCTAAGACAGGAAGGAGAAGAACAAAAGAAGATTCTGACTGACATGCAAAGTCTTTAGGTGACGAGTTCCGAATCTAGAAGCAAAGGCAATATGCCAGACCCAGTCTTGTGTCTTCATGACTGACCTACCCATTTTGGGGGGACTATGGTCAAGAGACAGCAGGAGATAAATTTAGCAAGTACTTCCCCTTATAATAATCCTTAATGTTTTAAGTATAAAATAAGAGGTTTAGGCAAGGAAATACTTAATGCTGTCCAGGCCTAGCATCCAATAGCATTTTTGCTAAAAATAGTTATACTATTTATTAAGCAAATATATGCTAATCATCACCATCTAACTGCGCTGTACTAGAAGATGGATATGAGCCTGTCATCATTTCCTTAGCAGGGAGGCCAGCACAGCTGGCAGAGCAGATAATTCAGGACTGTTGAGGGCAGAGTACCAGCAGCTTCATTGGGAGCACTGAAGAGCAGGCTCCTGACTCACCCTATGAGGCTACAGGTAAGATTGGTTTTGTTTTTCCCCAGTAGGATGGCATCCTAACAATGCTCAGGAGAAATCCAGAAAACCTACAAAGGCTAAATCCTAGAAAGGAAAGGTGATCAAGAAATCTCACATTTATCAGGCAACTTTGGAGCTGACAAAATATCTTAGTAAATACTGTCCAGTTTGCTGCCTGATGAAAGGTGAGGGATGGTTTCCACTGTTATATAGATGGTATAGTTGGGGTGGTGAAAAAAATAAGAGTTAAAAAATGGCAGTGAGAAAGAGAAGCTGTTGCCAGCCAATAGCACTCTCGAACACTCCATGCCACCTCCCTCCTGAGTATAGCCAAGCTCAAAAGCTGCTAGACTGGCTGGCAAGATGGCTCAGCAGGTGAAGGCGCTCACTGCAAAGCCTGAACCCGAAACCCTTGCTGGGAGGAGAGGAGCCGCACCGGCAAGGGCACCCGTCCATGCACATTCCCTGAGTAACTGAATAAACAAATACATGTAAGATAATACTAGGTGACTTCTAGCTAAGCCAGTGCTCTAAATGCTGCATCTGTGTAACCAGAGATAGGGGAACAGAGTCTGAATTAGGAAAACAGACTACTCTGAAAAGTGAACAAGAGGACCAACTTGAGGAAGAACTTCAGAAATCCACAAAGCCGGTAAAAAAGTATCTGAAAAGTGTAGAGAAAGAGATGGTGACACGCTAGTAAGTCAAACACAGCATCATGTAGGCAGCTCTCTAGTGGAAGGAGAGGAGGCAGAAGCTGCACCCAAAAGCTGTTTCTTTTCTCCCCTCTGAGCGGTACTGGGGACTGAGCTATCAAGAGTAAGCTGCTCAATAAGAAGATCCCCCCAATAAAGCCAGGACAGATGTCTAAACCAACAGAGGTACCCTGGAACACAGAAACACAAGAAACACACACATACTTACCACACACACACACATACACACACACACAGGCACAACACACACATACACTCACAAAGCAAGGCGCAGGACTCCTGTAAATGATCACAGCTTCTCAACTACTGAACTTAAAAGATACTGAAATATGTAAACTGTAGGATGAAGAATTCAAAAGTTTACTGGAGAGGAGAACCAGAAGTAAAGAGGGGGGAAATCATCAAAATGACTAAGTCAGCAATGTAAGTGGAAAAGTCAGCTACGTGTAAGAAAACTCACCAAGTAAATTAAGATTTTGCAAAGTCATTGAAATAGAAAAGTCGTAAATGAAAAACTTAATGCATTATTTGAAAACCACAGTGGAGGACATCTACAGACATAACCAAGTAGAAGAAAGAGCATCAGAGATGCAGGACAAGGACAAGAAAACAGTCCATCGAAACATCAATAAACTGGAAAATAGCACGCATGTCAGCACATCATCCAATAAATCTGGGATGCCATCAGGTGGTCAAACCCAAGTACCCATAGGATAGAAAAGAGAGACGAGAAAGACACCACTGTCACAGGGAATCTATTCAATAGAATGGAGTGGAGATTTCCACAAACCGAAAAAACCAACTAGACATTCAAACATGATTGCTATATGCAGCAAAATTCTATTTCTAAATTGACTTAGAAATAAGGGAATTTCAAGACAAATCTACGTAAAACATCCCACCCAGTCACCCAGTCAACACTGCAGAAGATACTTAAACCTACACAGAGGAGGAAGAAAGACAGTCAATTATAGGGCACAGGAAAGAAAAGATTTATGAGAGGACTAGGTGAACCAGGGAGTATGCTGGATCACACCTAACATGGTAAATCATTAATTGTTTGCTACTAATAAGAAAGGAAGAAAGGAACAAAGAGTAATCCAACCAAAAAAGAAAAAAGAACAAACCAACAAAATTACATGAATTAATAAATATGTCTCAAAAATAACCATAAACATAAATGGCCTCTACTCAAGAAAAAAAGAGGTACAGACTAGATTACTGGTGTAAAAGTCTCAACTAGCTTACTTCCCAGGACCCACATAAAGATAGAAGGAGAGAGTCAACTATATAAAGTTGTCCTCTGACCTCCACTTGCACAGCATGGCACATCCCCCATCATGTACAGATACACACATCATAATAAATAAAATTAATAATTTTAAAAATTAAAAATACTCCAAATAAAAAACTTAATGATGTACTTCAGGATCTTATATAAAAAACAAAACAAAACAAGCCAAATTTCAAAGCAGTGGGCTGAACTTAATAAAATTACAACTAAAAGAGCAATGCATAGAATCAATCAAAAGAGTTGGCTATTTGAAAACAAAACAAAAAAATCAGCAAAAGCCCTAGTCCAAAACCATAGTTCAGAGTGATAATGTGAAACCAAAAGCTTCTGTATAAGGAAGAAAACAATCACCAGAGAGAAGAGGCAGCTTATAGGAGAGGAAATATTCCATGCCAAGAGAGGGGGTTAGAATCTAAAATATACAAGGGACTGCAAAACCAAACATGAAGCAAACAAAAACAACAGCAAAAATGGAATCAGACCATCGAATCACTAAATGTGCTAGCTAAGTGAATAAGAAATTCTCTAAAGATTATCAACGGCCAACAACTTCTGAAAAAGTATTCAACATTCTTAGTCACCAGAGAAAGGCAAAGCGATTCCATTTCTCTCCACTGAGAAGAGCTGGCGTCAAGACAACAAGAGGAGAGCAAATGCTGGTGAGACGTGGAGAAAGAGGAATCCTTTCAGCCCCTGGAAAGAGTAACGCAGGTGGCTACTATAGACATTGGTATGGTGGTTCCTCCAAAAACTGAAAATATAACTACCACGTGACCCAACCACGCTACACTGGGCTATGTACCTAAAGGACTCAATCAATACACCATGGAGATACCTGTGAATCCAGGTTCACATGCTACACTATCTCCATATCCAGAAGATAGGACAGTGTAGCTGTCCATCAACAGGTGAACAGATGATGAAACTGTTGTATAATGCACACGAGAATTTTATGCAGCCATCAAGAAAAAATGAAATCATGACATCTGTGGAAAACTGGATGGAACTGTAAGTCACAAATGTTTCATGCTTTCTTTGGTCTCCAGACTCCAGATTTAAATTGTGTGTGTGTGTGTGTGTGTGTGTGTGCATATGTGAGCTTGCGTGTGTGTGTGTGTGTGTGCATGCTCATTTGTAGGTCACCAAACTAGAGAGAAATCCTGAGTGGGAAGAGATTTTAAAGGAAGATTAAAAAAAGAGAGGATAACAGAATAGATGTGACAAGAAAACAGAAGATGTTATCGGAGTGGGGGGGGTTGGGGCAATTTGCAGCAAAGTCTACTAAATCACATTTGTGCACTTTATTTTTTAAGAATGGTAGCCTCAGATGAGGTTATTCTAAGATCACGATAAAGCGAGACAGCAAGCTCACTTCCTTAGTTTCTCTAGACTTAGGCACCAAGGCCAATGCACTGCCCACATCAAATCAAAATCCTCCTCTCAAGCAACTGAATGACTTCTATGTCTTTACCAGGCATAGTTACAAGTATACCTTTATTTTCATGACAGATAAGATGTTTTGAGACACATGATCATATATTTGTATCTACTTTTAAAATAATAGCCATTTTGGGGGGACTCACATAGTGTAAGTTTCTTCTAACCCCTTCACACTGAGAAACCCTATGGTTGTGATGTGTCCTAGCCTTGGCTACAAAGGGCAGTGTCCTAGCTATTGTTGTTGTCACCTGGACATACCCAGGAAGAGACTTTATTGAAGAATGGCCCCGATTGGACTGACCTGTGAGAATATCCATGTGGCATTTTGTTGGTTGCTAATTGTATAGAAGGTGCTCGGCCCATGGCGGATGGTGCCATCCCTAGGCAGGTAGCCTGGGCTGTAGAAGAAAGGTAGTGGACGCTAATAAGCAGTGTCACCCGGTGGTCTCTGCTTCGGTTCCTGGCTCCAGGCTCCAGTCTCAGTGTCCCCTGATGGTGGACTATGACCTGTAAGCCAAATAAACCCTTGCTTCCCCAAGTTGTTTTTGGTCAGAATGCTTTGTTCTAGCCATAGTAAGCAGACAAGGATAGGTAATGAAATTCAAGCAAAGAAACTCCCTTGTTCTTCCTGGTCACAGGTCTCTTTTGGTTAGAGATCACAGCAGTTCATAAAAGATTAAATGTGACTGCCGCAGTCAAGCAATTAGTAAAGAACTTTCCTTTTTCTCTCTAGGACACTTGTTCTTGAGGAATCAGGACTCCAATCCCATTTCCACATCAGAGAGGTCTAGAGACTATAGTGGTCGGCACGAGTAGGTAGTTAAGAGACACTGGTTTCAAAGAGAAAGAATCACCTTATTTGCTGTTTGAGTTTCTACTGTAAAATTTTGCAAGCCTTTTGAAATCAAATGGTTTCAGGTGAAGCACACATTAGTCTGGTGAGGGAGGTGGGGGTGGGCACGAATCTGTCATTTGGCACGTGAGATAGGAAGTGATCCCGTACAGGCTCTTAGCTTAGCGGTGGGAGGGTCTTCCCTTCTATAGAGGCCCATGAATGAAAAGGAGTACACGTTTTTGAACTCAATCAAATCACGTGGGGAGGATCTTTATTAAGAATGGGTGTGCACTGAAGGTTTAAAATTACACACAGAGTGGGCAAACAGTCATTCACTGTTAGTAAAATCTGATGGATGGTGTTAGTGGGGGGATGGGCTCAGCTTTAAAGGTTTTTAACTAGACCTGGGAATGCACGTAGGGCAGCAATGTGTGCCTGGAGTGCACTTGGGTATGGGGAACGCCTCTGAAGAGTTAGTTTTGAAACTACATCAAAAAGAAATGGTTAAGGAAAGGAGAATGGGGCAGTTGGCTTGGGGACTAGTCCCACACGCTGGAGTTAGGAGAGCTGCCTTCAGACGCAGGACCGGCCATCACGCAGAAGAGAAAATAAACTCGAACTACTTTGCTTTAGAGACAGAATTAAGACCAGTGGGTGGAATTTATAAGAAGCCAACTTTTGGCTCAATATAGGAACTGTCTTTTTAACGTGGAAAACTGCCCAACTGTGTAGATGGCAGTCAGCTCCCATTTCTGAGAGAATTAAGTATAACCTGGAGGACATTTGGTGCAAAACACTGAGAATAGATAGAGGTGTGACTTCATGCCTCTCCACACCTGTGGCTGCTTCATCTCAAAGGCGCCACCTCAACTCTTTCAGACTTAGGCTCTGGGGCAGGATAAGGATGGTGTGAAAAACGCTAAGACTTGTGAGATGCAGTGATTTTTATTTTTTAAAACTTGGTAATTTTCTTCGACCTTTAATTTAATCATTTTTCTGAACATGTAATGTATCTTTCCAGATTCATTTTATAAAAGTGTATATGGAACATATAATATATATGTTCCAAGTTCTCTAAAAAATTTGGGAAGTAAAACAGTCATAGACTCTCCCCTGATAGAATTCCAACAAAATCTTAAAACTGAAAGGAGGAATAGTATTATAATCTATTTTTAGATATTTGTCCCAAGCATCAGTAACATATCAGTCTACTAATAAGGTGGCATATAGAGAAATAAATTAGAATTCAGGACAATTTAGGTCCAGTATTATGTACTGTCTGCTGCACAAATCATTTCTAGAAGACTGTGAAGTTGGTTTGCACAAGAGGTATATGATGGCCATTCAAGCTCAATTCTAAATGTTAACAGTTCTATAACAGCTCATAGCTTCCTCTCAAGAAGCAGTTCTCTAAATATTTGACTCCAGAGACTGGGAATAAAAGAAGCCATCTTCAGATCACTTCCCAGCAATTCAGTTCAATTCAGTTCATCTCTTAATAGGAACCTTTAAGGGACTATGCCAAATACTCCAGAGAAATCAGAAATAGATGAGACCAAGCCCTTGGCCTTAGAAACTTAAAGTTGACTTTGGAACTTACAGAAAAATAACTATATTCAAAGTAAAATATTCAAGTGCCTTAAGGAAGAAACATGGAGACAGAGATTGTGTTTGCTTCTGAATTCAAGATGGAAATACAGTTTCACGGGTGCTTTGCAGGTTGTGTACTCTTTCATAGTGAATGTGAGGAGAAGGATTGTCTAGGAAGATATATAAGCAAGACACAGAAATTAGCATATGTGAGGTGCCTTTCGAGAAACAACAGAGACACTGCGGTTGGGAGGTTGACTAGGTAGTTACCAAAGACAGTGAGAAATTGAGAGAACAGATGGCTTCATGCCCAGAGCAAGGGCTTAAGTTTAATAAGTAAGCAAGGTATTGAGAATTAAGGTAATTGAGAATCATGAAGAGTGCTCACTAGAGAAGGCAGAGGGTACGGCATAGACTGGGATGTGTTAGAAAAGGGAGCGACAAGTCAGCTGTCTAGGAAGCAGAGAATGGCCAACCCCAGGGTAGACAAGCAATGAGATGGATCTGACATGATGAGGAAGGAGAGGTCACGAGGCTTCAGCTCAGTTGGTAAAGTGCTTGAAAGAAAATGAAGTTTTTGTTTGTTTGTTTGGCTTTGTTTTTGCTTTTCTGGGACCGGGTTTCTCTGTCTAATAGTCCTGGTTGTCCAGAAACTAGCTCTGTAGGCCAGGCTGGCCTCAAGCGCACAGAGTGCCTCTTCCTCTGGAGTGTTGGGATTAGAGGCATGCACCACCACATCCAGCAAGAATAGGAATTTATCCTATTTAATTTATGTCTTTTAAAAAGTTAGCCATAGTGATGTGTACTTGCAATCCCGGTGCAGACAAGGCAGAGACTTGTAGATCTCTGGGGTTTTCTGCATAATTAACCGAGCCTACCAAGTGAATTCCAGGGTAATGAGAGACCCTATCACAGAAAAAGTAGAACTCTCTTGAGGAATGAGACTCCAATGGCCTCTATACACACAACCAGACTTGTATATGTGCACTCTTCCCTTACACACAAGAGATCAAGTGCAGGTTTCAATAGGAGATTGGGAGGAATTGTGTGGTGGTGGAGTCATTACTACCAAGCTGGGCATAGAAACTGGAGGAGATGATATGGTCAATAAATCCATCAGCAGTGGAGGTCAAGAAAGGCCAGAAATGAACAATGGATTTTGATTCTGGCAGTTGTCTTAGTAACTTACAGAAAGCAACACTGATAGTAGGTGGAAGAGGCATCCAGGCTGCATTGTGTGGTCTGAGCAGAGAAGGACGCTTGTGAATGGTATCTTAAGGGTCACAGCAAGTGAGGGAGCATTCTGAGAGGACAGCAGGTGGACAACATTCTTCAGTAAGACAGGAGAGACAAGGATCTAATTCCCATAGTGGGTAGAATGTTGAGGAGGCCAAAAGTCTGAACAAGAGTAAAGAAACAGAGCTCCTGCTGTTGGTGTCTTCTATCAACACACAGAGATCAAGGATTTGTAGCGTGGGTGTCTCCACACTCCTTGAACACGTTGTTATCCTCCCACCAAAGCTGTGCTTTGGCTCACATGGTCACCGCCTCTCCACCCATCACCAGTGAGAGCATTCTCATCATGCCCCCAGCCTGGAGTGCTGCCTCCTTTTCTGAACGCCTCTTGCTCCAACAACTAAGGTTCCCTAGAGTGTAGTCTCAGACCAGGTTGCATTCCTTAACTCTTGACAAGCTTTAGCTGAACCTGAGCACAAAGCAAGTCTTCGATACTCTTCTTACAGTCAGAGTATTAAATCGAGACGGTCCGAGTACAGACATTGAAGTCAAGAGAGGTTCAGGACTTAATTTATTAATTCTGTCTTTTGTCAAACATTTGAAAAGCATTTGTCCGGGGCAGACACTACAAGGATCTCAACACCTCAAAAAAATCCAAAAATATTCACAAACTGGTCTTCAAGAGGGATATAAACAGTTTGGCAAAATGCAAACTGTACAAAGCAGATGGTGGTGTGTGCAAGGTGGGGCAAGAGAAAATGTTCTGGTAGGTCACAAGGTCACATGACTCAGAAACCAACTACGTCTAGGAAAATGTCGGTGGAGAAGGCCTTTTTGTCCTGTACCCAAAAGAAAGACCAAAGACCTATGTCTGGCTTATAAGCATCCACTTCAGAATATTTCCCCAACCTTCCAAGTTTACTCTTCAAACTTGTGCAATGGTTAATCACTTGATTCAATTACTTGATTGTTACATCCTAATAATAGTTTCCTACTCTATCCTGGTGTACAAATACATTGGCAGGAGCTACTGGTTGCTAGATATTTAGGTGCCAGTGAGGCTATTGCTGCCTTTATGGTAAGGGAACAGTTTGATGGAAGCAGGGAGGATGCTTAGGATCTGCTGGAGAGAAAGGAATGAGAGGGAAGAGATTAGGAAAATGTACTCATGGGCTGTGTACAGACCTTGCTCTGAACTCCCTTGGTGCTGTTAGTTCAGGAGTAACAGTAGTTTGAATCTTTAAATTTGACTCTCTCTCTCTCTCTCTCTCTCTCTCTCTCTCTCTCGTGTGTGTGTGTGTGTGTGTGTGTGTGTGTGTGTGTGTAGAATACTTTCAGAGGAAGCGTCTCACCCCAACCCAGTGCTTACATCTTCATGGTAACTCACACATGGCTATGCTGTTCAGCACCAGACACTTTGGGCTTGAATCTCCTTCTATTTTGTCTCATGGTCCTAGGATTTGATTCTCTGTATCAGAGGTCCAGATGAGCAAAAGGAGTTGAATCTGAAGAGATGGAAGGGGGCGGGGGATAGCTTGAGTCACTTCCGCTTGAAAGGATGGTGTATAGCAGCAGAAGCTCTGGAAGTAGGAGAGGCATTCTGGCATGTTAGAGGGGAGTCAGGGCTCAGAGCCTGTAGCTGAATCTTGACCTTGGGTTTGCATCTCACATCTCAGGGGTCCTCTCTGCATTTCTGACTCTTCCTTCTTCAGGTAAGAGTTGGGGGATGGGAGCAAGGCCTTAAGAGCCTTTGAAAGCCCTTTCCACTCTAGTGGTCTCCAGATTGCTAATTAAAACTCCAGCAAAACTGCAGCTCATCGTCTATATGAATGTATCAAAATATATTTGATTCTGGCCCCTTAGCATGGGAAGTGGTGGACTACAGACATCACAGCTGAGATATTAATAGATTATTCCAAATGTTATATTTGCATAGATGTGCTACTCATTATGCAGATTGCCAATTATGAATTATTTGTTCTTTCTTCTGGGAGAGAGACTGTTTATTTGCAAAGTGCATGAGGGTGACTTTGGGCAGCATGCGGATGAGACCCTCATTCAGCAGATCTTTGTGAACCCCTCTGCAAGGGCCTGGCCTTAGCTTCTCAAGGAGGTAGAGGAAGGGCCTCTGAGAATGTGGGAAAGCAGAAGAGGAGAGGGATTACCTGGCTGAGGCCTACAGGAGGACAACAATCAAAAGGTTTTGATGGCAACATGGTCAGATGTCCAATGCAAACAAAACCATCTTATTGTAAGACACACCCTATGTTCTGGCTGGAGCTTTTCACCCTCAGGGGGTTTTTGGTTGGACCCTGTAATGAAGGTCACAGCTCCAAAGCCTCAGCTTTACTGGCCCCTGGCCACTGACTGCTCTATGTAGAAGCACGTTTTAAAGAAATTTATTTGGATTGGTCTCACTTCACCTCACAGTTATAGAAGCACTGAGAATTTCCGTACTGTTCCCATGCTGATCTAGTCTTCCATCATGGCAGAGTCTGAGCACTTACCCTCCGTACTATCCTCTTCCTTAGACACTTAGTATTTTGACCAAAGGCCATTTTTCTCAGGGCCATTTATAAACACAAACTTGAGTTCTATGGGCGCGCTGAAATGGGAGCATCTGATATAGTGCCCCCGGTGTCCTCCATCAGGCACCGTGTTCCACTTAAGCCTCTAAATCTGAGAAGAGTCTGAAGTTGGCTCCAGAGGGGGTGTGGAAGTGATCAATGCGTTTTTAAGAGGGGAAGTGAAGGATGGTTGTAGGAACGGCTTGCTGTGAAGGAAAAGAGGAAGCTGACTGAACTTCTGGGGTACGAACTGCAGCTGACATGCAATGGATAAATCCTGGAAGCAGTCCATGGAATGGACTGGAAGCAGGAAAAAGCTTGGAAACTCCAAATGTAATATCACATTCAGTGTGGAGACCCTGAGCTGAAGGAGATGAAGGTGCAGAGAGACGAGGAAAGGGATATGGGGCCCTTTAGGATGGGCAAGGAGTAGTCAATCAAAATGTTTTCATAGATTACATGTTTCCTGTATGATCAAACCTGGACACCACGTTGTGGAGCAAACACAAAGGAGAGCCGTCTTCTTCAGAAGTTAGTCTGGTGAGCTTTTTATTTTTGAATAAAACAATAAAAAAGATGATGTATTAGTTTCAGAAATGTGGTTTATAAGTCTTCTGCCAATCATGTTGCATATGATTGTTAAACATTTGAGATGTAACTAGAAATTTTAAACTACATACACATCAAAATTTAGTGTAAAAGCAAAAAATTAGGAAACTATTCTAAGGTTTATATTTTTGCGTCTTTGTCAAAACTCGGGTAACTGTAGTTGAGTTCATATGTGGATCTCCTAATCTATTCTATTGATGTGTGTGTGAGTTTCACACTGCTGGGAAAATTGAGTATCTGTAAAAGAAGGAAAACTAGACTCCTATCTTTCAGCCTACACAGAAATCAACTCCAAGTATATCAGAGACTTAGTATAAATCCTGAAACTTCAAAACTTTTAAAGAAAATTGGGAATGTAGGGAACACACTTGAAGATGAAGACATAGACAGGCTCTTTCTGAATCGGTCTTTAGTCACTTAGGAAGCAAGGCTGACTATTGACAAATGGAACATCATGCAGTTTAAAAGCTTCTGTACAGAACAGGGAATGGTTGATTGATGGGAAAGAAAGCCTACAGAATTGGAAAAAAATCTTTGCTACCTATCCATCTGACAAGTAATTATTATCTAGAATATACAAAGAATTAAAAAATTTAAACATCAAGAAAAGAAATAATTCAACCAAAAGTAGGCTAATAAAATATATGGACAGTTTTTCAAAGAATAAAAACAAATTAGGACTACTTTGAGATTCCATCTTATCCCAGAGATAATGCCTGTCACCAAGAAAACAGCAGCTATGACTGTCTACGCAAGACTTGCACAAGAACAAGTTAGGCAATCTGCTTAGTATGGGAGGTGTATGTGTGTAGAGGAGCTTATGCATTCCTCGCTAACGGGGAAACTGTTGGCAATTGATAGAATCTTGGGGAGAGAAAGGGAAAACAATTTTTGAAAGGGCGTGGTCCTGGTAGGTCTATCACATACCACCTCTAGGGTCTTCACAAAGTGGGCTTGGTGAGTTATTAAACCAAAGAAGAAAATGCAAAGTTTGGAGGTGGGAGGAGTAGGAGGTGGATGTTGGAGGAGTTAGGAGGGAATTAGGGATAAATATAAGAAAAGGATTGCTTAAGATCTCACAGAATAATAAAATATGCTTTAAATAAAAATTAAAAGAGGATGGGAGAGGCGAGGAGAACTTGAGGAAATGGGATAGTTAAGGTGAGGGAAGGACAGAGTTGAGAACAAAAAAAGAGATGCTTTGATGAGGGAGCCATTATGGGGCTAGCAGGAAATCTGACACTAAAGAAATTCCCAGGAATCCATAAGGATGATCTCTGCTAAGATCCTAAGCAATAGAGGAGAGGGTGCCTAAACTGACCTTCCCTTGTAGTCAGACTGATGAATATCTTAAATACCACCATAGAACCTTCATCCAGCAACTGATGGAAACAGAGGCAGAGACCTGCAGCAAGCAGAGAACTGGACTGAGCTCCCAAAGTCCATTTGAAGAATGGGAGGAAAGAGAATATGAGTAACGAGGTCAAGACCGTGATGGGTACACCCACTGAAACAGTCTACCTGAGCTAATGGGAGCTCACCAACTCCAGTCAGACAGGGAAAGAACCAGCAAACTAGACCCTCTGAATGTGGGTGACAGTTGTATGGCTGGAGCAGACTGTAGGCCAGGATTTATCTTTACTGCATGTACTAGCTTTTTGGGAACCTATTCTCTTTAGATAGATACCTTGCTCATGCTAGATATAGTAGGGAGGGCCCAGGAGAAATGTGCCTTACCCTCTCTTAGGAGTGGATGGAGCATGGGGTGGGGAGGAGGGGAGGGAGTGGGAACTGGGATTGATATGTAAAATGAAAAAAAAGAGATAGTTTTCTTTTTTGAAAAGATAAAAGAAAAAAGAAAAAGAGAAAACAAATGATGATAAGGCCAAGGAGCCTATGCGGTGGTTAGGAGCACTTGCCACTCTTGCAAAAGACCTGGGCTTGGCACCCAGCATTCACAGGGCCGTTCACTGCTGTCCGTAAAACTTCAGTTCCAAGGGATTTACCTTCTTCCAGTCTCCACAGATCTCAGGCACACACAAGGCAGGTATACATACATGCAAACAAGAACTCATAGCATAAAGTCAAAATAGTTAAAGCTTTGAAATAAAAACATTTCAGAAAGAAAGTGCTCAGACACTAGGGGTGTGTGTGTGAAGCCTTTAAAGCTGTGGGGTTTTTGTTTTCTTTTGTTTTTGTTTTCTCTTTGCTTTTGTACTTTTTCTTTAGCTTAGATCTCTGTTGCCCACATTTACTATTTTCTCCTCCCGAGACACCAAGTAAACAGTAATGGAGGCATAGGCTGTGCAGTTTCAGGAACTGAAATTGGTATCTCAGCTCTACTCATGGCCTTTGAGTCATTCATTTCAAACACCTGAACATTAGTTTATTCCTCTGCGAAGAAGATTCAACAATGTCACTGTGTTTTCACTCAATAGACAGCCCAAGAATGACATGAGTTTAGCTGAGGGTTACGGCTCAATGCTCACCAGATATTAGCAGTTAGCATCATTATTCTGGCTAGGGATTCCAGGAGTGAGAAGAGTCCTCAGGGGTATTAATTGCAGCGGACTATCCTGTGGGGCAAGCAGAGTTTGAAAGACAGTGACATTTGGGGATCAGGAGGCAGCATAGCTGGGTAGGAAGAGGAGCACAGTAGGAACTGTGTGGAAGGGAGTCTTAGAATCTTTTGTGTGGAAACAGATAGGAGACATGTGTTCATTACAGATTTCAGCATTTTGACTACCGTTTAAAAGTGTGCGACTGCGTCAACAAAAGCAGGGTGCAGAATCCCTTTACTTCTGGGGTGTTATTTAGTGTCGCCTTGGGGGACAACAGAGTATCTTGTCCTTCCTGTCTCTCTGGCCTGCCTCCCCATCACCAAGTACTGGTTATCAGGTCTGGCTCCCACGCTGACATTTCCCTGAGATGTGTTCCGTGCTATTTCTGCACGGGGGCATCTGGACTGACAGTGTAGAGACTTTCCCCACATAATTGAAAGGAATTTGTGATTATGTGCAGGGATGTCAGCCATGATGAGGCCTTGGACCGTGTCCAATTGCGGCAGCCTCTAAGGACAGTGCTCCACCCTTCCTCCTCTCTTCTCCCCCGGCATGTGCCCTATGAGCTTCTTTACTCCATTCTCTGCGCGATTTCTCATTATTGTGTTTTCTTTCCTTCCACCAACTGATAGGTCCCTCTTGAAGTGCACTGTTTAGGGAAGTCCCCGTTCATAAGCCCTGCTGTGCACAGTGTCCGTCTCACAGCCTTATCTAGGACCCTGAGTCTGACAAGAAAGGCTTGAGCAAATACACACACATTATGCGTCTTTCTTTATCCGGGTCCTTTTGCATATGCAGAAGAGAGTGAGGGCTGCATTTATCTCTGACCTTCTCAGGCTCCTTTGCTTGCATCTGTTAAGGGAAAACCAGGACTCTGAGCTCACCAGTCTGGTCTCCCACGGAGCAGATGATAGAGTTGCCTGCCTTGGCATCCTTGGCAGCCCCACTTTCCAAGGCCTGTCTCAGTCTTTCCCTGTTACAGACTCTCTCTGGGGCTCCTGGGGGATCCCCAGGACAGATGGCAGGGGCTTTGGGAAGAGGCTGCTGCAGGGGGCAAGCATTGTAGACCCTTGCTCCTCTAGTGTGCAAGCCTGGTTAACTTGAACACCTGACCTCCTTAAGGAAATCATTTTTCTTTTTCCTAGGGCATAGGAGAGCACACGTGACGTGGAGAAAAAGGCATGATGGGGCAGGGGAGACAATTATGGCAACACATAGGTCCATCCCTTGGAGTTTTGCCTAGACCTGAAATAGTACAGGCTCTCCCTGGATGGAATTTCACCATGATGCTGGTGTGATCGAGGAGCACCTGCTGGAGGGAAAACCTTTAATCCCCATTTCTTATCTCTCTGGGAAACAGTGACAATATAGTAGAAGGCTTTGCAGAGTCGCTGTCAAGTTTTGACTGTAGACATTTTAGAGGTTGTATGCTGGCCCATGGGCTTTGCAAGAGTTGGAGGTCTACTTGGCTTCCTAAGTAAAGTATAGTCTGAATTGAGTTTGTATATATCATATACGTGCACATATATGTATGTGTATGTAATATGTATATGTAATTTGTGTGCATTGTGTGCATATATGTATATATCTTATACATGCAATATACATACAGATATGCTTTCTCACTTTTTTTTTCTTATGCTAGTGAGAAGGTTTGAATAGCACTATAGGAAGATGTTCCTAGCATGAAATATTTACATATAAAAGCTTACTTTCCTTATATGCTCTGAATTTATCCGTCAGTCAACTCACCCTTAGACAGCATCCTCGTGAATTATCCAACAAATAGGTCATTTTCCCCCTTTGGATTCAGGCATAAATTTTCAAACAACTTTTTAAAAAATGTCAATGGGTCCCAGTTGGGCACTATATTAATCACACATGTGAATTAGCTTGCCAGTGACTTTCCCAAGAAGGACAGAAGAGACTAAATAGTCTTCTTTCTTCTTCCCCTCAAAGGAGTATGGGTACACAGCCAGGGAGGAGAGAACTAGAAACTGTGGTGGCATTTCACTTGTATTTTAACAAGTAAGACTTGCCTGCGAATAAGAAAAGTAAAACAGCTACACTGGCCAGCCTTACAGACCAGGCAGCAATAACGCACACCTTTAATCCCAGTAGACACATACTAGCTTGCCACAGAAACCAGGCAGTAGTGGTGCACGCCTTTAATCTCAGAATTAGAGAGGACGATAAGACGGGAGGAGACAGCTCTCAAACACAGTCTCATTCCGAGATTCCAGGAGGCAGCATCGCCATTTCAGACTGAGGTCGAGGTAAGAGTCAGGGCTGCTTGTTTTGCTTTCCTGCTCCTCAGGTAAGTTTTATTTATTAAAATACAAAGTGAAACGTCACTACGAGAAGCAGTGTCCTTCATCCTAGATTGAGTTGCCCCCAGTATCCCAACGCAGCAGTCAAACCTTCTCACACAGGGAGGGAAAGATGTGCAATAGAATTTCTTTGTTCTTATTCTTCCCTGAGGACCGAGCCCTGAACAGGGCCATTATTGTCACCCGATGGAGACTCTTTCTCCCTCTTCAGTGGGCTGTTTGCAAATATCCATCTAGCTTAGGAACTCCCATTTTGTCACTCAATTTCTTAGCTGAAGAGACTAAGAATTCACTCATCACTTCTGTCTGCCCCTCACCCTTCTGTTGAGTGGTCAAAATGTTAGGAAATTACACCATTTCATTGGATGATTTCAACACTTGTGCTTATCCTTACCTGGAATTCCTCAGGAACCCTTATGAACCAGTTTCTGACCAGTGTGAGCGGACCAGGGAGTTAAAGCAACAATCTAAGAAGATGAGGAAGCTGGCATTTCACAAGTTTGCTGTTGTTGCTCTGTATTTCAACATGTCTAACGCGGTGTTTTCTTTCGTTACTTCAGCACGGGAAGGCCTGAAGCTTCCTGGGTTTGATGTTTGTGAGTTTTCACGGATTGTTAAGCACAGATAATAAATCAGACTTCCCAAACACTTAACAAGGGAAATGACAATAAGAAGTCATACGCCTAATGCGGCAGAAAAGATTCTGGGGTTTGCGCCTTAAATCCCGCCACAGCTTCCCACTCTTTGTACCCAGGAAAAGGCCAAAGATGACTCCAAGGGAACAAGTTTTCTTAGTGCAGGTATCTAAGGACACAGCTGTTATTTTAAGTAGTCTGTTTTTCCTCCCACACTCCCTCCCTCGGCTTCTGCTTCCATATATGCTAATATCATAAAACCCCACGACAGTACAAAGCAGACATTGAAGGAAACGTATTAGCTCTTTCAGTGCTGTCCGTCAGCGCTGATGGTAAGGTCTGCAATGAGTCTTCAGGGGAAGGGAAGACATCACGTGGTGTCTCTCGCTTCTCCAGGGTTCACCTGCTTAAAGGGTCTGTCATCTCCCAAATCCCCACAGTAGGAATGAGAAATCACCATGTCCAGAGCGGTAAAGGGACATGAAAGAGCACCGCCACCCAGAGGCTTCTGTTTCTCCCATGGTGACCAGGAGCTCATGATGTGCCTTTGATACATTCAAAAGAGCTGTGAGCCTCCAGCACCTCTCTGTGTAGATAAAGAGCTGGAAGTTTGTTCTGATTCCAGTTCCTGAACTTGGACACTCTTAAGTTGAGCCAGGTAGCCTTTGATAGCAGCCTAAATAGGGCCCCCTGTAAGGAAGGAAGAATGCTGGAGAATCGGCTCAATAACAACAATCTCATAGCATTTGCTCATTTCCATTGTGCGAATACTTGTGTTGTAGCTGATTTCAAGCCGTGAACTCCTGGTTACTGAAGTTGGAGTTGAAGAAAGATGCAGACTGTGGTCTTGGTAGGAGCCAAACCCAGCATACCATTGTGAGAAAGCCACCTTTGCTAGGGCAGAGGTCACTACGATATTGGAGTCACAGACTGATGACATTTCAGTCAACTTGTTTGTCGATTTGGTTAATGTGTTATTTAAAACGAGAAGGTAGTCAATCTTTGCATCCACAAAAGATTCTCAGCTTGTGCCCGAGAATCCGTAAACTAAGGGGAAAGGTCTATTAAAGTAAGGGTTCTCCAGGATTCCTCTCATTCCTCTCTATATAAAATTGTGGCCTTATTCCCCAACTCACAGATTCTTATAGTTCTTTGACAACCACATGTTTCCGTCTCCCTGTGTGACTTTAAGCAAATTATTTCCCCTTCCTGGCTTGCCATTTCCACAGCAGTAACATGGGGAGGATAAGTTACAAAATTTAAGGCATGAAAGCTAAAGATCCAAAATATAAGATGGAAGAAGTTTCCGGTCAAAACCAGACCTTCCTTTGTTGACATACGGCTGGACAACTGGCTGTCTGCATCACATACTACACTGTGCATGCATTTATGCTGGGCCTTTGAACACTGTGTGATTTGAAAAAGCACCAACGCGTACTCGGCCTTTCTTGTCCTTAAATTGCCCTCCTACAGGCTTTATTTCGTATCCTGATTTCCTATCTTTATATATAAACTTTGTCTTGTTTTGAAGGGTACAGGCTTCTCTTGTGAAGTAGATTTACCCTGGTAGTAGTCGTGAGTACTTTGACATCCACAAGTGAGAGACCATTACCAGCAGAGTCAGTTCTCCCCACAGTGAGAGACGGGCCCTGAGAAAATACAGTGGTCAGGAAGTAGGAGAAAGAGGTTCAAGCGCAATCTCTGGCAGGGAGAGCTATGTCTCACTCACCAGGGCTGGTGTTCCTGGTCACCCAGGGAAACTATGGAATGTATCCTGGCTGGGAGAATGCACCAGAAAAGAAGAATGATTCCAAAAAGAGACATAGAAAGTGAGGGGCAGTTGTTAAACTCACAGTTTGCTGAGTTACCCCCGCCCCTTGCTTATTTCAAACTGTTGGATGCAGGCGAGAAGAGAACAGAAGCACAAAGGCCCTCAGAATGTGGTTCTTTCACATCTTTGGCTCCATGACTCTTCAGGGGCAATTTCTTTACCTGGGACTATCTGGACAGATGGAGACAAGTCTCAGCTCTTCACTGCCTTTCCTGAGGTGAACCCAGCCAGCACAGGCTGGAGATGGCAAAGAGGAGGAACGTGAAGGGCAGGGAGACCAGGAAGGAAGCTCTGGATGCAATGGAGGCTCAGTCACGGGGATAGCAGTGTCTAGTGAGCAGAGGGCATTTGAGGACCCTGGCCAGAGAGGCGAAGGTTCAGACACGTGCAAAGAGAAGGGGCTCTTTCTGCTCAGGGGTGCACACCCTTCACGGTATGGATGTAAGAAAAGACAGGCTACAGCTACACTGACTGTCAATACTGATGGGATTTATGTTTTCTGGTCACTAAACATCTCTCCCCTTTGTGATGCTGTGGCATTGCCTAGGTGCACATGATTATTCTGCTTCTGGATCATCCATCTCAGATGGGACCATGGAAAACTCATGCGCACTTAGTGTGTAATAGAGAGTCCATGCATGGGTCTGGAGCAGCCATTGTAAGCAACAGCATCAGTAATAACAGTCACAGTTAATCCTCACTTGTTATAGGCTGGGATTTTAATGCAGGCCTTGTAGTTTTTATCTGACTATAACTACCCAAGACAAGATCTCCTCTTCACACACAAACATATAATTTATCAATTGCCCGGGACAGTGGAGGAACACTGAAGTAGGAGCGGCACGTGACCTGAGACTGTGGCACAGGCCTGAAGTTAACTCGCGGCTTCCATGTCTTCTCTAAGCAAAAGGCAAAGAAGCGTCCTAAGATGAAAAAGCCACATGCTTTGTTTTGTGATTTGTGTCCTTCAAGTTCCACACAAGCGGGGTGCATGCTTGATGTTTTGACTATTTCTGTGTTGCTAGCACCTTGCCCAGATCCTAGCAAACTAAGTATTTAACAAATTATTAAACGAAATGTGTGGTAGTACAAAGATAATACACAGGACCCCACTGAATTCCATAATGTTCTCTAGGCCATATAGAGCAAGAACTTCCTACACTGACCGTTTCCCAGGCAAGACCAGAAGACTAACAGTGGGTTGGGCCGATAAAGCTCAAATTAGAAAAAAGCTAGAAAAAGACTTATGGAGCCTGCGGTCAAAATTGTTAATACTGATTGTGTAAAGATGGGACCTGGACAAAGGTCTAGGAGCTTTAAGAAGTCTATGTGCTGAAGTATGAGGGGTGAGTGGAGGGAGCAGAGGAGGCAGTGGGGTGACAGGGCCCCTGAATTCCTCACTAATAGAGTCCCCTTGACTTATTTTTCTAGTGATATAATCTGAAGAAGGTTATATGACCCCACAGACTTGTGAACCATTCTGTTCCATTTTTCTATTCCATGTATAAGGGGCTGACCTTGGGCTTAGAGTATCAGCACTAAGAGAAAAGGGGTGACCAATGAGTGAAAGGTTTATTAACTAGGTGCTTTGTAGAGAAAAGGGGTGACCAATGAGTGAAAGGTTTATTAGCTAGGTGCTTTGTAGAGAAAAGGGGTGACCAATGAGTGAAAGTTTTATTAGGTGTTTTGTAGAGAAAATCAGTTACCAATTAGTGAAAGGTTTATTAGCTAGGTGCTTTGTAGAGAAAAGCGGTGACCAATGAGTGAAAGGTTTATTAGTTAGGTGCTGTGCTTTGTAGTAAAAGACCTGTGAGACCTTGTGAATGAATTCCTGTTTAAAGAGGGAGCCCATCCCCATTCCTGCAATGACAGTTTAGTCCACCATTGGTAACAGAAACAAGGAAGTGTAACTTGATTGCTGGGTGTGCAGCACTATTTGAAACACAACATGTTACCCAATCTGTGTTGTATGTAAAACTCAGAAAGACCATCAACATTTTTTTTCAGATGAAACTGCCCCACTGAAAGTGGGATTTCCAGAGATACAGAAGCACAGGGTCAGAGCAAAGGGCTCAGTGGAAGTGGGAAAGGGCTTGCTTGCATTTGAACAGGACTGAAAAGAGTGGGGGCTGCAATATGGGTAGGAAACGCCCCCCCCCGAGGATTGTGTGTTAAACGGGTCTTCAGCTGGTGGTGATATTTTTGGAGGTTCTAGAAAATTTAGGAGGTGGGATCTTCCTGGAGGAAGTAAGCATGGGGGTGGGGTGTCCTGTTTTTCTCCTGTTTCTGTTTCTCTCTGCTACCTGTCTGCTGTCAGGCAAGTCATTCCTCTGCTCTGTAACCATGCCACCGAGGTGTTCCCAGGACCAATGGAGCTGGAGTCTACAGATGTAGGCTCTGAAAAAATGAGTCAAAATAGATGCTTAAGTGTATTTGCTCAGGTATTTGGTCACAGTGATGTCAAAGATATTGCTGTAATGCCTACGGTTGTTTTATCTGTACATGGCTATTTGGGGCAGAATGTTTGAGGAGACTAGATGATAATTCTGGGGAGGCAGCACAGAGAGTCTAGAATACAGGAGGGGGGGGGAAGGTGGTCCTGGCCCTCCGAGGCTCACTTTTCACAAGGATGGAGCAGGTGCTTTCCAAACAGTGCTCCTTATCCAGGTAGCTTCCGCTGCTGCTGCCATGACTGGCAGAGGAGCCTGGCCCTTTCCTATCAGAGCCACCTGGCAAGGGCCCAGCTTGTTTCTTTTGTCTTAATCCATGTCATTCAGGAACACAATCTGAGTTTCTCAATCTTGCACTTCTAAGCGGAGCCTCATTGGTATGCAGCAAACTCCCCCCAGCCCTCTTCTCTTTTAATCCTGTGAGAAGACATTTCAATGAGTCTGAGCTGGGACAATTTGGAGCCCAGACTCTGATCTCTATTCACAGCCTGGGGACGTTCTCACAAGACGTGAGTCAGGAGGCTAAGCTTTTAGATCCCCCGTGGTATTGTCTCCAAGTTCCTCAGGGCCAGGCTGCCAAGTTCATGCGAGAGGCTGACCCCCTTCCTTTCACAGACCCACTTATTAGCAGCTTGCTTGCTTTCTTTTGCTTTTTCTTTCTCTCCCCCTTCCAGGCCCATAGATACAATTATTAGAAATTCCTGGTTTTGTGCCCATATTGAAAGAAGGCCTGAATGGGTATGCTAAGGACCCGAAAGGGAGCCACTCTCCCCAAACTCCAGCTTCTGTGGTTAATTAGATTTGGATGGTTTCAGAGGAGCAGCTGGAGGTTTCAGAAAATGGGAGCGATAAAAAGGGACTATTCAAGGTATTTTGGAGGGGCTGTATAAAACAATATAGCTGTGAAATGGGGTTTGAGAAATACAACATTCTTGATTCGGCGGGGGTAGGAGGGCAGGGGAGGGCAGGCCAGGGCAGACAGGAATGGATGTGACCAGGCAGAACCGTCCCTGGCTGGACAGATTGCATTCAGCTGGACGCTTGAGCTGGTGTCCCACAATGAGCTCCCAGCCCCCATGGCAGTTCTAGTCCAAACTTGGGATAAGAGGCCCACCAAGCACATACCTGAGGCAGGTAACCCAAGCAAGGAGAATGGGGTTAGAGATTTGAATTGGAGTTCAAAGCCACCACCTTTTGAAGCTATCAAGTTTATCAGCAGTACCAGGAGAGTGAGGAGACAGAGGGTGATGACCTGCCTCCAGGGAGAGGCAGGCCCTCTCTGCTGGGGACAGGACCTAACCCTCCTTGGAAGTGGCTGATGCCCCCACTATGAAAAGACTCCATAGAGAACAAGTCTCTAACTTGTGTCTAGTCACCTCCTTGGGTCATCACCTTGTTTGTCTGTAATCAGTAGTTGATTGCTTCCCCTTCGAGACCAGGAAACTGGTACCAATGCCAAGACCTCCGCTCACTCCCTCAGTTAGCTGTTCGCTCATAGTAATAAAGAGACAGACAAGGAGGAAAGGGAGTAGGTGCCTCGGGCACTAAGGTCTCTGGAGGCTTTCTTCCCTGGCTCAGTAGAGAAGGACACCTGACCACCGCATCTTAGCTCAAGTTTCCCCAGGGATCTTTAGAGTAAATCAGGAGGACTCTACAGGAGAAAACTGACATGAAAGAATATCATTTTATGGATCAGCATTAAAAAACAGCTTTGTTGTTATCTATCTTTGGTGTAATCTTTCAAATGTATTCAATTCTTGGAAGAGTATTTTCAAACAATAGCCTGGATAGAATCTCGGTCTACAGGAAGAAGAGAAGGAAAAGCTTAGTGGACAGCTGTGGCTATGTGCTCACTCTTGCTCTTAGGATGGAGCCTGGAGTTCTGGGGACTTTAGGAAGCAAAGTGATTCCTGCCAAACAGAAGTTTTAACTCTTCCCATCCATGCTTGTTCTTCCTTCCTCCTTTCCTTCCTTTCTTAATTTCTTTCCTTTTTTTCTCTCTCTCCCCCTTTCTTTCTTCCTTCCATTCTTCCTTCCTTCCTTTCTTTCTTTTTTAAAATTAGGGCTCTGTCACAGACCCTATTCAATAGTTACATGTATAATCCTTTCCTTCCTAATTCTCAGAGCCAATATGTTTCATGTTATGAGTATGTAGGTAAAACTGTGTGGGGCCGGAGAACAGTTATTAATATCAATGTTTTCATGGGCTGCCAAGCCCTAGAGATAAAATGATGCTTTGCCCATTTTGTTAGTAAAGGTCTATTCTTTTATAACCAAAGGCATTGTATCTTTTGGCCATCAAGGGGTGAATAAAATGTGGTCCCCACTATTAAGGGATAGGAAACACACAATAGCCACAATGCAGCCGACTCCTTTAGGCAATGGACCCAGATCGCTCTCTAACCTCAGGCCTTAGAGGATGCAGAGAGGGCCTCCAGGTGGGTGGTCTAAATGGACCGACACAGTGTGCTACCCCGATTCAGGGACAGGAATGAGTACTGAGTATGGATGCTGATCTTTGGACTCAATTTCAATTCTTGAAGCTTTAAGTTTTGGAAGGGAAGGGATAATTAGGGAAAACAAGTGGAGGAATTAGGGGTTCTGGGAAGGGAGAAAGGAGGGGAGACTGTTTTCAGCACACTTTTTACATGTGACAGTACGAAGTCTCCTTTCCTGTTCGGAGCGCTCAGAGTGCTGTTTCGCGTGGCATCTGACTCTGCTCTCGTCTTTCCAAATGCCCTTTATCTGTGATGTATTTTTAGATTGTTGGTTTCTCAAAGGCAAGACGGTGCGTACATATTTTAATAACTCAGTTTAGAATGCCTGTGTTCTCTTTCCTTGGAAACCAGACCACCAGCTGAAGAGCAAACAGAACACACACTGAAAGCCCAGTTTTCCCTTTAGACAGGAGGGGCACATGAATAGGGCAGGGCCCATCTTCAGACTGTGGTGGGACAAGAGGAGTCTGCAGGGCTTTTAGGAGGCAGGGTGTAGCTGCCTCTACTAGGATTTGATGGTTTGGGGGGCTAGTGCTAAGTAAGGTAGGAAGAGATGGACTAGGCTTTGTCTGAACTTTAGAGCTAGGAAGAAGGGTGGCATTGATGGTACTTCAGCACCTTTACTATTCCGAGGAAGAAGGGAGACATGAAAAAGTCAAGGCCAGATCGCTCTGTTCTTTAGGGAGGTATAAACTGTGTATTAAGGCAGTCATCACTGACAGCCAAGACCCCACAGGGACACCACGCTGGCTTCTGTGATTGTGGCAGTGGCAGGGAGCTGGGAAAAGGTAAGAATGTGTGGGCTGTTCACGAGGCTGAGAAGTGTCCCTCATCTTCAGAACTTAAAAGTCATGTGGAAGAACTTTTCTTGGGAAAAGAAGAACAGAAGTTTGGGCCAAGGTCGGGGCAGATTCAGCTTACTGAGCTAAAATGAAGACACCTCTTGAGGAGTCTTTGTGTCTGGGGCGGAGAACCCAGCTTACTTGGAGCGTGAATAACAGGGACTTTGAACCCCAGACTAAGGAATATGAACTCTATCCCATGAGATAAAACTCTTCTTTAAACCGGAAGACAGAGTCCCTACATTTCATCCGTTTGAAAGAAGACCACACTCGGACCCTCACCGACCCTGCCAGGCACAGTTCTGCTTTGTGCTGGGGGAGATATAATAAGCTGGAAGCGGCTCTCAGTAATTGATGCTTTCTAGGCTGCTGCCTTGCCGGAGAGCAGGAGCGATGCACCCTCCTCTGCGCGCGCGCAGTGATTGCTGGCCCAAAATAGCCTCACACCTGCTCTGATCTGCCTGTGAGATAATTTCAGCTTCCAGGGAGACCGCCCTGATTGGTGTTGATTTCTCATGATCTCCCCTCTGGCAAACACCTGGAGAAAAACACCTGATCATAGAGGTGCGCCCTGGAGAGACCAGGCCACCGAAAAAACTGTTTCAGCCTGTCCAAGAAGGACAGACTCTGGGGCCTCCTGTCCCACAGGTACCTTCTCCTGTAACAGGTGGATGCTAACCGATGTTGCAGAAGAAGGGCAAGGGGGAAGAGAGAAGTGGGGACGGGTATTGGTCTGGGATTCACTTTGGAAGAAGTAGACCTCATTGCTTCTGTACAACCCAGCCTTTCTTCTCAGGTCATCTTCTACCTCTGCTCCTTGCCGTGTTAACCAAATAAAATGACTTTCTTTCAATGCATGTCTGGAACTCCCTCTCCCATATGCTTAACTGCCAAATGCTTCCTTTCAACTCAAATATCTCTACCAAGTCAGCCTTACACATGCAGAAGGCTCCCCGTGTTTAGAGGCGTATAAACAGCTGCCCAGTAGAAGACTGAGATCCTTGACTGTGCAGTGAACCCCATCATGGTTGTGAGATGGGACAGAGACCCAGTGTGTTTCAGACACAGTGAAAAGTGACATGATTTTATTCCAGTTGTCCCCCAGACTCTGGTTGCTAGGTGGGGCTCTTGTTTCCATTTTGCAGGTGTTTATTAACTTGTCCGGGGCCATAGACTGAGATATGTTCACAGTCAACTTTCTTTTCTCTATGCTGTATCATTTCAGTCAAACATAATATATTTAGTTGTCGAGATGATGTGATCTAAGTCGATTTTATGGCCCAGAGTTTTATTATATTCCTCTGGTGGTCTATTGGGCTCTGGGGATGCCTGTCAGTTTTCCCACTTTGCAGAGTTTCACCTGAGCCCAAGAAGGAACTGGTAGCAGAAAGCACGGACAAAGACAGTGACCAGCAGGGTCAGGGAGGAACAGAGGGGCTCGTCCTTCTTGGAAGCGTCAACAGCAGGCATGGAGAGGTGTAAGACACTGTCTATCTTGACAATACGACCTGGCCAAAGTCTAAGTGTCATTAATCCCTGGCCGCATAAGAGCCCGTTAGAGAGCACAGAGGCCTGAGGAATTGAGGCACATCACAGACAGGCCTGAGCAGGGATACACAGCTGCTCCTGCTGCTGCTTCTGCACCAGACACTAACATTCGCTACAACTCAGATTTTCTGGCAAAATTTTGGAGCTTTTTCCTGTGAAACCCTCATTTGGACACTTTAATAGAGAGAGGATAGATAGGCCAATCTCCATGGCTCTGTTTTTCTCTTTCAGAGATTTTTTTTTCTTCCTTCAAGGAAAGGCACGCGCAATCAGCTACCTTGATTGGGGAATTACACGGCACCCACCTGCTTATTTGTGCTGATTCAGGAATTTTGCCATGTCTCCAAGATTTTTTTTTTCTGTTCGTGATTAGTAAAAGTCAAAGCACTGGAGGCTTTTATGGACTTTCCTAACCTGTGGCAGGGCACCAGCTTCTCATCAATGTCTGTCAGCTCCATCTTCTCCAGCGACTCTGTCAGCCCACTGCAACTCTGTTCTGGCACACCAGAGAGCAGAATGCTCCTGGTGAAGGACCCATGCTTTTCCCCACCTCCCACTAAAGCTGCAGAGAAGGAGCCAGATGTACACTTTCTGGATTCGTCTTCTTTTTCCCTCATCTTTCTTCTAATTCCATCACATGTCTCCCTCCATCCTCTGTTTTCTTAACCTTTCCTGATAGTATGGGGGGAAATTGCATATACGCTTAGGCCACGTGATGGAGGAGGGTTAACTGTCTATGTGTTACTTTCATTGGTTAATAAAGAAACTGCCTTGGCTTTTGATAGGACAACAGCTTAGATAGGTGGAGTAGACAGAACAGAATGCTGGAAAGAAGACAATGAGGCAGATGCCATGACTCTCCTCTCCGAGACAGCTGCAGGTTAGAATCCTCGTGGTAAGCCACCACCTCGTGGTGCTACACAGATTATTAGAAATAAGTTAGATCAATATGTAAGATTTAGCTAATAAGAGGCTACAAATAATGGGCCAAGCAGTGTTTAAAAGAACACAGTTTCCGTGTAATTATTTCAGGGTTAAAGCTAGCTGGGAGGTGGGCAGCGGGAAGCGGCCCGCTGCTCCTTCTACAGCCACGTGTTAGGAGAGCATGGGGGCGGATGTGAAAAGATCTACCTGCGTGACTCAGCGCTGTCCCTCAGCGCTTGTTTTGGCTCTCCCTCTACCTCTGCGGTGTTCCTCTTTCTCAAATCTAGAGATCAAGCCTCCCCAACATCCCACAGAAGGCCCATCTTTCTAGTACACGTGTTTATATGTATGTGTGTTCACACATGCACACACACCTAATTAAATGGAGAAACAAAATTCACAGGCCAGTGAAGCCTGCTCTTTCATCTTTTCTCTCTCCTCGGTGTCCCCATAGTGGTCTAGGTAACTGCCCACACCTATGCTTCCTATATCTTCATCCTACAGGGCAGATGGCTTCTTGTTCCTGGTCTAGGTTTCTGCTCTTCAGGCTTGGTTGACTGATCTTGTCAAATGTCAATAACCTACAGAACTGCATAGTCCTGCTGGCTATGTGTTTGCAAAAACCTGGGTGTGACTGGAAGCACTAAGTCTCAGATTAGGAGTATTGTTCTAACATTTTAAGACTCATTATAGGTCCTGAATGTCCATTCCTTTATGATAGTCTACCCATGACTGTTTGGGCCAAATTTACTCTAAACATAAGAGATTTTCTTAAATGGACAGACTAAGTGAATTACTAAGGGTTTTCTCCTTTCTAAGATTAAAAAGAACTAAGATTGTTAAGGACTTGCTAAGCATGGAGAAATGGTCATTCTACATCAGCCAGGCTAGCTTGGAACTCGGTATATAGACCAGGCTTGTCTGGAATGCCTAGCAATCTGACTGCTGACTCCTCAGATTAAATACATACACCTCCATGTAGAATTTGCAAAGATATTTTCTCTGGACTCTAGACACAGATTTTGATCTAGTAGGTCAACACTGCTGTGAAAGCTCCCTGGCAATTCCAGTAACAGCTAGGTGGGTTTGAGGGTCATCATATTGTTCTTAACCTGTGTATTGAGCTTGTGTTTCTAGACTTTGGGCTGCATCTTACTCGTTTATTTCCTATTGGTAAAACTTTACAGACATCTAGCTTTCGGTTTTCTTATCATTTGGACTCCAATACCTTTGGTCTTTTTGATTTCACAGACTCCTATTTTAATTTGTCATTAACTCTGCTGATATGACAGGTTTTTTTTTCCATGGCATCCCTAAACAGGATCACACCTTAAGGAAATTCTGTTAGGACAAAATTCTGTTCACTGGAATTTGATTTTTAACCATTGACAAGCATTGAAAATAAAATATTCACAGTGGTCGCGGCATCCATCCATAGGAAATAAACCATGTCCATGATCTCATTAAGCCCCAGTGCAAGCTTGAAAACCCACCAGGATCATCCCTATTGTGTGATTTATAGACTGAAACTTAGAAAAGGTAACAACAGGTTTAGGACTCCCTAATATTCATGCTTGGGGCTTGTGGGAACAAAGGTCACCGCATAGTCAGTGGAGATTTGGTGGGCTTATGTTTCAGGTTGCATTAAAGCAGTCTGAAATCTGGCATGTTTACAAGGTCTTCATCAAACCCCCACCAAAGCTGCCACAAACCTGCAAATGTCCAAAAACAATCCTGAATTGCTACCAAACTCCCATCCTAGGTCTGTTTAAGCTTCCATCTTCTCTTTTCTTTTCCTTCTAGTTTTTGTGACTCTCTCCAAGACGTCTTCTGTAGTCTGGTCGGAAACTATGTCTTTGTGTCTCCTTTGCTCTTGCTTCCTAGAGTTGTAAGCCTACCACGACTGTTTCCCAACAACCAAACCTAGTCAGGATCATTGGTAAGCCTATCCAGTACTCTGGGATGGAACGGAAATTTTTCAATTATAATGTTTCATGGTTTTGTACTCAGATATTCTGTCTGGAGTCTGGTGTACAAGTGTGGATCAAAGCATATTTCTGATCTGCAAAAACATTCCTTCTCCAAACTCCTCTGGCAGCCAGAGAAAGATGGCTTCCTGTGTGAGTGTGGGATTAGAGTCACCATTGGCATCATAAACGTTGTCCTTTACTGAATGCCGACTTCGTGCCAAGTCCCTGTCCAGCACATATTGCCTTTTTTGAGAGTCTGAGTCTGGTATGTTCATCTCCATTTTGTAGACCGGAACTTTTGGAATTGTATTAGTTAACTTTTAATAACTTTGGTATTTTTTTTTAGCTATGATAAAACACCATGACCAAGGGAAATTATAGAAGGAAGGGTTTATTTGGGCTTATGGTTCCAGAGACATAACAGCCCATTACTGTCATGGCAGGGAACTGTGGTAGCAGGCAAGCTTGACATCTGGAGCAGCAAGCCGAGAACTCACATTTATAGCCACAAGTAGGAAGCGGAGAAAGGATGACCTGAGAATGGTTCATGGCACTTGAAACCTCAGAGTCTGTTCCCAGTGTCATACTTCCTCTGGCAAGGCCACACCTCCTCATACTACCCAGACAGAGTCACAAACTGGGAACCAAATAGTCAAATGCCAAAGATTGCTGTGGAATATTACTTAAAGATGTGTTACATTCTTTTATGCTGTGAAGTATTTGTTTATTGATGAAAAGATGCGCTTCATTCTTTTACGTTACAGTTGTTTAACTTTGTAAAGTTGTGTTGCTGCGCCTGCCTACAGCACCTGATTGGCCTGGTAAAGAGCTGGATGAGTACTAGCTAGGCAGAGAAAGGATTGGTAGACGGAGAGATTAAATAGGAGGAGAAATTTGGGAGGAGATCAAGGAGAGAGGAAAGGAGAAGGAGAGGAGAAATCAGGGGTCAGCCACCCAGCCACACAACCAGCCACAAATAAGAAGGAAAGAAAGATGTATAGAATGGAGAAAAATAAAAGCCCAGAGTCAAAAGGTAGACAGGATAATTTAAGTTAGAAAAATTGGCTAGAAACAAGCCAAGCTAAGGCCAGGCATTCATAAGTAAGAATAAGTCTCTGTGTATTTATTTGGGAGCTGGGTGGCAGGCTCCCAAAGAGAAAAAAAAAACTAATTACACAAGACTATTGGGGCCATTCTTATTCAAATCACTATAGGATTCAAAAAGATTAAAATGAAAATGCATGAGAATCTTTCCGTACTCTGTAAGAAATAAGCATTTCTTCCATGATGCTATCAATCTTCAATTTCACCAATACACATTCTATTTATGGTATTATACTTCTTAAAAAGCTCCGTGGACTTACCCATTGCTGAAAGGCAGAAAGGAGGATTCATAGTTTTTCCCAGTGTACACAGCGGAAAACCCTTCAGGATTTTAATAGGAGGAAATCAGGGGCAATTTGGAGATTGAGTTACTCTGTGGAACAGCAGCAGCTCCAGTAGGACATGTGGACAGTGAGAGTTGGGGCATAAGATTCTCAAGACGTTCCTTCCTTCTTTGTTTTACCTCTCTGGCCATTCCCAGGGAAACTGTCTTTTCTCAGAGCAGAGAATTTGTGAAGATCTTGACAATCTGACTTTGCCATTTCAACAAGTGAAAAGCTATCTTCTCCACCAGATAGTGCTCAGAGGTCCCTGCTGTGATCTGACGATGTGCCTCTGTATTTGTCTGCGCTGATGAGCTGGAGGCTTCTACAAGTCAGAACATCCATGGCGGGCCTTACATTCCTCCTAGAATCAGTCACAGGCTAGCTAGCATTCCCACGTATTGAACTTAGGAGGGAAGAATGGATCATCCCTAAATTTGTACCAGCAATAACCCAGAAGCCAGTGTGTTCCGACTCTACCTATTTTTTAAGGTTCCTTAGAAATCAGCCCACTGCTGATGTTTAGAAGCTGATGATTGATTCAACGAGGACCTGTGAAGCCTATTGATTTGGTAAGTAGAAAGCAAACAAGTTGTACTGGTCATTCAGGAAACATCAATAGCTTAGATAAGCTTGAACCAGCAACTTCTATTGGCTATAGCATGGCTAATTTGTCTTCATATTTACTCGGTATTGATGTTAAAGAGAACAATTAGTCATTTGTTTTATAGCTTACCTCAGCCGTATCCTATCTCTAAAATTGCCTCGACTACCATCAGTGTTTTAAGTAGGAAGCAATGAGTTTTGCTTCTTATAATAGAAAATGACCGGCTGGGCACAAATACTTCCTGTCATCTCTGCAATGTCACCACTTTTGGAAGAGTCCCTGATCATCTTGTTGAAAATCTAATTTCAGAAAGAAAAAACCCATTAGTAACTCATCTAGTCTATTCATCCCACACCCATCTCTGAGAGTTCGGAATATAGCAAGCTGAAAACAGTTCTAAGTAGACTATCATAAGGAACTGGACAATCCAGAAGCCTATATTTGTTATTGCCAGGCTCTAACTCCCAGTGAGAGTCTTCATGCACGCTTACTATACTCGGGCTTTTACATATATGTTCATTATATTGTACTCAGTCCCATGACTCTTCGAAACCTAATGTGTGTTCTCTCCTTGCTGCCCTCAATAGTGTTTTAGAGGGCTGGGAAGAGCTCAGTGGGCAGAGTGCTGGCTTTGTATGTATGAGCATCTAAGATCCATCCCCGTGTAAAACAAACACCAGGTACAGTGTATATTTTTATAACCCCATAGCTGGGAAAGCAGGGACAAACATATCCTTGGAACTTGCTGGTGAGCTGGACTAACTTACTTGGTAAACTGTAAGTTAGTAAGAGGTCTTTTCTCCAAAAGGGTGGGTTGTACTTGAGGAATGACCCCCAAGAGTGTCCTATGACCTCAGTATGCACCAACATACACAGGTGCATCCATCTGCACACACACACACACACACACACACACACAGAGAGAGAGAGAGAGAGAGAGAGAGAGAGAGAGAGAGAGAGAGAGAGAGAGGAAACCCATATATGGCTTAAGTCGCTAGGATAACTTATTGTTTGGTAATTAAGAGATGATTGCAAATTTAGTGTAGACATTCTTCCTAAACTTGCAAGAGACTTGTGCTATACTAATTCACATGGATATGTCATAAAATGTCATAAATATATAATACATACAAGACACATATCAATCTTTCCATCTTTCCAAAGAAATGCACAGAATTAAAATGGTGATATTTACAAGCTCCCAGACTTCCAAATTTGTCAGTTTATCCTGTTTCTTTCCTGCAGCCCTCATCATTGTCATGTCTTTGGCTCAGCTGGTTCCACCATCAGGTGTGTGTTCTAGAATTTCCCTTCAGTTCCTTGACTATGTAGGCATTCCTTTTACTTACGAACCTGATGTTTCTTTTCCCTCAAATATTATTTGGTGTTTCCCCCTCTTCTCTATTGATTCTGAATTGCCACTGCTTACTCATCACCAACTTTAGATCTCAGACCAGCTTCCTGTGGCAGCCTGCTCTTTCTCCACCAGCTTGGATCTGGAACTATTCTGGATGTTTTGAGTCAAGGTGTCAGTCTATAGCCCATGCTGGCTACACACTCACAGTCTTCTGAGTGCTGTTCTGATCAGTTTCTTTGGTTATATTTATTTCACTTTGCTGTCATTCGAAATATGTATTTGGAACACTAGCTGGCCATTGCTTGTCTTCTCTAATAGAGAACCAGTCTTGTAAGAGAGAGACCACACCTGTCTGGATACCATTGTTCCATGTCCCTCAGGACCATGTTCCCGATAAATCATGGTGAAAACCAGAAGGAAAGAATGAGAGGAAAGGAGAAAATAAGGCATGGTTCCTGAAGTGTGGCCAACTTTGTCACTCTCCTTTCTCTTTGGTGTGTGTGTGGTGTGTAAATGTGTGTGTGTATGTGTGTGGTATGTATATGTGTGTATGTGTGTGTGTGTGGTGTGTAAGTGTGTGTGTATGTGTGTGGTATGTATATGTGTGTGTGTGTGTGTGTGTCTGTACAAGCCATGAGCTATTTTCTATCTACCAAGAAAAGGAAAGGACAGTGTATATGCAGCATTGCCTGGGTGTGGTTCTTTCTCAATATCTCTCTTCCCCGTGTCTTCTATGCAAATTTAGTTCTGGTTCTTCTCTCTCTTTCTCCCTCTCACCCCTTCCCCCCTTGTTCTCACTCTTGCATTGCTGGAGATTGAACTCAGTGATTTATGCACAATAGGCAAACTATATCATCAGAAATTTAAACTTAATTTTCTTCTTATTTTGAGATAGGGTCTTACTAAGGTGTCTGTGCTGGCCTTGGGCATGCTACGTATCTCAGACAACCTGGAATTTACAATCTTCCCACAGGCCTTTGCTGTCAGGTTCAGGGCTTGCCCCAGTTTTGCTCTGCACGAATGTGCATCTTTTGCAGAGCCCCAAAGTCCATATTTGTCACATTAGAGAACAAAGGGTTCGAGTGGACCAATTCCAGTCCCATCAATGATGCAATTCCCCTACATAGTTGTGACTATGAGTTCCTTGCAGATGACACCTGACTGTCAGGCGACTCTGTTCAGTAGACTGAGTGCTCTGTTGTCCCCAAGCTTGCTCCCAGTAGGTTCTCCGAAGGCTCCCAGTGTGCCCCCTCACTCTGCTGAATGACTGACCCCCTGTCTCACCTGTAGCCTTTCTAACCCCACGGTGTCCTCCCTACTTCTGTTTCATGTCTATATCATTTCCTCCTATAGATTCTGTACTCTTGGATGGAACCAATTTCCTTCTCCTCTTTCACATACTTTTAAAACTCAATGCCTGTGTAGAAATATGGCAGGTATTTGCAGAGTTTCAGGTGAATAAGCAGGGTATAAATGGACCAGCATGGATTAAAGGGAAACTATTTGAGCTACAAGAAGGGTAGAATTTACTCTTTTTTTTTCTCTCTCAAATGCTGTTTAAATTCAACTGATCAGCATCAAGTCTTTCAACATCCCATAGTCGCCCCTTCTTCCAGATAATGCACATTTAGTTGGGAGGAAAGCGGTTATGCTTGAACAATTGGTATCAGAATAAATGGCCAAAGAATTTTATCATCAGAATAGCACAGGAGCACAGACAATTAAACACAGCAGAAAAGATCAGGAGGGAGAGAGGAGGCAGGGGAATATGAGTGGAACCAGGAGCATGACAAGGCAAGGAGTCTTGAGATTTTTCTGGTATCCTCCGCCCTCGTCCCAGAGGAAACATTAGGTTTAATACAGAAAATGACTGACAAATTACTAGGCCACTGAGTGTGAAATTTATATTTTGCTTTTTGCTTTCTCCCATCCTATAATTGTATTGATCCGAACAGTAAAAATATTGCTATTGTCTCCTTTATTATGGTGCCTCTGAAATGCGAGCTGCTGCTTTTCGGTGGTTGTGTTTTTTCCTGAATAAATCTTTGTCTTGTAATAAATAAATCTCCTAATAGGGCCTTATTTAAATATCAGTGCTCTGGGAGTGAGGCAGCAATCCAAAGATGAACCATTAAGTCCAGTAATAAGAAAGCAGTGTGCGTCAGCCACATGACCACATCCTGAGAAGCCACATCAATTAGGGACCTAATGTGTGATCCGTCACAAAAGCGAGTGCAGCCACGCACCCCTCATTCTTACACTATTGATTGCCATACAGATGCTGGGTGCTGAGTGGAGCCTCCTAACCTTCAGGCACGTGGGCTGTGGTATTGCTGCTATTGGAAGACGGAATGGACCTCTTCCCCAGGAATTCCTCTCACTGGATGAACATGTGTCCCATGACCTTGAACTGAGCATGTGTTTGTTTGATAATCATGCCTATGTAAGTCATGTGTTCATGTGCTTGGGACTCAGAGAAACCAGAAATAGCAATGACTTTGCAGACTCAGAGAGACGCTGTGATCTCTGGGGCTTCAACCAGGTTGGTTTAAAGTGACATTCATTCACATAGCGAAAATACTCTAAAGCCATGTCTCAAAAATTTCACCGACTCTTTGGTCACCTTAGATCTTAGGGAAATCTTGCTTTTCAAAACCCCTAACATTTTCTCAGTCTTGCTCCCCAGGCTCTATTTCATCTCTGTAGTTCTGGATCTGAGGAGTAGCGAGTGTTGTAATCTATAATAACATACTTGTTTTTTGTCTTAAGGTTTTTTTTGTTTGTTTTGGGGTGTGTATGTGTGTGTGTGTGTGCACGTGTGCGCACCCCTAAATTGGGTTGGGCACATAGTATTTGCTACTATTGATTCGTTTGATGATATCTTATACCATGTTAAGTAGTCATTGTTTCCCACTATTGGTTCATTTAGATGCTGCCTTTTATCAATTACCTGGATACATAACCTACCTAGAATTGACTTTCAAGTCTGTTTGCATTTCCTTTAACTAAGCTATGTCTAGTTAGTTCTCTTAGTCTTCATTGATGTTCTACTTTCTGCCTTGTATTTTTTTTTTATAATCTAGGGTTTATAGTACCTTGAATAATTTGAAGTGACCCATGGTGGGGAGGGACGCCCGGGAGATGAGAGTGCTGTGACCAGCATGGACTAGATTTCTACATGTTTCTCATAACCACTGCTTTTATTTTACCCTGGCACTTGAAATGCTCATTCTAACCTGTGGACGACATTGCTGCCTGGTTTTGCCTGATCTTTGCTGTGTTCTCTAGTGGATACGCTGGTCCACTGCTTAGGAAGAGCTTAGAATTTGACCAGTCAAACAAAACATGGAACTGCAAAAAGACAATTATTAGTAAACTTCCTTAGACAACAGAATCTGAGCTAGGGAGATGGCTTAACAGTTAAGGTACTTGCTGTATATAATGTTTAGTGTTTGGTTCTCTAAGGAGCATCCATGTATATAGTGGCTAAGGGTTGTGGCCTGCCTTTAATTCCAGTTCTGAGAAATCAGAGATAATGGATTCCTCTAGCAGGCTGGCAATCAGACGAGTGGTATTTGTGAGCTCTGGGTTAATATGAAAGAGCTTGCCTCAATATAGAAGTTGGAAAGCAAAGTAGGAATATCGCTGCTGAGCCTCATTGGCCTCTGTATGCAGGGACACCTGCTCCGGAGAGCAAAAATCTATACCAGGTACAAGAAGCCATCCGATCTGTAGGATAAAGATGTGGGGAACATGGGCAATTGCCTATACCACTGTGGGGGTGTAGAGAAGGACAGACAAGGAGGAGCCTCCGCTGGCCTGTGGATTCGGTTTCTCTGTTGCATCAACTAAAAAACCTCAGTTGAACTGTACTTCATACTACTGACATGAATTAATGTCATATATATTAAAGACCCCAGCATGGAAAGCAAAACGTTTTTTTTCAAAGAAAATGGCACCATGAATTAAGGTCGATAGTTTTCAATACAGATAAACATATGAATAGAGATTTTAGAGAAAATGAAGGTGTGAATAGATGTCCAGAGTGTGTTAGCAGGACAATACAAATCAAGCTATAGCAAGATAGGGTTTGCCACCCATGACATTGGTAAAGTTGCCAAATTTAGTAATTTCAAGTATTAGCAACAATGCAGAGTGGTCACAGGTCTCATTTACTGTTGCTGGGAATAGAAACTGGCCCTTCTCTAACTTTGAAGAGAAACTTGGCACCTTCTAGGAAAGTTGAAGAGGCACAGTCCCTGTTCTACAATTCTCCAAATAAATATTTCCCCCATATTAACACTCAGGAAGGTCAAAAGGACATGCATATGAATCAGAGCAGAATATTAAACAGGAAATCAATCACAGATCTATTAAAGGAGGTTGGGCAAACTACAATAGAGTTACAGAGCTGTGTAAATGAACCAGATGATACACATGGAACGAGTCAATAAATCACATCCAGAAGAAATAACTGCTGAGAAGGGTTTGTCTGAGAACTGGAAACAATGGTGTAATAAGCAAAGAGGTAAGGCTGAGGTTCTGGGGGTAGCTTTTGTAGGGCCCTGCGGACACAATCTGAACAGGTATGCCTCCTGAATACATGGTTACTGGACTCCCTAGTGTCTTCCCCAAAGGATGTCTTATCTAAAATTGCTGTTTGCCTGACACCTGTTGAGGTCCCAGCACATATTTTTAGCAGTGTATTTTAAAACGAACAAGTAGTGACAAGACCTAAAGCTACCCTCTGTGGCTCGACTGTCCTTTAGGGCTGTTTTCATTGCTTTTTTTGCTTCTTGAGCCCACGAATTTCTCCATTTCTCAGTTTTGGCTAGTCACACAGCAAAGTTACTTGCTGGCTCTTATCTTTTGACCACACATTGGGAAATTGTCTCTTTCCCTCTGTGTGTCCATCTACTGCCTGGATGGCTTCAGGCCTCCTCCCATGCATGCACTGAGCCAAGTTGTCCACTGCCTCTCTTACAACAGACTAGTCTCTGAAAAGTTCTTTCCTAAGTTCTGTTCACTGGTTTAGTAAAGTCTTTCATTTAAGGACATTGTATAGAGCTCTGAATTAATAGTCAGCTATCTAGAAGTAGGTGGGGACTACCTGGGACTTAAGGGTACCATATGGATTGAGGTAGTCTTGTGGGACTGAGCCCTTAGCTTCTGAGTTTTTTTTTTTTGCCTCTGTGTAGTCACAGCCAGAACTGATTTTAATTGAACACTTAATTGTAGCATGATTAATAAAAATCCAGAGACAGAAATTGGTTTTTAACCTGATGGTAAAAAAAGCAAAACAGCTAGTCCCTGGAGAATTGATGTTGGAATGCATAGGAATAATTGCCCAATGAATTGATCTGTGTGGATATAATTATTTAATACATGCTCTATTAAATGTGAGGGACTGTGGAGCATAGGAAGGTAATATAGTAAAGTCAATGATTGTGACACATTTTGGCTAGAGAATTTCTAAAAGGATTTTCACATATTTTGATCCCTTTCATTCAGAAACACTAAGTAGACTATTACAGCTGAGGAAACCTACGGGGCCAACAAAATCATAGCTTTTCTCAGGCACAAATTTCACCACGAAAGCTTGCTTACTTAGGAAAAGGTAGCCCCACCCCAGGGGCTACATAGTTACAGGATGCCTGAGGTTTCTTATAATCAGATATTGCTGTCACACAAAATCTAGTCTTGTCATCACTGGACAAATGGTCCCTTCTGGATCCATCATGTATTTAGCAACTTCAGTTTTTATTATCTTATTGTGCCTGCTTTTTTAAGACCCTCTGATTACTCAGAAGGAACCACGGGGACCCGATAGAACTGGGTCTTGGACTTGGGACCCTTTCCAAGGTCCCCTAAAGGCAAGAGAGAATTCCTTCAGCAGAAATTAAATCATAACATTTAAAATTTTATCAGATACACACTACTATCCCCCTCCTTTTTTTCTCCCATGAAAATTGAGAAAGTAGGAATCCAATTACAAAGGCGAGATAAAAAGGAAAGATAGTAAAACATTTTAATTGGATGGCAGAGACGCCAAATCATATTGCCGGCTCAGTTCTCTGGGCGGTACAGCATCGCTACAGGGTCACAGGAGACAGGTACGGTAAAGAAGGCACAGGAGGAAAGGATCTTTTTCCAGAACCTTCCAATCAGCGGCCACCTCCTTCCCGACTGCACGGTGATCCCTGGCACCATTACCTCTAGACAACCTGAACCAACACACTAGCAAGCAGAATGCACCGCAAGCAAAAGCCTTACCTCCTCTGTGGTTCATTTCCAATATGGCTTCTCAGAGCCTGAGAAGAGCTGATGCGAAGTAAGCCCAGGTGTGAAGGCAACTATGAAAGCTTCCCTTGCTCTTGGGTCAGAACTTCTCTGAGGAAAACCAGAGCGAGTCAAAGGTTTTCAGTCAAACTAAAGGGAACTGTCTAAGAGCACTAACCTGGGTAGGAAGAGTAGAGACAGCTCCCAACTGAGCTCAGGTTTGGGGCTGGTGCTAGTTTTGCACTGCACCCCTTCCCTGCCCCAGCACTTCTTCCTGACTCAGCAATTTTTCAAGTTTTAAAGGACGGGAAGGATGATCCCAGGGTTGTAATTGAGGTCACAAAGAAAGATGGATGCAAGGCACGTTTAAAGATTGTGCAGGCTAGAAGGCCTGGAGTTCCTTGCTCCAGAATTATTTCTCATCTAGAAGATGGTTTAGAAGTCTTAGCTGTTTCCCCAGAAACAGGGTTTGGGTTTCAGAGGGTCCTGGGTGACTGGGATGAGGCCCACTGCACGATGGCTCCTTCCAGTCCAGCCCATCCTGAGCCAGTCTACCTTCTTTGTATCTCTTTCATTGCTGTGCCGCTCCGTCCTACCCAGACGGCGTCAAAGGCACCGTCATTCTGTAGAACACTCTTGCCCTCCGTTTCTCTAGGGCTCCCGGCACCCACTTCCCTTCTCTCAAATAGGCTCTTCACACTTCAGCCCAAATAGCTCCACGCAATGTAGTTCTCACTTGTCCATCTTATCTCAGTTAAAATTCTCCAGGGCTTGGCCTAGACTGGTCCCTGCTCATATTTCTGACCTTAACGTTAAACTATAACTGTAAACTTTCCATGCAGCGGCACACACTTGCCTCTCCTTTCAGGAAACTCCTCCTGCTATTTCTGCTTCCCAGAAGTCCTCCTCTATTCCCACAGTATTTCCAGATTCTCCTCTGTCCAATAAAAGCCAGGCCATCATAGAACCTCATAGAACCACTTAGTCTTCACAGCTGCATCCGCTCTTATAGATACTGCAGTTAGCATAGTTGAGTCTACTTGCTCATGGCAGCCTTGTTCTATAACATTGCTATGGAATCTAAATTAGTGAACAAGGGGCCATTGCTTCCAAGAGAAATATATGGTTAGTTTCCTGCAAGCCTCTGGTCATATTGTCATTAACTAATCAATAAAGAACATTGCTTTGTGTACGTTTCCGTTTAAAGACACGTTATTGGACATATATCGTTAATTCATTAGCCCTGAACTCACAGCAAAAGCAGTATATTTCCAGCCTGAAAGAAGACAAAATAATTGCTACTTTCTTTGGAAGACAAAAATGGCCTTTGTGCCTTAAAAGTATTTGATAACACTTTGACTTCTACATAAGGCCATTTTACTGAACGAATTCACCAACAAAATGTGCACACAAAGAGGAATGTGTCTCCAAGAAGAACACGAAAGAAACAATTGTTTCCAATGGGCAGCAATAGGTGGTGCTTGCTTGTTAGGCCATACCCAGAAATCTGAACATCTGGAACTCAAATTTCTCACACTGTGGACATATCTGCAAATGGGTTGCAAGTAAGTGCATTGTACTGAGTAGAAAACACTCACAAATATAGAAATGGCAAATGAAAGTATCATTAACTGTATCTTATATCTTCCACTTTTTTTGTTACGTCTGAACCCCAGCACCTATCTGTCAGTGGAAAGTTGTAGAAACTTAACTCATTAATAAATGTGAAGAAAGCCTGAAGTATTACATTGAAATCCAAACAACAATTGCGGTTAGTTGTCTATGAAACTTAAGGGATGCAAGACTTGCCCCTTTTGTACCCATCCTTGGGACCTATGTTTGGGAGGAAATTCTGAAACGGCTACCGAGGGAGGTGATGAGGACAACCATTGCAGCATTCTATTTTCTAGCACCATATATGGAGTGGCTTGTAGTACAGCACAGAGAGTGAAATCTGGTCTAAGGGTTCAGTGAGGTAAATTTACTCCTTACCATGGAACGATGTAGTAGGTTAGCCTAAATGGGTCCAGCGTCTCATTCTATGACAGACTTCTCAAATTTTGCCACAAGACCACTACTGCATTTGCTTCAGAGCATACTTTCCTTCCAGAACATGGGCCAGGACTCTTGTTGCTCTAATGTCTTGTATGGTTTCCCTCATACCTGTCTGATAATGAACTTGTGTGCACACCAAGGGACAGAACCCCAGGCACCTGACAAGTAATAATTTGGAAATCCGACCTGTCAACTTCTCTTCCTCTGACTTTGGACCCCACCCAAAATAACCAAATAATTGTCAGGGTCAGTTTGCAAATAATTCCATCTCTTCTTGTTTGTTGTCATTTTCCATAGTGTTTCTTGAATTTGCTCCTTGGAATTCATTACCATTCTTATCCCTCTGGCTCTTCAGGGTTTCTGTTCTGAACCCCTACACTACTTAGAGCTAAATGTATACAATCTAGTCTACAGTTGCATGGTCCAAGGCTGGTTTTCTCTTTTACTCCTTTATTTTTTTATTTTATTTTTAATTAATTAATTTATTTATTAAAAATTTCTACCTCCTCCCCGCCTCCCTTTTCCCTCCCCCTCCCCACCTCCCCCTTCCTTTCGAGTCCTAAGAGCAGTCAGGGTTCCCTGCCCCGTGGGAAGTCCAAGGTCCTCCCCCCTCCATCCAGGTCTATGAAGGTGAGCATCCAAACAAACCAGGCTCCCACAATAAATGTATACTTTCCTAATGTAAATTTAAAAGAAAAACCTAGGCTATGCATTTCTTGATGTAGAGATGTGGTTTACTTTCATTGGAGACCCTTTCTACCTGGCTCAGTTAATGCTTGGCAGCCAATTCACTGACCTAAGCCTCCACACATTTGGAGTGGATACATGGTAAGTAGAGGCCAGCTGAGGAAGGATGCTGAATTCCAGGCAGTGGATTCAGATGTGTTGGTGAGGATACTGGGAGCCATCATAGACACTTATTGTTACATTTCCGTGTGAAATATGGGGCCAAAGGAACAGTCCCAGAACATCTGTCTGGGGCTGGAGGCCAGCACATATCCTCCAGATGTTACTCTGCAGTGTATGAATGTGTACTCTTCCCGCTCTGTTGGCCAGGAGGTAACAGAGGGAAGGAGGCAAGCTCCGGAGGGAAAACGGGTGAAATAAAAGAGACATTATAAGGCTCACCTTTGGAGACTAGTCAATTTATAGGTTCTGAATATTGAGCTATAAATATCAGCATCTTGGAATCTCCGAGTGAGAACGGGCCCTTGGAGATTCTCTGGCCCAGCCTCCTGCCCAGCACAGGCTTATTAACCATGACAGGCTGATGTTAATAAGGGTTCCTGCTGCTTGCTCTGGAAAACTCCTTTCTCCCAGCTTGCTCCCTCACCTTTTATATGCTGGTAGGCTACTGCCCAGAGGATATTTTCCCAGTTCAAATATCTTTTTTGTTTCCTTTGGATTCACTTGTTTGAAATCTGTTTTCCTTACACAAAAGGTAACACAAAAGTGATCTGGCTGGGCACTGTATGTTTATCTCCTTTGCTCTCCCCCATTTTTTGAATTAATTGGCGCGTTTTTCAAAGTGAATGCTGGCAGACACTTGCTCCTTTAGGGTCTCTCTACCTCTGCCAAAAAACAGCCATGTTAAAAACCTAGTTTATGACTAGGTTTTCCAAAAAGTTACAACCTCCCTCATTCCAACCAGCTTGGCGAGAAGGAAGCCAGAGCACAGATTAAGCCATTTTCTCCTCATTATCGCCCCATTAAGCCTGCAAAGATGCTATGAAAGTACAGAGTCTCTTCTACCTGCCTGCTCTGGCTCAGGACAGAGTGCAGCAAGAACTCAGCACCTTTCTCTAAGAAGAACCATTTATCTAGTGAGTGACAGGAAGGCTCCTCCCCTCCTGGAGGAAATCCCACAGGGAAAACACAGCAGAGCCCTGGATCCTTGGTAACTCAGAACTCCTGGGAAAGAATCACCTGGCAAGCCAAGTTCTCCAGGTAGCTGAGGGAACCTTCTGTGGGCTCCAAATTAAAAATGATTCTATTTCGCTTGGAAGAAATGTCTGTGTTTCGATGTCTTAAGTAGAGAACACTCTTAACCAGTTGGTCTATTCTTGATTATGGAATTTTTTTTTGACAGCCACTCTACTGATTTAAATGGCTAACAAGAGGCATACAAAATTGAGAGTTACATCCAGAGAGTGGGAACTACTTTACACGCTTCTCTTTTAACGTCGGGGAGTTTGTCTGCTGTCTCTTCTGTGGTCGTGACTCTTTATCTCCAATGTGGCGCCACTCAGAAGGACATTTTATTTATATGCACAACTTAGGAAAATCTCTAACTATGAGAAGATAAACTAGGAAAAAGAAGAAACAGAAGAAGAAAGAACAGGAGGGGAAAAGAAAGAAAAGGAGAACGCTCTGCTCTTGAAAGTTCAAAAGCATCTACATGACAGAAAGTACGTAGAGAATTATCAGGACGAGCAGGTAGGTGAGTGAGGATGAGAAAATGGGAGAGCGGGACTACCAAGGGGCATAGGCAACTTTTGGAAGCTGTCAGGTCTTTCAATGTTCTGATTGTAGTGTGGGCCAGAGAGATAAATGTATTTGCCAAAACTTACAGAGCATATTTTAAATAAATGATTTATTTTCCAAAAAAAATATTTTGTTTGCCATACTGAGCTTTACACATGTCAGGCAATTTCTCTCTCCTTTGTCTATAGTCATTTAAAAAAATTTAATTTTGAAAGAGAGTCTCACTAAGTTCCCCAGGCAGGTCTTGAACTTAAAATTCTTCTGTCTCAGTTTCCTGAATAGCTAGAATTACAGGCTTTTGGCACCATGCCCAACTTTATTTTATATTAATTACACCTCTAGAAAGCTACTTAAATACCTACAGATTTACATTATAAATTGCATTTGTTGGCTTAGGCTTTTGTGGACGTCCTTCTACACAAAGTCAGAAGGTGAACACCTAGTGGGAAGAGGAGAGGGCTGAGGTTGGTTCAGTCTGTTTAAACAGGTCCCTCGGTTAGCAGGTGGAATTTGGGTCACAGCTCTTGTGCTGGGTAGAGCCTCAGGTTGAGAACGTGAGTTATAGTTACTAAGGGAAAACTCTGTCATCAGCATGTAGAGGTGTTGACCACTTTTCATTTGGTGATTTGGATTTGTTTTTAGTCATTTCTGCGTAAAAGAGAGAGCAAGACTAAAATTTCTAAGTGTGAAGAGCCGTCTAACACAGGCATATTGCTAGTGCAGTAAACTTTATACACATCTCAGTTTTTGATCAGACTCAGTTAATCTCACAGACAGTTTATGATGAGGAACTACTATTATAAATATTATCATGAATAACTATGGGTATGGGGTGGTTTGAAGATGTAGCTTTGTACCTGGTACCCAGTAAACACTCCATTAATGATCGGAATCAAGATCCTATTGACAAGAGTGTGCATAATCATGTTACTCTGCTATTCCCTTTTGACGAGGTGCGTTAAGTGCTGTAATATTATGGGCTGCATGAGCTCCTTTACATGCTGGTGAGAACTTGTGCCCTTCAAATATCTCACTGTGCCTAGTGCAGGATCACATTCCCTAAACCTTTAATGAAGACTCATAGATAAAGCGAATGTAATTCACTGACTCCATATTTTTTTTCTCAAGACAAGTTCTAGATCATATTATTTTTGTTATTTCCTAGATGTGCTACATGATGTAAGTTACACTGTCATTAAGAAATAAATGGCACTACAGTAATCTTTGGATTTCAAAGAGGTGCTATAAAAATGCCTTTTAGTCCCTGCTTGCAGTGTGCCCTGTTACTGTACTGCCTCCTTCCTGCTGTCCTGGGATCAACAGACACAGTCTTAGAGACTTCCACAGACTCTATTACATTAGGAAGCCACCAACTATAATATTTTTGCCTCTATGTCTAATAAAATATCTCTCCATCTCAGGCCTCTCTGTGTGATCCTCCAAGAAGGCAAATCATCTCTGTCAATGGTTATGATTCTGCGAAAGATACTGATGCATTTGGGAGTAGAACTTAGCAGAGGAAGGAGATAACCTGAAACCACAAGCTGCCCTAAACACTCTATTATGAGCAAAGAGAAACCAGATGAATTGAGTTGGAGGGATGCCTTGGTGAATGATGGATTGCCAGACCCTTCGAGGCTCAGGAGGTTGCAGCCCATTCACCCCAGCTGCATTTTTATGAATACTTGAGGAAAGAACTTTGAAACCGAAGGGCTCTGACTCATGGTTTGACTGTCTGCGTTGGCTCCCAAAGGTGGCCTGAGTCTTCAGCATCACAGCTGGGAACTTTGCTGTGTGCAGGTCCCTAGGCCCCGGGGCTTTCATGATGGTCGGCTGATCTTAATGCAAAATGGAATCATCCAAAAACACTGCCAATACTTGTGTTCCAACTTAAGTTATGCATTTAATTTAAGAGTCATGATTCTAGAAATTTCTCTTCTGCCAAGGAGGGCAATTGTGAGTGCAAGAGAAGGCTTTCAATCAACCTTGCAAGACTCTGTATCTTTCAGAGCTGTTCGTTTCCTTGGGTTTGAGTTCTAGGGGCATTTGTCTAATTTTCTTCTTTCTACCATCTCGGAAGTCTCCTGAAAGAAGTTTCTACCCACTCCTCCAAGTCCTCGGTCATTAGCGAGTTCTGAAAAGCTAAGATGATCCTTATCAACAAGGAGAGAAATGCTGGAAGTATCACTTTGCCTTATTCCAAATTTTATCAGAGAGCTGTAGTAACAGAAACAGCGTGATGGTTTAGACCAATGGAGTAGAAGAGAGAACAGATACATAAATTAGCCATATGGCCTGATATTTGACAAAGATGTCAATACTGCATTGACAAAAAAAAGCATCCACTTTCACTAACAGTGCTGGGAGAACTGGATATCTAACGTAGGAGAATGACATTAGGTCCTTATCTCTCACCTGGCACACAAAATAAAGTAAAAGTGAATCAAAGTCCATAAATGGGAGACACAAAACTCTGAAACTGTTAGAATAAAAAAAAAGAGAGAGAGAGAGAAACAAACAAAGAAGCAAACAAACAAAAACCTTTCCAAGCCCTAAGTTTGAGTGAGGACTTTCTGAAGAGGTCTCTAGGCTCCCAGGGAAAGGCCAAGAAGCCAATAATTGCAACGGAGACCTCACAAAATTAAAAAGCTTCTACCCACAAAAGGAAGCAGTCAACTGAGTGAAGAGAACCCACAAAATGGGATAGAATCTTGGCTTGCTATGTATCTGACAGAGGATTGATATTAGAATACATAAAGAACTCATAAAAACTAATCAATAATGAATGAACTCAATGGCTAAATGGGCTAAGGAGTTGAAGAAATAGTTCTCAAAATATGAAGTGCAAATGACCAACAAACATATGGAAAACTTTAGTTTCACCAGTTTGCAGCTTAGTTAGCTTGTCAGGACATAATGCGGCATCACCTGGGACGGGCAGCATCTGGGAGGAATTATTTCAATCCGGTTGGCCTGTGGATCTGCCTGTGGGGGATTTTTTTTATATCATTGAGTTAGAAAGACCCACTGTGAATGTGGGTGGCACCATTTCATGAGCTGCACCTTGAACCAAGTGGGAAAGGTAGAGCCAGCCGAACACCAGCACAAATGTCTCAGTTCACTATTTTCTGCCCTTGCTATGGCTGCAATGTGACTGCTTCAAGTTACTGTTGCCTAGACTTGCCCACAACGATCTCCTGTAACCTGGAATTTTGAGCCCAATGCATACATTCTCTCAGAGTTGATTTTGTCTGGGCATTTTATCCCATCAACAAGAATGAAAATAAGACACTAGCTGTTGGAGAAATGCAAATTAAAATTATCCCAAGAGTCCTTTTCCCGCAGGTAGAACAAGAACGGTCCTATCAACAATTGGTTGAGGAGGGAGGATGGGCTCATGGGTCCCTACTTTTGTCACTGAACTACTGCTATTAGCAGAGTCTGAGAAAGGGGATCCCTGCCTTTAGTGGTATCCTTCTGCTGAGTCTACCATGCTCCAATGATAAACCCCAAACCTACAGTCATACAGATGGCCCTGATTTGTCTTTGTGGATTCCCCAACTAAAAAGAAGAATTTGTGGAGAGGTGGGAGAATGTACAGGGCTGGTAGAGAGGTAGCAGGTGAGAGCGGTCTCATATGCAAGGTGTACATATGAGAAATTATTAAAACAGACGGGAGAGAGTGAGAGAAGGCTCAACTTGTACCATCAATGTGGATAGAAGAGAAACTTGTACACTGACGGTGAAAATGTAACCAGTCCTGTCACTATGGAAGTCAGTATGGAGGTTTTTCAGACAGTAATCAATAAATAAACCTCCCATATTATCTAGCTATAGCACTCCTGGGTATTTATCCTGTGATCTTCAAGTCAACATACTATAGAGATACTTGTACATCGATGCTTATTGCAGGACTCTTCCTTCACAATAGCTGAAGTATTAGACCAGCAGAAGTGTCTCACAGCAGAGGAATGGGTGTAAAATACAATGTACATACAAAATGGATTTGTGTCAGCCATGAAGGAGAAATCAAGTAGCTTGCATGCAAAGGATGCGGCTGGAGATAATCCTCGGAAGTCGGTCACGCGAATCTCAGAGACTGGGATGCTGTGCTTTTTGCCTCCCTCTGCTCCTAGATTTTATAGAGTTGCATAAAGTCATGTATCCATTTATAATGGGAAAGTAGAAATAAAATTATCCAGGGGAACAAAGGGGAGAAACAAGAAGGGAGAAGGGGGATACAAGGGGGAGCACGAGCGATGGAGGGTCATTATGCTTAACACACAGTATGTACATGTACGAATACTTAAATATAGTTTCTTCAAGAAAATACAAAAGTGCCTCTAAAAACTATAAATGCTGAGTTATCAGTAAAGACGGAAAAGGCCAGCGATGAGAAGACAATTAATTCGGCTCTTTCTGTTACCCTGTTTGGTCTGGCTCCTCAATTTAAGAGCAATGTTTGTTAGTTTTACTTAAAAATTTATCTACTTTGCCAAGTGACAGATCTGAATCCTACAGATTTAATGGGATTTGGGATACAGAAATATTTGCAAGTAACTTTACTTATCCGTTTGAGCTACTTCCTTCTGCTGAGACAAAACGCCATGAGCAAAAGCAACTTGTGGCAGACAGAGTTTATTTCACCTTACGGCTTGCAGTCGGTCGTCAAGGAATGTCAAAGCAAGAACTCAAGCCTGGAAGGGACTGATGAGGAGGCCGTGGAGGAGTGTCATTTACCGACTTACTCAATGCTCAGTCTGCTTTCCTATACCATCCCGGACCACCAGCCCTGGGGTAGCATCATCCAGGTCACTGTGGTGGCCCTCCCACATCAATCATCAGTCAAGAAAACACACCACGGGCTTGCCCACAGGCCAATCGGGAAGGGAAATTTTCTCATCTGAGGTTTTTCTCTTCTCAAATATCTCTAGCCTGTGTCAAGTTGACATAAAACTAGCCAGCATATTATGCATTTCCTCCTGTTCCCTGAGATTTATGATATGTCATAATTCCTTTAGACCATATACTTCTTGCAGTGCATGGAGCACATGTTTGTGGGTTTGTGGTGTGTGTAATTGTGTCCTCATGACAGTGGCAGCAGTTCAGCCCGGCAGAGTTGAAGCTAAATGTTTATCTTCAGAAATAGAGACTTGGGAAAAGCTTTTCTATCATGCAATGGGCAATGATAGACTTGACCCAGGATCTTATTTCAAAGTCAACTCTGTTTCTTCAACACAAGGAGTTGGCAAGGAAGACCTGTAGAATGGGAAGCTGAGTAATAACTGGGGCTGTTGCTGGGACAGTAAAGACTTGAGCATCTGAGTGAAGAGTTTGAAAAGGGTATAAATGTGCTCACTCATGAAGGCTATATTGTGTTTCTATATCCTGCTTAGGGGGAAGGAGCCTTCTACCATATTTCTAGTAGCCCATCCCATACTATACAATGACTGGGATCATGGCTAAACTTTTTTAGCAATCCTTACATAGAGCCTGGAAAACGTGTGTATGTATCTCTTATACACACACAGATGTGTTTCCTCACCCTCCAGTCAGAAGATCATGTTTTAAGCATCAAGACTAGTATTATATTACTTCAGACTACACGTATTCTTTTGCCTGTGACTATTTGTGTAATTCCAAGGACAGGGATAAGGTTTAGTATTATGATTAGAGTAAAAAATTTACTCTATCTTGATGTAACACGATGTGGGATTCCATTCTGCATGCTGTGAATATGTTTTATTACCATTGGCTATTGAAGAAGCTGGTTTAGCCTATGACAGGACAGAATATAGGTAGGTGGGAAAACTGAACTGAAGGCAAGGAGATAGAGGAAGAAGTCAGGGAGATGCCATGTAACTGCCAAAGGAGAAAGATGCTAGAACCTTACCAATTAACCATGAGCCTCATGGTAAAATATAAAACAATAGAAATGGGTTAATTTAAGATATGAGCCAGCTAGGAATATGCCTGCACTGTTGGCCAAGCAGTGTGTAATTAATATACTTTCTGTGTGATTATTTGGGTCTGGGCAGCAGGGAAATGAACATGCAGCCTCCATTTACAGCAGCATAAGCATTCAGAGTCACTGTCTTGTACTTGCCTTCCTGGCACCACTGAATAAACTGGTACCAGTCCCATGAGTTTCATGACATCAGTTCATACACAAGGACCCATCATCTGAACTGCTCTGACTCACATTTGGTTTCTGAAATCCAAAGTGACAATTTGTTGAACCTCAGTTTCCTCATTTGGCACAGGGAAACATCTCAGTAGAATGAGATCATCATTTTTTCTCTTTCCAGCATTGTTTTCAAGATGAAGGAGTGTGCCATGGGGTTGCTCTACTTTGCCTCTCTGTTGCTGTGATAAGACACTGACTAAAAGCAACGTGGAGAAGGAAAAAGTTTAATTTGGCTCACAGGCTACGGTCCATCACCAAAGAAGCCAAGGCAGGAACTGAAGCAGAGCTCACAGAGGAATTCTGCTGGTTGGTTTGCTCTACCTGGGTTGCTCAGCCATCTTTCTTCTATAGATAGCCAAGGCTCACCTGCCGAAGGATGGCACTGCCCAAGAGGGATAGGCCCGCCTAAAAAAATTAGTGATGAAGAAAAGGCCTCACATGCTCAGCCACAAACCAAAATGATCGCTTCAATTTTCAGCCAATGTTTCCGCTTCCCAGCTGACTCTAGGGTTGTGTCGAGTTGGCAGCTGAAGCTGACTATTAGACTAAGTAAGTCACTCATCACTATATCCAGCTCATAGTATAACTTTAAGAAATGACGAGCATGGTAATGATGACATCATTAACATGTATTGTATGCTGCTATAATCAGAAGCCATGATGCCTTGTGATTGAAATGACTACTCTGTAGTTGAACTTACTTTTAATAATAGCAGCATGAAAATTTAATCAGCTAAAGAACATTGCGGGTCCTATTCTCGTTTTTCTCCTAAGTAAACATCTATTGTTAAGTCCTGCAGGAGTTAGGTAGAAGAAAGTTCTATACCTGCAGGAACACAGCCTCTTATGGCGAATACAAGATATATATGTATTAAACTAGTAGACATACCTCTTAAAATGGGAGAAATCAAATGCAATCATTTGAAAAAAATTCAAGACACTTTTCTCGTCATTTTCATGAAATTTGGCTATCCCTAGAGGCTGTTCCTGTTGTCAGTAGCTAGCCCTGGCACCCAGAGCCCAAACATTCTCAGCAGAAGCATCACTAGGATGCAGCCTATTTGGTTAGCAGAGGGAATAGCAATATGTAAATGGACGTCTATGTGAAAATTGGTGATGGAGGAAGAGCATGTGACAGAGGCTTGGGTGCATCTGTTGATGCTCTTACCCACTTATCATTTTTCAGGGACCCCAAGTTAAGTCTCTTTGAAATGAACTTCCTCACCCATCTTGCAACACATATAATTGTATGGCCACTTTTTGTTCATTGCAATCTGCTTCATAACAAAATAGGTGCCACCTCACCAAAGGAAACAGGACACTGGCAGTCTGGGTGCCTTCCCAGCCCTTGTCCAGGAGCTGTCGCCGTAACAATGTAAACAAATAGGTCATCAGCCCAACCCCTCTCCCCTCACTGGCCTCCTTTTCCTTTCCCCCTGAATGCTCCAGTGGAGTGCAGAGGATTTCGGTTTCTCCAGCTCTGGAAAAATCATTAAGCCCTTTTGCTGGTCGACTTTGGACACATCTGGAACAAATTATCTCTCCTTTTGGAATCCGAATAAAGGAATGCAAGCCTCACTGGAGAAATGTGCAATCTGGGGAGGGATTTGCTAAATGGTTTAAGGTTTGCGCATGTACTTTTTTGAGTTTGTTTGGGTTTGGAACATATTAGAAAAAAATAATAAGACTTGCCATGTGCTTTTCATAATTCCTTTGCTTTTCATAAAAATCATTGGGCCCCTCCCCCAATTTTCCACCAATTCTTAGTAGCTCCCATCCGTAGTGTTAAGGGTTCTTATGTAACATGAAATCCATGAGTTAGGGAGTTTTGGAGGGGGCAATTTAATCTCTGCCCAATCACAGATATGATTTTTTTTCCAACTTCATGATGCCCAAATACCTGTTCTGAAACTTGACTTGGTCCCTGAAGGAGGTACTGAGACTTTACAGATCTCAATGCCCAGTTCCCTTGTCTGAGCCCAAGAGCAGCTGCAGCCGGCCCTAACCCCAGGGCAGCTCACGCTGCGCTTGCTGCTTTCATCCCTGCTGCCTTTCATGGCGTCCTCCACTGTACTCGCCTCTGGCCCTGTGGTTGGTGTTTAGCAATAGCAGCATGCAGGGCTTGCACAGGCTGGGTGATGCATAGACATCTCACACAGGTCGCAAAGCTGCTCCCCCTAGGCTGCTCTTCCTGGGGGCTCTGTGGCCACACTCCCTGCCTGCTATGCAGACAGGAACACCATCTGCAAGCAAAGACAGATGCTTCCAAAGAGGAATCAAGAGTTAGGAACCAGCCAGTCCTGCCTGGGAAGGAAAAAGCGTGAGAGTAGGAAACAAAGAATTGGATGACCTGTGTGTCAGAAAAAGGAGAATCTGATGGAGCTACCAGCTTCTCCCTCCTTTTTTTTTTGTCATTGCCAAGACAGTTTCAGTGACCACAGCTGTCTGTCTTCAACACTATCTTCAGCTATGCCTTGGAAACATGGTGTCTGTTCAGTCATGTCCTGGTTTTATCTCTGAAAAACTATGGGCCCTCTACCATTCCCATAGTTCCTGGTGCCTCTTTCAGAGGTTTTCTGTAAACTCATTCATCCCCGTATTTCCTTCCCTCATTCCGTATCACAGTATCACATCCAAACAGTGGCGTGACAAAGTGCTTTAGCCATGAGATAAACAAATGCCAATGAGCTTCATGTCAGATAGAGAAGGACGAATGTTGTATGATTGTACTTATCTTATACATACAAAACAGTCAAATTCATAGAAGCAGAAAGTATAATAGAGTTTGCCAGGGGGCAGCAGAGAGGGGATGGGAGTTATTCACTGACCTAGGAGTTATACTTTATTTTTAAAAAAATTGGAAGGCAGGTATTGGTGTTGGTTGTACAATATCATCAGTGCATTTATTGCTTTAAAATGGGTAAAGGGGTAAATTTTGTTATGTATATTTTACCACAACAAAAAAATCTGGGCTGGTTTTCAGATTTAATTAAATGGAAAAGTAAAGCCAAATGAACATTTGGAAGTAGAGAAATGCACTAATCACATTATGGCTGCCACCAAGTAGGTCAAAGAGCTCATAACAGAAAGCCATGGTGTTAGAGCCACACTCAGATCAAGGATATGTTAAATAGACTCTGTTCTATTAGGAAGAGAAATGCACAACCCCACCCTAGAGATCAGACATCCACCCGTCCATTAAGTGCAGGCATCACTGGATCCAAAGAGATGTCGAGGGGAAGGAGAAACTAAGTTCTGCTGTTCCAAGCACTTCCTGGCTACCGGAAGGAAAGCCAGTGTTCCATATTCCTGGTTCTAGCCTCATTCCCATGCAAGATCTTCTACTGAAATTCAGACTAGCAAGTTTGTTCAGACATGAGATCTTCATGAGGCTTCTGCACTGTGGCCAGGAACTGCTAGTGGGAAGTTCTGGAACCTGTCGTGTGTCTGCTCATCTAATACACACTCAGAGTAGATGTTCCCTGGGCAAGACTCTGCATTGGTTTCTTAATGGAGTTTGAGTTCCAGGTACCTAGGAACCTGACCCCCGTTAACAAGAGTTCTACTCTCTCACGAGTGACTCTTGCCATTAATGTGGTGGGACTCCCAAAAGGACATTGACTCTGAATAACGAGATGACTCCACCTTTCTGCGAACATGGCAGGGGCAGAGGAATTATTGAAAAGAGTTTGGTTCTTACAAATGCAAACGATGGAAGTCATGTTTTCTTTTTTCTCCACTAGAAATCATGTGTCGCTCGGGTTCTTTTTCTTCTTCCCCAGACTCTGCCCACATCATTTAGGTTACTGATATGAGCCCAAATGTAATACTATGCTCATTTAGTTTGGGAGAGAATCAAGAGGGTTTTCTTTGGGCTTGGTAGCACAGGTATGTTGCTTGGGATGAGGGAGACCAGGCCAACAGCAGTTATAGAGAAAGCCCAAGGCTAGCCAGTGAAAATTAGTTGAGATCCTATCTCTACAGTAGTAAGAGGTCTGGGGATATAGCATGGTGATAGAGAATGTGGTGGTTAGGTTTAATGTCAACATGCTACGCGTAAGAATGGCCTGAGTAGGGAGCCTCAATTAAGGATCTCTCCTGGTTGCTTTAACTGATGCGGAAAGACTCACGCCAACAATGGGCCACATCTGGGCGTATCTCAGAAGAAAACAGCAGAGCAGGAGGCTGGTTCATTTCCCACCTCTTGGCCTTCCCTCTTGCTGTAGGGTGTTTACACCCTGTTGTTGCTACTGCTGATTCCCATGTTGATATTAGAACTGGTGTTTCTAGGCTTCCAACACTGAGTGAGTACCAGGGGCTCCCTGGGAACCTGCAGGGTTTTAGTGCAGATTGGCACCCAGCCTCATGGACTGAGGTACGACTGGGTTCTCAGTCTCTCTGGTGCGAGACAGACAGCTGTTGCCACTATTTCAACGTAAGCATATATATACATACACACACGTAAGCACATATATATGTGTATATACATACATACATATATATGTGTATATACATACATATATATGTGTATGTATACACACATGCATATACATACACATAGAATCTGTTCTGTTCCTCTAGAGAACCCTGACTAATCAGGGCATATGCGCAAGCCCGTAGTTTCAATCATAGCACCACATACAAACAACAAAAAGGAGGTATCTACAAGAAAAATGGGGGGTCACTTAGATGAGCATCTGAACCCAATCCCGAGACTGGGAGGAGCCTCTACATGAGCGGAAATGCCCAGAGCAGATGACTGGCGTCGGGAGAGTTCTCTCCCATTAGGCAAGGTTTGGACACAGCACTTCTCATCACCATCTTCCCTTCTGGCTCAAAGGAGCTAAGACATGGATTAAAATCAATAGCCCAATCTTGACAGCTCCTTCTTCTGTTCAGAAAAAATGGTAGGTAAGGATATAAGAAGACCCCTTCATATCAGGAGGTTTGGGGTCTGGCTAGCCCAGCCATTGCATGCTGCTCTGATCAACCCCACCAGGTTTAAATAGCAGATTCAACCCAGAACAGTGCAGATATATATTGACTCACCTTCAGCATTTTCTGAAAATATATTTGAGCCAAGTTTGAAGCATTAGTTACTTAATCAAATCTTGTATGCATATGATGAGGTCAAAAGTGTAGTAAGGAATTGGATGGTGGCTGGGCTTCTAGGTTTCAAAACTAGTTCCCTTCACAAGGCCATGCAAATCCCTACACAGCCTCCATTCACTAGAATTGCAGCTCAGGTGACTTTCAGCCCTGTTCTGACAAGAAGCAGAGACTAAAACACTCATTTGCATCAGATTTTTTTTTCCTGAAATTTTAACAGGCAGGGATGTCTTGTCAATGAAAGTCATGGTGTTTATACATTTATTTAATAAATCCCTCGGTATTATTTTATATTGATGCCTTGCAATAGAATGTAAAGTAAAACAAATAATAAGAACGAAACCCTCAGAGACTAAAGACTGGCCCTGACAATTAAACATAACTGTTTCAGGATCAAATGAGAAAATGACGTATGGGCACATCATAGAATAGATTGTAATACAAATGCAAGCGATTATCTGGTCTCCTTTAACACCGTGTCTTATCCATTTGGTTCATTAAATATTCACTAAGCTTTTCTAGATTAGAAAATGCAATGCGAGTGTACGGCACAGGGTGTACACTTCGTGCTTTTGCTTGCATTTCTCCTGGGGTGAGTATACACTAGTCTAATGAAACCCTTGCTGGCTGATAATATCAATGCTTTTAAGTCATACATGAACAATATCCATGTACCCACTTCCAGCAGAGAGGAGCCAGGGTACATCTTAGATGTACCCCTTTTCCTAACTCAGAATCTTTACATCACAAAAATCCCTTCCCAAAGAAGTATGTGCCGTTGGTAACCCCCTCCCTCAAAGGCCAAGGTCCATGCAATGCCTTGGCTACTAGCTTGACATGGGGCAGACTTGTTCGCATGCCTCAAAGAACCGTGGGGAGCGGGGGAGGAATATCTTTACCTAGAATACTTCATTTCCACTGAGCTAATGAGAGCGCTGTCACCTAAATTTTCATTGTTTCAAGAGCAAGTGGAGGCTGACAATTTCCTTTCAGGCTTGAATGATGAAGAGGACACACCCCACGGCCTCATCTGGCTGGCTTGCTGCGAGGTAATGAGGCCTGTGCAGCACCCATCTCTGCTAGACTGAGATGACCTTATGTCTGGTAATGCACCAGGGAGGGGTGAAAAACACACGGCAGGTCCTGCCAAGAATTCCCCCAGGACATGCTGAGTGTGCCAAACAGTTTAGTAAATAGATCTCAAGTTCCCATGCTGAAACATATTCCAACACATTGCAACAGAGAACGTCTCGATCTAAAGGTCACACTTCAGTTTGTAAAGATGCTGCGTGAAGCGGTTTGGTGGCGGTGGCTGGAAGAGGAATGTCACGGAGGTGAGGAGCAGGAGAGAAAAAATTTGTAGCATTTCAAAAGGAATTTTGCAACCTTCCCTGGCTAATCTCAATGATTTTTCAGTCCAGACAGGGAATTTCGTTTTCTGCCCGTCTTTGTTCCAAGATTTGCTGGAATTTCTTGGGATAGGTTAGCAGCCCTCAGGGTCAGAGAGCTGATTGGTGTCCTGCGTGAGCTGGCAGGGTGTGAGATGATGAGGTGAGGCCAGGAGGGAGTGAAAAGATTCCAACTTTCCTAATTTCCCATTTGAGTCACTTTGAGAGTCCTTGGGGGAAGAAATAAAGAATGGAGGACTTAGAAATGCAGTCCTTGCTTGAAATACTTGTTGGAAGACCTGGTGCAGGGAAGATCAAAAAGACTGGGGAGTCTTGCATCAGAGTTGGTTTTGCACCTGGGGATCCCTCTCTTTTTCTAGACTTGAAATTTCTGGAGAAGGGGCATCCTGTATTCAGTATAATGGTTCCCCTGCTGGGATCCTTAAAAATGTCCTAGTGGGTACTTGGGCAGCTTAAATGTTTGCAACAATGCCCAGTTTGAGAAGAATGCCAGCCTTTGCATCAGGAGTATATTAGCTAAGCCGCTAAGTACAGAGCCTTTTGCGCTTTCAAATTGCAGTGCGCTTGCCTTTTTCTCATTTGCCCTTTTGCCATTGCCACTAACCTTGAAAGTTCCCTTGCAAATGGTTTACAGAACACTTCGTATAACACCCACCTCTGAATGAACAACTGGGTGAAAGAAAAGCCCATTACTTCTCAATATTATTAGCACCAATGCTTCAAAATTATGAAGCACTCTAGGTGGCGGTGGTAGAGCAGAGGGGTCAGGCTACACACTGGTGTTTGGAACTTGTCTTGGCAAACAAGTCCTTTGAGACAAGAACTTGAATTAATATGGGTTGTATAGGAGAACACGAATAAAGTAATCCCATCCTAAGTCAGAATTGAGTATAATAAAGGGTTTTTTATTTAGGGGGACTCACAGATCATATCGTCTGCATGAACAAGGAACAGGAACCAAATCCAACATCCAAGCAAGAGAAAGAGAGAGAGAGAGAAGGCATACAAGCTTGCACCTTTTTGGTACCCAAGGCCACACCCAACCTGGTTCTGCTTCTCAAAGGTCATTGGCTGAAGGAGGTTCCCTATCAGGAATGCTGTATAGAAAGAACCAGGATGCTTAAATGCATTGTTAAACCCCAGAGCACATAAATTCAGTGTTGTTGGGTTGAACATTATTAAGTTGATAATATTTGCCTGTTTAGATCCACAAAAATGAGAATTTTATAGGGCTTAAGCTAACAAAAAGTAGAATTTGAAAGAGCCACAACATTCAGAAGAGAGAAAGAAAAAAATGGCTAGATTTCGGCTGTAGTTAAATCTCCATTCTTTCAACTTTTCTCTTTGCCCTAACCAAACTTCTTAAATCTTTGTGGGCAAGCATATTAAGAATATAGCAGCTGACTGAGATCAAAATCCTACAGAATGAAGTTTGACACAGGGGAGAGGCCTGATGGACAAAACTGGGAAGGGAGAAGGCACCAAGAGTGAATGAGAGAGAGAGAGAGAGAGAGAGAGAGAGAGAGAGAGAGAGAGAAATTTCATATCTTCTATGATTTAATAATAACTGAGGTTACTGTTCCTACAGTCTCACACAACCTGTGTTAGTTAGAATACATTGATGAATACATATAATATTTATGAGACAATACCCCAGGTTAGTTCAATTTGCTAACTCTATGAAAATGGCCCTTTGATGGTCACAAACTCTGACTCACACACTTGAAAATAACTTCAAATTAAAATATTGATATGTTTGTTTGTTGGTAAACAAGATACAAAGGAAACCATTTCATCTTGACATTCCTCTTTGTGACCTGATTTCTCACATCAAAACAGCTATTAGAGAAGACTTATGTGGTTTATAGCTTATAACTCATGCATGGACAGCAATAGGCTAATACTGGATGATGTAAGGCCCTTCTGATTCTAGGAGCCGTGGGTTCTCTGATACAGTACAGAAATCTGAGAGTCATGTAACCTGATTCTACACCGATTGTCTATAGAGACAGCAAAGGAAATCTGAACGGTAGGTTTAGGAGAATTCTTGTCAAATATGATAGTCTAGACATGTCATTACAATTCAACCCAAAATTCCATGTGAGACCTCAACAAACAAACAAACAAATAATCATAAAGCAAACAAGAAGAAGGAAAAGAGAAGACTTCCTAATTGCTAGTTGTTAAAGACAAGTACATAGATCAGAAAGTGACCTGAGGAGTCATGAATCTACCTGAAAGATCAAATCATTTAACACTGAAAATTGATTGTGTTAATTTTGGTGTGATACTTCACGTGCCAGCATGCTGTGGAGAACAAGTCTTATCCTGGTGTGTAGACCTGGCTATGGGCCTACCATTAGCAATGCTTCCTTAAACCTTCAGATAATATACATTATTATTCTCTTCTTTAAACTAAGGATGGGTGTCATGAGTCCATCAAGAGCTCCAAGTTCTAGGCAGTAGTCTTTCTAATTCAGCAACATATATCCAAAATTATATGATTTACTTTATCCATGAATGTAATAGTTATATTCCCAACTAGGGCATTAAACATAGCATCTGGATAGAATAAACAAAATAAAATATTTGCCATTTGTTTCTACTTTAAGTTCTCGAGAATAAGCCCTGCAGAAGAAACTGTACCTCAGTTTTTTAGAATCAAAATCCTGTAAGCCTTTAGGTATGCGTTCTGTAATCAGACACTTCACTGACTTTGTTTAGGGCCCATTCCTGAGCCTCTATGTCAGTACCCTATCCTCAAACCAAATCCTAAATAAAAGACTCTTCAGGCTGGCAATTACGCCATTGCTAGACGCCTTGGAGAGTCAGACACATAGACCGCATCCACCCCCCCACCTTCCTACCAAATGTCCCTTTGCTCTTTACAGAAGTGCTAAAAATAGTCCATGAGTGCTTAGTACAGGTGCTGTTTGTGCAAATGCTCTCTTTGCATTTAGCCTGCCTGCCTCTGTGATTAGCGCACTGCCGACACACAGCATCCCCCGGACTCTGCTGTGTCAGCTCTTCTCCATAATAGAGCAATGCTGGAGGATAATTCTAGGACTGCTGTTTATAGTCTCTCTCTCTCTCTCTCTCTCTCTCTCTCTCTCTCTCTCTCTCTCTCTCTCTCTCTCACTCCTCCCCGGGAGCAAGAGGCTTTCTTCTCTGTCCACACTCAAGAGCTTCTGGCTCTAAAACAGCCTGTAAACCAGAATGAACTAAAATGCATCCCCTTTCTTCATAGAACTGGGTTAGACAGGTGATGCATGAAAAACACAGGGGATGAACCTGAGATTCTGTTCCTTGTTGTTGCTTCTTGTGCACTTCTCAATAATTATATGCATAACATTGGAAGACGGTGGATGATAACTCTATGTGTCAGTCCAGCAGTCTACCTTGTCCTGTGTTTGTAGCTTGCACTTTAGTACACACAACTATTGTCAGAAAAACTTGTCTGTGGTAGTGTTTTCTTTGGCCCACACTATCATACTCTAATTCCAAAGGTCTTCAGGAAGCCCAAGGATATACCTACATAGGCACGGACCCAGGTGATTTGGCTATACTTGTTTTGGTCCTTGGACCAAACAGAACTTTCCCTAACCAAGTCTCTGAAGTAAACATTAGGAAATGGGCCAGAATGTGGAAGCAATTCCCTCACAAGGGCTGCAATTAGAACCTTGGTTCACTGTCTTCTTGCCCAGAATTCTTTCCATATGAAATCATATGCTTTCCACTCAGTTCAAGTCCGTGAAACTAGTGATGTAACATGTATGCAGATGCTGTCATCGTCATCAAAACTCAAAGGCATTTTCAGTGGGAAAGGCAGCAGGGAGTGAGTGACGTAACTAATGGAATTTTGGGGATTACCTGGGCCAGTTGCTGCACCTCTGAAAGTCTATTTTTTCAAGAGTAGTATAATAAGCCACCTTTCTTGTCATACCTTATGATGAAAACACAAGTAATATGGTAATATGGCCACCTAAAGTCCTTTTTTTTTTTCTGCATTTCTTCATTAGGGCTCAACTAAAAATCCAACCTTCGCTCTCTAACAGTTCCTTCCAGAATCAACAGGTCTAGTACCAGAGACCTCAAATCACATGCAAAGTCATTGATGCAAGGCAATGGCTCAGTAGTCCTGATCTGTGACTTGGGGGCACAAAGACGATACCCTTATCAAAGTAACACAACACAACACAACCATGGACCACCACGAGTGTTATAAACTTCTCCCCAGGCAGTCATGTTTCTGAAGGATGAGTGAATCCCTTTAGATTTTTCTTTCATGCCATCCCATGTGAATGATTTTGTGTTTTATGATTCATCTGATTACGGTACATAAAAAAATCATTGGTTCCACCTTGAAGAAGCCATCTTGCACAAAGGTCGTAGCGTACAAAGCTTTGAACTTAAGCCTCTTGGAAATGCCAAGGATCAGACATCATCCAGTTCGGAGTCCTTAAGAGTGATTTCACTATGCTAATTATGCTGCAGTGCCAAGAAACAAGATAAAACATATGATGCTTCACAAACATTCAAAAGTCTATGCTTGTCGAAGCAATTTAAATATTTTTGCCATAATTACAAAACCAGAGCACTAAGGTACCTTCAGCAAATCTGCCTGAGGTATCATGCACATTTAATGAGGAGTCTGGTCACCTGGCTCTTGCATCCTACAGTAAGATAATTTTCTTCCCTCCTAACACCTAATAGGAAAAAGCTTATTAGTGGCTGATAGCCAGTTTGTTTGTACTACAGCCGAGAGGAAAACCTAATACTGCTAGAAAAACAGTAATGTGTACTTCTGGATACTTGATCTGTAATGGTTGCACCAGCACAATGATTGTGAGTGAGGTGAGCATAGTACGATACCATCATGAACTATGGAAACTGAAGATTATTTGGTTAGAGGGACAGGACTGAAGGTGTTTGCTGGACTAAAGTAAGAGACCAGGGGACGTCTAGTCGGGCAAGAACTAGTCTTCTCAAGCTAGATGACTTATTCACTTTCTCAACGGTATTTACTGGCCACTTCCTAGATGTTAGTTATATGCTAGGCATCAAGTTGATGCGCAAGGGGGTCATGGTTCTAGTTCGTCTGGCACCATAGATGTTATTTCATCATTGGAGAACAACTTTGGGTTGAACCTTAAATCATGAGGTTTGGCACAATGAAAGGACTATGGTGGAGGGTACAAAGGAGAACTGAAACATATATAAAGACTAGTAGTCAGGGTCTCAGTAGCTGGTACTTTTATGGGTGAGAAGTCTTCCCTTGCATGAAAGTTTGTTTGCAGAGATTTCTGTCCTTCTGGGTCCTGCAGCTGTTCAGTCCCAAAGAAACACAGAGGCCTACATTAATTATAAATGGGTTGGCCTATTAGTTCAGGCTTTCTATTAACTAACTCTTACATCTTTACCCATAATTCCTGTCTGTGTTAGCCACATGGCTTGGTACCTTTCATCAGTGAAGCCTTCTCATCTTGCTTCCTCTGTGTCTGGGTGATGACTGCAGACTGACCCTTTCCTCTTCTCAGAATTCTCCTATTCTGGTCACCCTACCTATACTCCCTGCCTGGCTACTGGCCAATCAACATCTTATTAAATACAAGTGACAAATCTTTACAGGGTACAAGACCATTATCCCACAGTAGAAGCTGGCCTGAAAGAAATGAAGAATGCTCTGCAGAAGTATCTTTGCAGCTTCTGTACATTTCAATTAAAGGTCAGATTCTTGCCCCCCTTTCTCAGCTTCCTTTTCCCCTTGAACTTAGAGTGGTCGAGAATATGGCTTTGCCTTCTTCCTTTCCTAATACGCAGTGAGGATTTCTTAGAAGCAAAGAATGATGCGTGCTGAGTGGTGACCCTACCCAGGGAGGACCTACACAAGACCTCTCCTGCCTAGGAATTAGAGAGCCAAATACCACTGACCAGAGCCATTAAAGGATTGCACTGACCTTCCTTCCACCCTCCAAGCCCAGACACTCACAAACAGCTCTCTCAGAGGCTCTCCAGGGTGGCATTTCACAAGCATGGTTGCATTCTCCTGGCTTCCTATTGAGGTATGGGAAGTTGTTAGATCAAAAAGAACTTCAAAAAATTGAAGCTGCAATAGGAAGCCATATCTGATGGCTCCAGGGCTCTCCTGGGACCAGAATGTGCCACATAAATGACATCAGATTGCTTCATGTCCTCATCTCTCTTGTTTTTTTTTTTCCTTGGCCCGTACAGACTATTCCCAAGGGGTAGCTATGAGTCAATTTCTACCCAAACAAAGGGTTAATGACAAATTAAATTAAAGTGTTTTCCATCTTAGGGATGTTTTAACCCTGAAGTCATGTATCACAGCTTAACTCAAAGGAATGGCTCTTTAGTCATAGATCAGTAACCATCAAGACAAAAGTGATAGGACTATTTACTGACAGGCCTAGTCCAGATGTCTTAAATCTTGACTCCACACCAAGGGCCAGGAAAACAACTTACCTCACCTGCCTTCAGAGGAAGGATTCTCAAGGTTGGCGAGTTGGTGTGGGACTTGCATGAGAATCACTTAAGATCCTCAAAATCATTTCTGCATACACTGAAATTGTCCCCTGCTTGATATTATCATGGGTAATTACTGCCAGAGTCTATCTGGGCAGAAATGGGGCCACTGCAGCCAACAGTGCTGAGGGCCAGGGGTACAGCTCTTGGTTAGTAAAATGCAAAGAAATCCTTGCTTAGATTCACATATTAAATTTCGGGTCAGGAAGAGGAGCCTGGATTAAACACTAGTAAATGCATGCCTTGTAGAAATATTTTCAAAAGACTGTAAAACTAACAGGTATTGTTTGTATCCCTAACCTGTCTCACTTGGGTCTTACAATTCTGTCAGTTTCCCTGAGCCTAGGTCCACTCCTTCCAGATGCAGTTTGTCCTACTGGAGGGTAGGAGCTGGAACAAAGTATCCCTAACCCCAGCCCTCCCTCTCCCTCTCATAGCCGAGAAAAGGAGACACTCCCCCCCCCCCCCCCCCCGTAATTCTGGTCAGTGCTCTCTGGAGTCTGCTGGGCTGGATCCCAAGCCTCTCAGCCATGTGTCTGTCCCTGGGGCCTTTGTTGCTGTCCCCTCTGTGTTCAGGGCCAGCTGTCTCCCATTCCTGGAAGCCTGCCAGCAGCGCCCTCTAAAGAGATGCATCTCAATCAAGTTACTTATTCACCTAATCAAAAAGGAAATAATGTATACAATTTAGAGTCTTTCCCAGGTCCTAGCTCCCTTGGTGGCTGGGAAGGAGGAGACCCAAATGAAAGCCACTCAGACCAGGCGCTTAGACACAAAGATGAACTAAAGTGGTGTCACCCACGTTGTCCAGGAGCCCCCACCACGATCAAAAGAAGAAAATGGGCAAAGCAAGAGACAGAGTTCACGCTGCAGCTGAGGATAATGTCATTAACAATAAACCAGGGGTGGAGGCAGAAGGGGAGCCATCTGCTCAGCCCAGGGCATTTAGAGGGTGGGTCGAAGGCCTCCAGAACCCTCATTTCACACAGGAAATGTTAGAAGCATCCAGCTGGCTGGCTTGGCTAGGTGTGTTTCTCTAAATCCCCATTTTCTTCCTGCTTTGGGGCTCGACCAGATATCCTCCCTCCCTAGATCTCGCCCTCACCTCACGCATAGCTAGCTCCTAGTCATCTCTCAAATCTCAGCCGTAGTGAAACTTTGGGAGGGATTTCTCTGTCCTTCCTATCTATAACAGGTACCCCTGTTATTCTGTCTTATAGCATATGGGATTTTTTTTCTCCCAAATGTTTTATGCTGTAAATTATACAACCATTTGTAAATTTACTTGTTAAGGACCTCCCTCCCACATAGCCTAGAGAGACTGGATTCTCTCTTGATGTCTTTAGAGTATTAGTAACATGCCTGGAACATACTAGATGGTTAGTAATTACCAGGTGATTTTATAATGGAGTGTCCATATGTGCCCTGTCTTCTACCCATCTAGTTAAATGCTTTAACTATCTAGATTCCAGGTCCTGGGGGTGGGGGCGAGGAAGACACTGTGTATTCTATGGTCCTTTACATTTCCACAGATCACAGCAGAGAAAATGATACTCTAAGGAAGTTTTAACCAGATAACCATCAACCATCAGTGCCAGAAGCCATATCAGAATGCAGCACTTCAGAGCTGCCCTTGGGATCTGCTGCATCCCTACTTTTCAACTTTCTGTGACTCTGCTAATGAGGGATGATTCCGTTCATGGTTTGGTTATGGAGGAAATTCTGATGGCTGTGATTCTGTCCGTAGTGCTCCTTCCTATGTCTTCCTCCTTCTGCTGAAAAAGGCACTAGATAACAAATTCCCTGGTTTGGAATGTCAGTGTTGACCTGTCATCCAAGCAAATGATCTTTCCAGTCAGTCTGCATCTGGAGACAAGTCCTGCAGCGGTTTTGCTCTTTTGATCTCCACACCCTCTCTTACCCAGAATCCCTGTTCACATTCCTCCCTTCATTCAAATTCTTCCCCCACCTCCGAGATGACTTCACATTTCTCTGCCTCCTCTGCCTACTCCTACCTTCAGCAAGGGACAGCTTCTCCTACTGCCAGATGTTAGTGACACACTTCCGGTTCATCTTTCACTTCCTTCTGTCGCTGCACACGCCATCCCAGCCCAGCCTCCACAGAGTCTGATGACCTCTCAAACTCCAAACCACATCGAGTCCACACAACTCAGTCAGTAGCGGCCACAGGATACCTGTCCGGGTCCCCACCCACTCATTTCTCCACTCTACGCTGTGGCCACGCATACTGTTTCTCCTTGAGCTTGTGGTAGACCAGAAGGCACTTGTTTCTCACTCATCTCTGGACTCTCTTTTATAACTTGTACTCTACTAATACTAAGGAATAGTGGGCAGCACTATTAATTACCCCCTGGATCCCAGCTTCCTAAGGACGCTGCAACAGTGTAGAAAAGCTTTGGTTCTGTCGCCCACAGCGTGCACATCCCCACCCAGTCCCTCACAAGATACGTTTATATTTTTTCCCTGTCATTGTCAAGAGAGAATGAACTCAGTTTTCAAGACAAATTTACCACTTATTTCATGGACGGACAGATCAACATAGCAGAGAGAAGAGAGATTCTAAAATCAAGGATGAGGTCACGTTCCAGCTATGCAATCGCGGGAAAACCCTTTAATCCTTCATTACCCTTAAACATTCTGATCTACAGTATAAGGATGCCAACACAGAACATTCCAAACTGCAGGATGACACCTGAGTAGCAAATTGATGAATTGTTGATGAGCGTGGTCACTATGTATGGGGATTATGGACTTTCTGGGGACAGGAACATTTGTACATTTGTCTGTAACCTTAACCAGTACTTATGTAGTATTTATGGATGTTACACTGGAAACACATAGACCAGTTTCCCAGAGTCAGGATAATGTGACTCCATAATATATTATAACAGGTATTCAGTCATATTTATATGACCCTCTTTATTTTTCCCCCCAAAAAGAAATGCCATCTATGGCCATACTACCCCAAGCACTCCTAATCTTTGAAAACAAAATCCCAGTCATTCCCATGGTCAAAGGGCTGAGGGATTTCTTTTGACTCGGTTCTCTGGCCTCTGAGACTTGAAGACCATATCTGCCTTGCCCTCTGTGCTCTCTGAGTCAGGTATTCAATCAGCACACATTCAAGATGCACCAGGCAACAGGTCCGAGCTGGTCACAGGGAACACTGGGACAAATCATGCAGGCCTCCTGTTCTTACAGATTTGGTATCAACAAAAGACAACCTCATGAAATTTTCTTTCCAGGTTTGCAATAACATCAGATTGTTGAAAAAGTTGAGGGAAAAGACAACATCCCCGTTCTTGATGAACAGGAGTCCCTACCATCCCTGCTCTCTCTCTTACACACACACACACACACACACACACACACGAAATTTAGACTGCCCCAATCACAGCTAAGAACCATAGAAGGCATACACAGTCCAGGTGGAGTCTGAGTATCTAAGTTAATGCTGTCATCTTGGGCTCTATGCCATTTATCCTATTTCACAGGGGCAGAAACAGTCACTGAGAAGAGTGAGTTACCTAAACCCAGGATGTGAATGCAGACAGTCTGATTCAAGCGTCTGCCGACAAATTAGCTTCAGAAAAGACATTAGTATTGGGGGGAAGGGTCTTTAGGTCAAGGCCTAGACAAACCATTGATTGCCTTTGTGACTCGAAGCAGTTGAATCTTAGGGTTTCTGGCCAACCAGCTCAAAGGAAGGCTGTAAAAAGGAGTTCCTCTCTAGTGCGTCTGCTACCTCTGACCCCTTGGATTCCCAGTGGGGAGAGAGAAAGAAGGCGACCCAATTCTTCCCAAAGTTCTTCCTAGAAGTGAGCATCATTTCTTTCGTCCTAATATACCCCTTCGAGAAAGAACACCATCAGTGTAGTTGGCAGCCAGTTTGGTCTCCATTTGCCCCAGTGAAAGCCACTCCACAGGAAGCCAGAGTGTCATGGAACTTGAAAGAATAAAGCCATCTGCTTGGTGCCAGCAGGTGCCCACTGGAAGAAATATCTCACGCACTGGATCCAGGCAGAGGGCGTGGAGGATTCATTTCCTTGGTTAGCGGTGCTGTGCGGGCCAGTTGCTATAGTAAACCCTCAATCTGGGAACAAATAACACACACCTGAATCTGCACGCATTCCACAACTCATGGTCTGCACGATCTAGGAGGAGAAGCTAGGGGAGGGGTTGGGCTGAGGCCTAGAGGAGCCCAATCTCTCTCTTTGGCTAAGTAGATTGGAAAACGTGAAATTAACACACATTGTTTATTTCACGCTCTCAGCCCTGCCCGCACAATAGCACAAATTAAATTCGGCACTAACCAGACGGGCAATTAGCTCGCAGCGAAGATCGGGCTCTTAGCTGATTGCTCAGGCGTTCCATTCGCACTGTTTATGAAGGGAGCAAACTTACTGAAAATATTTTTGTAGCAATAATTTTTCTGATACACATTTTCCCCCAATTTGCTGCATTACCCCACACTTCCTGGTATTTAGATGAGCTGGCCAGGCTTTCAGAAAAGCAGCGCCTAGTTCATCAAAAAGAAATTCATCTTGGGTCAATACCCAGCAATTAGCATCATTTTCATTGAAAATCAATCTGCTGTCATTTGGAAAAAGCAGAGAGGGTTTTCCTCACCCCCCCGCTTTCTGTTTTCTTTGTTTTGCTGCTGTTGTTCCGTTTTTTTTTTTTTTTCTATACTGAAGGTACCCTGAAGAAAGATCAGAGACATTAGCGTTCTTAGGGACATGAAAAATCTCGAAATCTTATCTATCCCTCATAGTGCTCACGTGTCAAATTTTACTTTCCTATCAATAAAAATAAGATCTAGCATGTGTTATTCATCAAAGAGAAAAGATTATGTTATAAATACAATTCCTTATTCAAAGAGAGAAAGTCTTTCCTAATTTTTTATTTTAGAAACACCTAAGTTTTCAGAAAGGTGAAGACATTTGCCTATAGCCACACAGCTTGTCAGTGACAGAAGAATTCAAACCAGAGCCCCACATGGACACCCTGGCGATCTGTCGTACTGGCTGTCCACTGGGCCAGACAACCATCATCCTGGGACATTCAGCTCTGCCAGATTACCGAAGATCATCTTCTCTGGCCTTGTGGACTCTTTCCATCTCATAGAGACTAAGACCCTCATTCCTTCAACCTCGTGATTGAGGGCATCTGTGTTGTCTTTAGAGCGTTCTCGATAGACTCAGGAATCTGTGGTTTAGTTCATGTGTCCTCCCCTGCTCTGATTCAGCACCTTTCCACATTATCTTGCCTTCTGTAGCCCCTGCCATTCCCTCCCCACTCCAATGTTCTTGGCTTTCTTCAGCCCTGCTAAGCCACAAAATAACCTGATTCACCCTATATAGGCTGCTTGTGTCCTTTCCTTGTTCAAAAACTCAGTTTTGGGGAGAGTTCCCCAGAAGTTCTAGCAGCTACCAGGAGTTGACAACCATGGCTATGGATGCACATCAGAGCTATGTAAGGAGAGTTTAGGTAAGTTTTTGAGCTAGGATCTCATTATTCTGCTGAGGCTGGTCTTGAACTCCTGAACTCAAGTGCTTTTCCTGCCTTAGCTTTCTCAGTAGCTAAAACTGCAGGTATACAATATAGCACCTGTTCAGAATGTATCGAAGCTGAATGCCTACTGACAGTGCCAAACATTTGTACAGCTTTTTATTTTTATAGCTATCAGGTTTTAATTAACCTCGACTTAGGAATCCCTAGGTCCTAGAGTGGGAGTATAATGTAATTAATGGTTGGGAGACCCTCTTGCCTTGGCCCGACGTTTGACTTTAGCACTGGATAATTGTGGATATCTTTTATCCTATCTGTGAAACAAGGGTAAACATACAGCTATCTCCTAGGGCAACGAGAAGGACTAAATGGGACGCGTAGTTGAGAGGCCTTAGAGATTAGGGCATTGTAGTGCTGCCTAGCTGCTGCTGCTGCTGCTGGGTGAGACTCTGCCACTGTGCTCAGCATCCCAGGTTCCTCACAACTGCATCCCAGGGTTCTCCTCTGCATTTGGTCTTGGTACTCCCAACCACAGACTCTCTAGCACGTGCTTGCTTTATCTTGTTAGCATAGGTGTTGTGTATACAAACTCTGGAATGCCTATTTCCCCCTATCTCTTCACTAAAGAGACTAAGCCTGAAGCCAGGAGGGAGACTTACCTCTGCTACCTCAGTAGCTCTGATCCTCTGGAGTTGGAAGACCTTCAACAAGGTATGCACAGGCCCCACCTGCAGGTCCCACCTTCTGATTAGCCGCCAGTGCTCTGGGTCTCCTTAAGTCGATGGGAAATGGCCTTGCTTTTTCCGTACTATTTGCTTGTAAACCCCTTCAAGAGACCTGACCTGTTGTCATCCAGCCTGCTGGGTCCCCATAGCCTTTGGGTTGTTCATACGTGAACTGTTAACTTACATACTTCAGCTTTCAATATCTACCTGAGCCCACCTGGCCAACTAGGATTCATAATCTTGCCCAGGTCACCTGTGTTTTCCTTTTATTCACAAGCCAGCAAGGCACAGCTCCCGAGCAAATTTTAAAACTCTGGTTGATGTTTTACTTGTATAACGTGAACCCCAGTCATATAGAGGATGGCTGGGAACTTTATGGAAACTGTTGGTGGTCCTCATCTGCCACATTTTCCTTACTACTATTCAATAGCAGGCGACTTGAGGGTGTGAGATACACTCATGCTAACAGAACCATGTGACCATGGGATGTGAGATTCCCCTCTGTATGCTGTGAATATATTTTTATCACCATTGGTTAATAAAGAAGCTGCTTTGTCCAATGTCTTAGCAGAGTAGAGTCAAGTGGGAAATCTGAACAGAGATACATAGAGAGAGTAGGTGGAGTCAAGTAGAGTTCAGCAAGCTGCTGAGGGAACAAGATGTAGATCTTGAGGTAATGCCACAGCCACGTGGAAATACATAGACTAATAGAAATGGGTTAATTTAAGATGTAAGAGTTAGTTACTAAGAATCCTGAGCTATTTGTCCAAACAGGGTAGTAATTAATATCATTTCTGTGTGATTATTTGGGTCTGGGCAGCCGGGACACAAAGCACAGTCTCTGTTTGCAATCATGCCTTGTTATATGCCATGCCAGCATGGACTGACATGGTACACATACCAATTCCATCCCTGAAGACAGCCTAAGCCCAAACTGTAAACCCTCTTCACTCATCCCTCCACTAGGTAGGATTAACAAACTCAGACATATTCCCTGTGAGGATCTCATGGCAACCAGTAGTATTCTTCACAAACTAATGCTTAGGAAATGGGGACTGATGGTAAGCAGATTCTAAGGGCTGCCGAAGACACTGCATTCTTGTTGGAGCTGTGACTTGTCTGTTCAAGACAACAATAGCTATGCCTATCAGACTTGTAAAGCGGGTCTAGTTAAGTGGGTTGAATAGGCAGCCCCGTGAGTCCTTATCCATGGCTAGTAGGCATCATCCCTGTGGGCAGAATGATGTAGCCAAGTCCCACAGATATGGAAACGCTCATATTCTGCCACCAAGCAATTCTATTTCTGGGCAAACCCCAAGAACTGTGATCTCAAGGACACAAAGGCAATGCTTACAGAAGAATTTGCAATGGTCATTTTGAGAAAGACACTAAATGCTCACCGAAAGTCAATGGAGGTGTTAGGAAGACGGCTCAGTGGCTATCGTGTAAGCCTGATGCTAGGATTGGAAGGACCCGCAGGACGCCACGCCTCCCTGCTCTGTTCTAGGATTGGAAAAGACCCAGAGGGCGCCACCCTGAAGAACAGAACAGGGAGACTTAGCCTGTGGGTCTTTTCCAATCCCAGAACAGAGCAGGGAGGCATGGTGGTCTGTGGGTCCGACCCTAACTGGAGTTCCTGGGCCGCACTTTCAACACTCTCTGAAAGGCTCCTTGTGTTGTCTCCGTTATGGAAACACCAAAATAAAGAAGCCACTCAGAAGACACAGAGAACACATAGGAACAACAGACGGCTGCATTGGCATTGTAGAGTGCTGTGTTTTTGTTCTTTTAAAACAGGGAGGAAGAAAGATCTCAAGCTAGGAACCATAAATATTAGCTTTAGTTAACCAATTATTTTTATAATGAAGTTATTATTTGGCCATCTGGATGAAATCATACTGCAAGAAATGGGCAAGGCAACCTGAGTGGACTGGAGGGAGGCAGAGCCAGGCAGCCCTCAGGAAAATCGCCTGCTAGATTTCAGGATGGGAGGAATTGTGAAGGAGGGGAGAAGAGCACACAACTGGAGAAACAGCTTCTCACCGAGCGAAGAGAGAGCGCCAGCCTTCAAGGCCCGTGTGATGCAGTCACTCAGGCAAGCCCTTTCAAGTACATTTTGTTATTTTCCAGATTCCAGGCTTTATCAACACAGAACTTGGGGACGTAATAGCTGTATGAAGTCAAATGCCTTGGGTTCAAATCCCCTTGCTGGCAATTAGTAGGTGATAACCTTGGATAGGCTACTTAGAATCTATAAGTCATTTCCTATTCATTTGCAAAGTGGGGCTTTTATGTAAGAAAATACATTATACATCCATGTACCTATATGCAAACACACACACACACACACACACACAGAGAGAGAGAGAGAGAGAGAGAGAGAGAGAGAGAGAGAGAGAGAGAGAAACACAGCACAGAGCATATAATAATTCCTGAGTGTCCCCTCTTACCATTTGCAAGGCCCAATTTCTCTAGTGTCCTCCAGTGTTACAAGTTTTCAACAACTCTTCTTATCCGAACAGGATCCACCAACTTTTGTCCCTATCACAAGGATGAGGCTTTGCCAAGAGAACAAGAAAGGAGATACTTCTCCATGGAAGGAACAGAGAACCAAAGAGGCACCTGATAGATTTCTCCATCATTTTTGTTCATTTCTGATGAGAAACAAGCATTGTCTTGTTGATGGGTGGTATACAAATCCGTCCACTTGGTTTTATTTCAGTGACCATGGACACATTGCTACCTGAGGACCACAATTTTGTTTTGTTTGTTTTGTCCCCCCTGGATTCCACCACTAAGATGCACATGAGCATGCACACACACGTGCGTACACACTGGTTGCCTTTTTTCTTTTCTGGCAAGCCGTTTCCCCTTGTTCTCCTTTTCCTCCATCACAAACATCAGTAACAGCCTGTGCCCCACAGCCATGTCACTTGTCACCTGTCTCTGTAATCTGTGAACTTTTTTCTTTTTCTATGACCAGCTCTCCTGGGATAGGTTTCCCCGCATGAATATTTAGATATTCCGAAATGACAAAAGTTCTTTTTCATAGCCATGCTTAGAATGGTTGGAGCCTTTATCATCCCCATTATGGAGAAGGAGCCCCCAGCACTTCTGAGATGGTCTGGCTGTGTGCGCAGTTTTACCAGGACAGAGAACAGTAAGGGCCTATGGTTCCTGTGGACTCCGGGAGGAACTCTTGGCTAAGCTGCCCCTGGGGAAGAAAGCCTTAGAATAAGGACTTAGCTGTCATCTAACTGAACTTTCATTTTCAAGCTAAGAAACTGGTTCCAGAATGAATGCAGGCTTCATTCTTGGTGACCTAGTGGGAGGGATAGAATGAGATCCCAGGTTTCTCAGGCATTTGAATGGTTGGACCCCAGCTGGTGGTGCTCATTGGACAGTTTTAGGGGATGTGCCACTGGAGGAAGAATTTGAGAACTGAGACTCATGATGCTTGTTCTCCTTTCTTTCCCCCTCCCTCCCCCTCTCTGCTTCCCCCTGAGGTTCCTACTCCTGCCACTTCCAGCCATCACTCCCCTCTGTCATCAGGGACTCTTATACCTCAGGCACCAGAAGCCCAAATAAATCTTTCTTTTTTAAGTTGCTTCAATCATGGAATTTTATCACAGTAGAAAAGGCAACAAATACACAGGAGATTGGAAGATTATATGCATTTCCAAAATCATGAGTTAAGAATATTTTATTCTCTGGAAATAAAAGAAATAAAAAGTCAAAATAGAAAGATTAAATGGTAAGCATCATTGTAAAGTCTCCTTTGCAGACACGGTAGAATCCTACACTGAATCCATCTGCCCTTGGAAACCCAAACATTAGCACAGGCCAGCTAAACACTCTATCATGAGCTAAATCAACAGCTCTTGATTTTAAGACAGGCTATTTCCATTTAGCTGACCCTGGCCTTGCTCTTGCCATCCTCCTGCCTCTACTTCCCAAATGTTGGGACTGTAGAAATGTACTACCATATCTAGTGATAAGAAAGAGGAACAGCATTTTACAATATGTAAAACTATATGAATGTAAAGCTTCAGTATTCATGAGTCAAGTTTTATTGGAATACAGTCCCTTTGCTTATTTGTATACCATCTATGTTGCGTTCCTAATCAAGTACAGAATCAATAATCTGTGACAGAGACTAATGGTTCCCATGGACAAAACAGATACTACCCGGAGTATTATGGGGTATGTGTGCAGTTATCTGCACTAAGCATGCTACTCATGTGTATGGAGAAATGGATTAGAGATATCTTCAAAACATGCAGATTCTTCCTGTGCTCATGTCTGGCTTGTTCAGAAAATTCACACCATTCCTCTCCCACATAGCATTCAGAAGCAGAATAAGAGTGAAATTGTGCTCCTGACCAATAGCTCAAATGGCAAAGGGAAGACAGGCCTGTTCGATTGGTCAATGAGAACCAAGAAGCCATAATACCATCCCCTCCCCCTGGAAGGACCCTGATCAAATGTTATTGGATATTAAAAATGCATTACTGCAAGCATTAATTGAGGTTTTAATATGCTCCCTAATTAAAATTTGGTGGAAGGAAGTTCATCATATTTAGAAACACAGTATTAAAATCCTCAGAAACTTAATAAAATTATACATCAGAATATCTTCTCTGAAATTAATGATCCAAAATATTATAGTCAAGTAGGAGTCTGGAATTCTGAAGGTCATTTGGAGTCATAAAAATGCAGTTTTCAGTTTTATGGCTTCAGAACAATAATAAGGTTGAGAGGAATCTGGCAGGAAGAAAAAAAATCTTTGCTACATACAGCAATTAGTATAATAAGAAACCAAAGGCTGGTGATTTAGGCAGAAAGCAGGTCTGGTGGCTGTGTGACAAACGATGGGTCAGGTAGCGCAGGAAGGAAACCTGGTGAGTCGGCAGGAGAAGTTAAGGAATAGAGGGAAGGAGGAACAGAAGAATATTATCAGAAAAGAAAGGTGGTGTGTGTGTGTGTGTGTGTGTGTGTGTGTGTGTGTGTGTTCCACAAGGGTGGAATCCATTCATCAGGAGCATGAACCTCAGGAAGCTGTGTGCTTGGCAACTGAAAGAAAGTCAAGGGGAAGAGTCTATCCCGAATAGGTAGGTAGAGATCCTGCAAGGGCGGGAACTGGACTTTATAACATATCATTTGTTTCAAGGTTAACCTTCTAAAATCCTATCAACATTAATGGACAGATTCAACTAGAATGTCATGATCCTGATAAACAGTTTTTTGGTTGTTAGGAACTTAAGAGAGGACTGTGGACAACAGACTCTTCTCAATACTCACTCCAGCAAGGATTCATCTTGGCTACCAAATAACCTGGCTCTGTGCCTTCTCATTCATCAACCTCCATGTTGCTTCTAAAATTCTTTGGCCTCTACCATGGTATACCAGTAGCTCCCTACATCTGAGTCAGCCCCCTTTTCAAACCAAGTCACGGCTGAAGAAGAAAGTCTTATTGCATTTGGATATAAACACTGTGTAATGATTATGGGTATGTGTGGGTTGTGCCTTTCAACATCTCTTTCGAGTAAATGAAAATCTCTATAATAAAAATTACAAAATAGCAATGAAAGAAATGGAAGACAAAATAATGAAAAGAATCCATATTCATGGATTATAAAATATTGTTAATGCATCCACATTGCTACTTAGTTTGAATATTTGATGAAATCCCTATAAATATTCCAATGCATATTTACTGAATTGAAGAAAAAGAAACCTAAAATTTATATGGATGCACAAAAGACACCAATAATAAAAGTGGTTTTGAAGGAAAAGAACAAAGCTGAAAGCAACACAATATGTGATTTCAAGACATATGACAAAGTCATAGTGAAAACCTAGCAAGATACTCATATAAAAACAGACATGGGGACCTAAAACACTAAACAGAAATCTCAGAAAGAAACTGTTTTATTACTGTTCGATTTCTATGAAGAGACACCATGAACAAGGCAACTTAATAATTATTTAATTTGGGGCTTCATGGTGGGAAGCATGGCAGCAGGTAAGCAGGTGCTAAAGCAGGAGCTAAGATCTTATCTCTGATCCACAAGCATGAGACAGAGAGAAAGTGAGCCAAGTAGGAATGCCATGGGCTTTTGCAACCTCACAGACCACTTCCAGTGACATACTGCTTTCAACAGTGCCACACCTTCTAACCCTTCCCAAACAGTTCCACCAAGGGGGAACCAATCATTGAAGTCCATGAGCCTATGAGGGTCCTTCTCACTCAAACCATCACAGAAACCATTTACTTATAGTCAACTGACTTTCAACAAAGATGGCCAAAACAAATGCTAGGAAAGGAGAATCTCTTCTACAAACTGAACTGGATTTTCATGTACAGAAGACTGAACTTAATCCCATATCTTACCTTGTATAACATTCATCTCTAACTCAGAGGCCTAACCATAGGACCTAAAACTGTGGGAATTAAAGGAAAAAATGCAAGTGAAATACGCTAAGTTGTTGGTATAGACAACCATTTTTTTGTACATGATTTCAAAAGTACAAGACAGAGAATGAAGAATAAACAATGAGTCTCCATCAGATTAAAAAGTTTTCATCACAGCAAAGGAAACAACCCAAAGAGCGAAGAGATAGCCTACACCACAAAAAGAGCGAAGAGATAGCCTACACCACAAAAAGAGCGAAGAGATAGCCTACACCACAAAAAGAGCGAAGAGATAGCCTACACCACAAAAAGAGCGAAGAGATAGCCTACACCACAAAAAGAGCGAAGAGATAGCCTACACCACAAAAAAGAAAGCCTTCCAATTCTTCACCTGACAAAACTGAGTGCCTGTAATACATGTGGGTTCCAGATTGATTGGGGAGTTCAGCCAATCACATCCTGTCCATGGGGTGTGTTGCCCTAAGTCAAAAATTTATCTATAAACCTGGTGGGTGGGCTTCCCCTAGCTCTCTCTCGCCTGGCCTCTGGGTCCGGACGGATCGTTGGGATTCTGGTGTAAGTCTTCCTTCTGTTTATTAAAGCTGTATATTTTGTATTAAGCTAGTCTGGTGGATCATTAATTACCGATTGCATCATGCCCCCTTCACCGATCTGACAGGGAAAGCACTGGATCAACAAACAAAATATGGGCAAGTGATCTCGGTAGACACTTCTAGTAGAAATGGACTTCAGATAAGTGAAAAGTTTACACCATCATTAGCAATAAGGGAAAACCAAACCAAAGCTATAAAGGGATGTGCTCTTACTCTCAGCATCCTATGAGTGCCGCCCATAAAAGTGGAAGAGGTATCATAGATGCTTAACTCCACTGAATCTCACATAACTAGAGCACACACCACAGTTCTTAACTCCCTGGTCCTAGAGAAATACTGCAAGGAGATAGTATATACAAAACACTGCATCCTTTTAGAAAGGGCTCAGTCCTGAATAAGCAGGCAACAGTAATGAGGAGCTAGGTAAAGCTTTTTTCACCTCCTAGGTTTCTCTAATGAAACATTCCTTGACCAAATCTTGGCCTGACTTCAAAGACACACTGTAAATGGGAATATCAAAGAGACTCTTCTTGTTGCCAAAAATTGTACAAGGTGAGGCCACACATCCAATTATTTGCCAGTAGGTAAAATAAAGAAAAACTTACTAGTCATCTTCCTGTACATCTTCATTGCAGCCAGCGGCAGCAGCTCTGTCTGGCAGAGATAAGTAAAAAGATGACAAGTCAAGATGCAGCACTCACAGTGGCTCTGGTAGACCAGAAGGCAAGAGGGACTAGTGGAATACCTGCACTTTAAGGCTTTCTCTCCCCCCCTTCCATGCAGCGCATGTGCTGCATGAGGAACCTTGCTCCCTAACTCCCCCTTTTATGTAAAACATTAGAAGCTTGCTCATGTTCTATTTACTGGCGCCCGCTAAACAAAAGGGGTTCTTATTTTGTGTGGTGGTGTGGCCTTATCTGCAACTACAATAGTGCTCACATATAGCCTTACTAATTTCTGTACTAGGAATTAGGCAATCTTAGGGTAAATAGGTAAATAACATCTATTCAGGACCACAACTGAACGCTGTCTCTTTTTGAACAAATTCCTGATGTGTCAAGGTATCTAATTTAGGCAAGAAAAGTACCCTTTGCCTAGAAAGAAGGCTCAGGCTGGACTTTATTAGGAATCCTGATATTCATTTCCTAAAGTACCCTTGTGTCAATGTACAGTTTTTGGCTGGTGGGTAGGGAAAGAGGAATGAGTGATGGCTTTGCCGCTGATTGATCAAGTATCTCAGCTCTGGGTCACGTCTTTCCAAACAGAAAGCTCCTCACAGTGCTTTCCCTCTTGAGAACGAGAAAGGTGTCAAATTGAAAAGTAAGGACTGAAACGGATCTTTGCCGGGGCATAGGATCACTTATTCCTCCCACTGAATTAGGTCAGAGAAACCTCCTACACCTTCTCAACCAGACATCCTCACAGGAGGCTGATTTCAGGAGAGATTCAACTGAGTATTTTTATTTAACTTTCAGTTTTCATAATTAAATTGGTGTCAATATGTACTCAAACATTAATTACATTCTAATGTAACTTAACCTCTGTTGAAATCCAGTAGACAGATGGTCTTTGATAAGGTCTACTAATTAAAACAAGGGGGAGGGAAAAATAAACTCCAAGATACAGGAGCTGGAAACCAGAAGGTGGGGTAAATAGGCCTCAGGAAAAACAAATTCCAGGTTGAAATGATCAAACCAGGACGGAATAAACAGGCCCTAGCATCAGCTAGCTTACCTTGACATTGTTCTCTGATAAAGGAAGCCCAGGTTCCTGAATTTTTGCACGCTGCCTTGTTATGTTTGTAACAAGAGAAAAATGGAACAAAGAACCATTTTACAGAAGTGGACATTGCCTTCTCCTTCCGTCAAGGCCCTGGATGACTGGCTTTCCTGACGTAGCTCTACAGAGTACTGGGATGCCTCAGTGTCAGAGAGGGGAACATGCTTTTCTTGACCTTAACCAGCATGATGGCAGGAAGTGATGTTGTGTTCAGCTGGAAATGTTTCTTCAGAAGATGTTATCTGTTGATTCCAGGATTTTGTTCATTATCTTCCAGTGTGGACTATGCAAATTTGTCTCTGAAGAATTTTTCCATGTACTTTTCAAATGGAGACATACACGTGGGGGGGGGTTAAAATTCCTCTTCGTCATCGAGGTGAACTTACTTTGACCTTTTGAGTGAATAGTTTGCCACATTTGATCTGTCTCCTAATTGGAGTTGTGAAGTTTCTTCAGAGTGATGCCCATATGCATCTAGGCCACATGACCAATTCCATGGGTTGGGTGCCTGCTATGTCTAAAAAATGCCTCATCTGGACCTTGAATAGGATCAGAATAGATCCATTGTCCAACAGAGAACAATGTTTCTGGTTATTTGGGGACTGACAATACACTTGTTTGGCAAAGTTTAGACCATGTGTTTTTGTGTACATTCACTTATGACAGTCTCAACATAATCCTATATGTCCAGTCTCTGTTTTTACATTAATTTTAAAGAAAAAGTGATTGATGCCCAGGAATGCCCCTTGACTTGTCCTAGATCCACAGTTATCAGGTAGTGGAGTAGATGTTAGGAATTGACCTTTCTGAATCTCTGCTCCTTCCACCTCTATAGGGCCCTTGTCATCTGGAGTATCTAGGCCTGATGTACAGTCTGCTCACAGCGACTAAAAAAACACTTTCTTTTACATTTGTCCTTAGAGGATGTGATACTCATAACATCACCCTGGATAAGAATCCTGCCTCAAAATTGCTAATCAAATCTGGCCTGATAGGATGTCAGCTCTTCCTTTCATTCTAATTACACAACTAAGCTGTAATTAATACATAAAAGACGATGATTACACTGAATTAGACACTACCTCGAAAGGAATCACAGTTTTAGACTGTGTTCCAATGCTTGTTGTACCTTTAAGAAGTACAGTCATCTAGTAAGGCATTATTGTGTTAATGGACTATCTAAATGCCACTCATGATCCTTGCGCTGATTGTTTATCCTCAATATCTGTCTCTCACTCTCAAATGAAGGAGATTCCTATTCATTTTCCCATATTTCTCCTTTCTTCCACTATTGTGTCTTTATTACTTTTTTTTTCCACAGGGGAGCATGAGACTTTAAATCAAAATAAGAGACAGAATAATAGAAGGCCTCACATCTGGTTTCCTAACTCAGCAACAAAATCTCCTACAAGACTTCCAAAAGAAGCTATCAAAGAGGTATAAAGTGAACAATAAACATGAAAAAAAAAACAGTCGGATATTTGAAATGGGGAAAAATATCTTGGTCAGCAGAGATTGGCATTTTCATGACAGCTGTCCTGGGAAAAATACATCAGAAAATAAGTTATGTTATTGTTCTCCCTAAATAGAGAAGTGGATATCATGATACTTCAAAAACAATACCCCCGTTTCATCCATCAGCCACGAGGAGTGCATTTTATCAATGGGCCTGGGGAACTGGTGTGGTCTGCCTAGAAGTGTAATACAAGGGTTTCTATCATTGACAGATTTCATTGAGAATTCAAGAGAGATTGCTTGAGCCAGCATGCAGTTTGGGTATCCTAAAAGGTTGAGAGTATCAGGACACTGGCCTACTCATTGAGAAATAACTAACTCACTCTTGGGTAGCCGAGTTATAATTAGGTTAGTTTCAAATGAGACTGATGAGTCTATATCCAATTAGACCTCAACATATCTTTCAATTTGGTTGATGTTCCTGTTTAGCAACAAAATTAATGTACCCATGGAAGGCAAAAACTATTTTCCCTATATTCAGAAATAGTATAGGGCTGAACTCTGATGCCCCCTTTAGAGGCAGGATTATTTACCTTCACTTCTGCCAGAGCCCTGTGCAAAACCCAGAAACTCATAAGTAGTTAACAGATGTTTACTGAATCACAGGTCTGATATGCCCTGTAGCCTGTTTTACCAAAAAAGAAAGCAAGCCTCCAAAATTTGATTCCAAACCTGCCTTGACAAAGACGCTAAGAAGCAAAGACTAAAATACTCTGTGTATCTCCTCCCCACCAGAGCGCCACTTAGTGTTTCCTCTTGTCTCATTTGTGTTCACAATCACCACTTCTGTTCACGATGGTTGTTACTTCCATTCCACAGATAGTTAACTTAGACGTTAACTCAATAGACTATGGTCGAATAGTTGAAAAAGAGCATCTAACAAAGTGGTTCTGGGATAAAAGACAGCAAAGTGGAAAACAGTATATCTAGTGTTTTGCCCACTTCTGTGGTCTTTCAGATAGTTTCCAACACGATTAATGGTGCAGAAATCAGTTAGAAAGCGAAAAGGCAGGCTGTGGCTAGATAAGGCTGCAAAAATGGGCAGAACATGACATGCCTCGCTGGAAGGACTGATGGAGAGGATTGGTATTCCTTCCGAGAAATGTGCTGATTCTTATCTAGTGCTGGCTGTGCGCTGACCTTTTCTAAGGAAACATCTAGGAAAATGTAACCGACTCTTAGTTCTCCCTTTCAGACATGGGGAGCTTCAGAGGAGTGCAGAGGAGGAGTAGCCCAGAGCTAATAATCTTGGGTCACTGTATGGCCACCCTGAAAGATGCTCACTGTGGTTACAGTCATCACCACGACTGCAAGTGGAGAGGAGAGGGACACGGAAGGCTGTGAGCAGCTGCGTTCCCACAGATGTTCCTCTATTGCTGCAAAGTATACTTCAAAAAATGCGTGCTGATTACATTTAAAGGGGATACACAGTGAATGGGTAATGCAAAACAAGTTTTAAAAAATCCATTATTCGAATGCACACACATCATATGTATATGTCGCACAGCCTTCCATTGGCCCAGAGAAGCATAGAAAGAGAGAGCACTGTGCCACAGGTGTCGTCTGGCCTGGGGACACAAATCCACCTTTACTCGGCAAGTTGGTCTCTGAGAGTGGATCAGTCATTTCCCTTCTGGTCTCACAACATACTACCCGCCCTCTGGAGGCAGTCAGCATGTGTTTGACAAATGAATAAAGAAATGAAGTGATAAACACGATGCTTGGTTAAGAAGTCACCTTAACTAAAGAATATTTCCTGCTCTCAAAATGTTCAAAGCAAATACGTATGCATGAAATATTATCATCATTAAAATGAATTGGGTTTCCTAAACTCCATTGTATACATGTTGAAAAGTATTTGGTTAAAAAAATGGGGCTTGAGAGAGAGAGTGAGCTATGATCAACAAAGTTGGTAATGCAAAATTAAACAAATTGGTTTGATTTTTCTTATTGTTTGAGAACTTTTCCCCTTTAGCCCCCCCCCCCCAGTCTCTAACCACTTTCCCCTCCTAACTTTATGCATTCTGGTTTTTAAAACCGCAGAGTCTACTTAATATTGCCTATATGTGCATGGGTATTGGATTTGTACGGGTACATGAGTGGCCTCTCAGGACCTGCATGCCCGAAGGAAGCCAACTCTCCTTCCTCCAAATGTCAGCAGTTGTTACCAATGGCTCCTCAGCTAGGCATGGGGACTTCATGAATCCCTGCTCTGCAATGCTGGTAATGCAGCTGGCTTGATCTTGCTCAGGTCTTGGACACGATGTCACAGCTGTGTGAGTCCAGGTCCCACAAATACTGTTTTAAGATAGATGTCCGCTGCTTCTCTGACGCTTACAGTCTTTCTGCCTCTTCCTGCGTGATGGTCTCAGAGTCACGAGGGAGGGCATAGAATACAACTGTCCCCTTTAGACAGCTGAGCATCCCACAGTTTTTTGTTCTCTGTGCTTGGACCAGCTGTGGATCTGTGCATTAAACACCGTCCACTGCAAAAAGAAACTTCTCTGATTAGGGTTGAGATATGCAGTAACTATGACGATAAAAATAAGAAGTTAGGGGTATAGTTTGTGTCAAAATTTCCCCCTTGGGCCTTAGGACCCAGCCACAGGTTAGTCTAACTTTTAAAGCAGGATTCTAAGTTTCTATGATGTTGACATCCACTGGGTATTTTTACAAAGGTGTTATGTCATCAAATGTTTTTGACCTAAGGAATCATTTTCAGGTCGTAACTATTACGTCTGCAAAACCTTCATGCAGACAAGCAACATAGTTCACTAGCAGTAACATGAGAACTGCATGGGTTAGTGCCTTCTAACTGCATGCTAGTTATTTTTCATACATTCCTTCAGAAACTTTCATAGGGTCTGTAGAACATGAAACTCAATCGAGAGGATACAAGGCAAGTAATAGCTATTTTTGCATTTTCAAGTCTCACAAATAAAAAGAAAAAATAAGCATAGTTATGTTTCCCCTTTTTGTTGTTGAGGGTATGCATGAGCGCGTGCATGTAAATGTCTTTGGGCACATGTGTGTGGGATGTGTGTGAAAGTGTGTACAGGCACATGCAAAGGCTTAGGGTTGGTATAAAGAATCATACTCAATCACTCTTTCATTTTATTCAATGAGGCAGGGTCTCCTAATCAAATCCAGGCCTCACAGATATGGGTTCTTTTCCTAGCTAGCTTACTGTGAGGATTCCCGGTCTTTGCCTTCTGAGCCTGGAATTACAAGTGGGCCACAATGCCCAACTGGCATTTACATGGTTTCTGGAATCGGTATTCAAGACCTCACTCTTGTTCTGCAAACACTTAACCACATAACCATCTCTCCACAGCAATATAATAGTAAATAATCATAGCAATTCACAGTGTGTGTTGACAAAACTCAGCAAAATGCAACACATTTGCTTTAGAAAGAAACCATACCTAGAAATTAAGGGAAGAAAAGCAAATTAGTTCAGACCTTACCTATACATAGCCTAGAACTAATTTTCTTGAGTAAAACCTAATGCCTAGTTGATTGTACATATACATACATACAAACTGTATCTATAGTGAATATGTAAAACTATTTTTTCTTGTCATTATTTCCCAAGTGATATACTATAAGCATTGCTTGCATAGAAATTACATTATACCAAGCATAAATACTCCAGAAATGATTTATAATATACAGGATAATAGACAGAGATTATTTGCAAACACTGCTTCCTTTTATATAAGGAACTTGACCATCCTCAAATGTTGGTTTATATGGAGGTTCTTTAATAAATCCCCCGTAGATACTGAGGCAGGGCACACACACATACACACACACCCACAATTTGCATGTGTGTATACTGTATATATGTAGTATAATCCCACCAAATGTAAACATATATCTGCATTAATATTTAAGTATATATGTATATGATGAGTGTGTGTATGTGTGTGTATTCCCTCGAAAAGAAAAAGTGGAAGTGAAAGTGTATGGTTCTCTGTGATTTGGCCCGTATTTATGTCCTTGTAGAATCTGAAGGTCCTCATCCTGTGCAGGTGGCACTCACCCTGTAGAAAGCACAATGACTCTTTTCAGTTAGCACCTTCTTCCTGTCAGGGTGAGATGAGACTTGCGGCTAATTCTTCCCTTGATCTTGACCACTGGGTTTAAATTCCTTGGTACCAGACAACTCACCTAGACCAAAGGTCAAAATTGTCTCCTGTGTGAAATACAATTCTTCCTCTTCTCCTTTAGTTACCTACTTCTTCCCTCTCAGTTCTCTTTGAACCTTCCTGCCCCCTCCCATCCACATAAGGAAGAACCTCTTATGCTTTTTCTTTGTTTTTGGTTCTTGAAACTGTACACATATATTTTTAATACATATTCCATTAAATTGAACATCACAAAAATAAGGCCTTGCCCATTTTGTTCTTTTAGCTTTATCCCTGGCACTTAGAACACTTCCTGAAACATAAGTCATTAAAAACTCAATAAAAATGAACAAACGGATGAAAGAAAAGGACACCTGACTGAACACTGAGGTGTGGTTTGAAACTAGGTAAGCACACACGTAAGTGCGTCAAGATTGGAAAGTGTCTGTTTACTCTGGTGCTCAAATTGCTGCCTAAATATCTTTAGAATCCTTCTTAAATTTATTTTTGATACATATGTATGTGCTGTAGCTCATGTGTACACATGTGTGTTCACACATGTATGGGAGCATGTGTGTCTGGGTTGCTAGCAGGATCTTCCTTGGCTGCTTCCCACCTCCTAACATGTGTGTTCATACATGTATGGGAGCATGTAGGCCTAAATTGCCAGCAGGATCTTCCTTGACTGCCCTCCATTTCCTAACATGTGTGTTCACACATGTATGAATGCCTGTGTACGTGGGTTGCCAGCGGGCGCTTCCCTGACCACTGTCCATCTCCTACATTCGGGCAGGGTCTCTTGCTGTACATTGGGCTGTCTGTTTCAGCTCAGCTGGCCAGCCAGCTTGCTCTAATGATCTCTCATCTTCACCTCCTGCTCTGGCCCAGGGTGCTCTGATTTTGTGGACCAGCCAGCCATCATTCAGAACCGAATCTTGAGGGTGTATATTAGCAGTTGAGTCATGCTTACGTGGGTGGCGGAGAAAGAACGACAAAGCTTGCTTTGGACCTGAAATTCTTGCATAACCGATGATCACAAGGATCACTAAGGACCCACTGGGGATGCATTTGAAAGTAGCACTTCCCTGAATGAGCATCTGACCTTAAAGGTTTATTTCCTAACTCACACGATCAACAAGACACCCAGTACATCTAAAGAGCCCCGATACGCTTCTCCATCAGTTTCCAGCTGTGTGGGTAACATCTGGCCATCTGACTGGTCTGGCCTGTCCCATCATCACTGGGTTTCAGCATCATTGTTCCAACGGAGCTATCAATTTCCCATAAGATTTATTTGGGGAAATCTACTTAAAGAGAAAGAATAATAATCAAATGACATAATGGAGATTCATCCAGGCCAGGTACAATTGCCCCACGATCCACCCCTTTCTTGCACCATAATGAGATCATGTGTAAAAGCCTAAATTATGCAAATGAAAAGGCTCCACTAATACTGATGAAATATTCCTGGAGTGTTACACTTGACAACCTCAAAGTACATTTCACACTGCTAATGACTTCATCACTAACACAACTGCCATGAGTCAAGCAGTTACCATGGCAACACTCTAGTACAGCTGTTTACCCATATAAAGTATTGCACCTACTTAGTTACATATACAGACAGATCACTAGATTCCTAGGTACTGAAATTGAAATAATTCAATTTTCAATGTCTCTCTTTATGAAGTGATTCTGCCAGCTATAGGGATTAGCATATCAATGTGACTTTGACAGGGGTTGCTGCAAAAGACATATTTTGCAGGCACTTCATGTCAATTAGAGCTCTAACTGTTTCATGGAATAATCATTCCTGCCAGATTAAGGTCGGGCTGCAAGGTAATTTAATTGGTGCCATTATATGAAGGAAAAAATGCTCTAATAGACTGTGCACACTGTCTCTGCCAGGAAAGGGAGGGCTGCGCACAGAAAATGACTCCAAAGCATTACCTTCTTAGCCATTTAGAAGGATTTAAAAACATCACATAGGCCAAGATGGGAGCCTCTGAGATGTTATTTTCTGAATTATTGAGGAGGAGAACTTAAAAGGAGAAAAAGGATTTGGGCCAGTTTGTGGTTTTTCTCCAAAAGATTCTTGGTTTTGTTTTTTCTTTCGAGAATCAAGAAGAGCACAATGACAGTGCAGTTGGTTTGCCATTGCGGAGCCTAAGTAAGCTTAGGAGCTGTGACCATATTGGCTGATGAGGCATTTGTTCTTGGGTAGGGCAGTAGGAAGTGCATAAAGCTAGCTTGGAAGGTCCCCAGTCCACAGGGCTTCGGCCATTTTCCCTTTATCTCCATGAGGACTGACAGGTACTCTTTCCTTTCCTGGCCTTTGCCGCTAGTGTTTTCTACCATAATACCCCATTGTCTCTAAGACTGTTCACATCATCTCTAGTCTCTCCGAACTGAGGGTTACGAGAAAATGGCTTAACAAGAGCAATGTGTATCACTATCAAAATTTCCAAATGTTGCTGGAGACGGGGTAGGGGAAACATGCGCAGAGGAAAAGCTAATGGCCCAGAAGGAACACTGTGTCACCAGCAATACCATTAGCTCACGCCTGCGCACCTCTCATTCCCACAATTTTGCAGTTATTTATGGGAGAAATAAAAATGGTGGTCTCATCTTTGTTCCTGATTTTACGGTCTCCTCTCATTTGTAATAGTATCCCAAAGAAACACTCTGGGTCTGTTAAAGTTTTGCGCACAAAAGTGTGAAAAAGATTAATCTGTCAGTTAATCATGCAAGATTTCATGTGATTGGTTATCAGATTGTATCTTCAAGTCATATCCCCTTAAGTGCCGAAGGGCAGAATCATCTTTTTTGAGTGTCTGTGTAACACATGGATGCCAACACAGGACCCACATGGCACATGCTCTGAGTTCTCCTTTTTATTCTTCATTACATTTTATTACATTATTTTTTGTTTGAGTGCCTGGATGTGACTTGCCTGCCATGGCATGCACGCGGAGGTTAAAGGACAGCTCGAAGGAGCTGGTTTTCTCTTTCCACTATATGGGTCCTGGGGATCCAGCATGCCATCAGCATGGACTGTATGATCCACTGAGCCATATCAGTGGCCCAATGTTCTCCTCGTTAATGTTCATATATTTTATTAGTACAATTAGCTGTATAAAATAATGGGCCTCATTGTGATATCTCTACATATGTATATAACATACTTTGATCATAGTTATTTCTTTACCCTCTCCTATATGCTCCCTCAGATCTCCTTTCATTTCTTAGCAGTGACACATGTGTGCGCGCACACGCAGTGGCCAGATGTCCACCTTGGGTATCAGTCTACCCATTCAGTTTCCTGAGACAGGGTCTTTCACACCAATACGCCCAGCTTTTTACCTTGGCGCTGGGACCAAACACGTGCCTTCATGCTTACACAGCAAGTGGTTGACTGACTGGGCCATGGCCCTAGCCTCACCACACCTCCCTTTCCTCGCTTTGGTTTTTAACATTCTGTCAGTGATGACAGAAACCGTTTTAAAAGTATCCAAGGAGAAAGTGAATCTTGGAGGAGAGAGCTCATGCAAGGACATTACTGCTTGCTGAAGACGGTCTTTGAAGAGCCCAGCTCTCAAAATTTGTGAAGCTTTGTGTGTTTGTCAATGGGAGTGGTGTCAAACACAGGCAGAACTCTCAATTTTCAAGAGGATATACTAATGAAGCAAAACACATAGATTAAATTAATAATAGTTAATATCATTAAATAATTATACAGTTAAATATTAATAATTTATTAACTTAAATATTTTAATTGGGTTAAAACTTTATATGACCTAATAAATCAAAAATTGCAGCAAGTGTCCATATGACTATTGCTAGCGTGATATGTGACATTCTTATGCCAGGTCTTTAAAACCCATCATGTTTTGCTTTGGTACCTCATTTGGAATTGACCACATTAGGCTATTGGACAGTACGGGTTGCCCATTTCATTGTCAGTTAGCAGCAGACTGGGAGCAGAGTCTGTATCTCGTAACACTCCAGCTGATATTCTTTTTACTACACAAGACAAAAGCAAAGGAATTCCTCAACTTCACCCTCCCCACTCTCGCTTCCTCTCGCCCGTATACCCCAGCCTGTCTCAGCAGTGACTGCTCCCAGCACAGCTTCCGAAAACATAATCACACAAAGCCTCCAAGAAACCTCCTGAGAAATGTAGTCTGGCTTTCTCCTAACAGTGTGGGCTTAAAATAGTGCGGAGGAAAGTTCTAAAAGTTGATGGGAGGAGGGACAATCAGCTACAGATGGGATCTTAAAGCTGCGGCTTGTCAGCACGAACTCATTGGCTCTCCATTTTGTCAACCAGGAAGGCAATGCCCTTGGGGCCTGCATTTCTGTGCCTCAGTGTAAGCAGCTTCTCAGGCCCCGCAGTGAACTGCTGAACTTCTCCAGGGCTTACCTCTGACTTTGACAGTCATGATGTAGTTTGAGTAATGTTACAAGAGGACCAAAATTCTATCCATGAACAAAGTATTCCTGAATGTAAGGCAGTTACTCTTCTACACCTGCTGTCTATACAGAAAGAAACGCACGCCATAGTGAAGCAGCTGGTCCAAAGCCATTGGCCAAGAGAGAATGGAGATTTTCACTGGAGCACGGTCCCTGAGAACTCAGGACAGTGAAAGACAACGTTGATGGTTTTCAATAGTTCCTAGGGTCAAGAATGTCCAGGACTAGCTGGACTGGTGTAATTACTGGGTGACTGGAAAACACATTATTTTACCCACAACGTCTTGTATCAAAGCAGTAGAAGATTAGTGGGGGATATGATTGAAGAAAAAAAATCAGAGAAGGCAGATGACCCAACTCGTGTATGTCATATACATGTATAGAGATGTCACAATGAAGAGTAAGTCTTGCCTAGGTGATAAGAAGGAAGTATGGATGAGAAACCAGAGGACCACAGAACAAGAAAAGGTGAAAATCTTTGAGTAGTGAAAGAGAAAGAGACAAAACAAGGCAGAATTAAGCTGGATCTCTGGGTCCCTATGGCCACTCCGTAACATCAGCTTCCTTCCCTTAATCCCGGAGTCAAAATTTGAGAGTCAAGCTCCAGACAGCAAGGGCTGGGACCACTTCCTTTCCCATCACTGTGAATGCTCCTGTTCTGACAAACCCTTTCTTCCCATGGGCAATGGCTTACTGCTTGTCACATGGCCCTAGACTCCTGCTTCAAGCGATTAGCTGGTTGGTTTCTCTGAGGTCACATAGTGACAATCAATACGCTATTCATTCAAGCTGCTGTAATTTATCCTAAAATATCCGCCACATTCTCCCTCTTCCTAATTTATGTTAGCAGGTAATTCTTCTCCCTACAAGAAAACAGCTCCATTTTCTGAGCAGGAATAGTTAGTTCTACTTCACCGTGATAGCCTAGACATGGGTAAATGAGAAACACACAGCACTTTCCAGAGGCTATTGGGAAAAAGGTATTTTTTTAAGTCTCTATGGGATTGGTTGGCCTATTTTAAATGAGACAGTGTTCAAATGGCTCTCCATAGGAGAAGGGACTTTTAATGAACAAGCCTGGGCCATTTCCACTGGGTAACAAGTTTACTCAGGTAGCTGCTAGGAACAGTGATATATTCGGTTGTCACTCTGCTTTCACACCGGGACTGGTTGGCCCATTCAGGATGTGAACATAAATCTATCACCTGGTTTCACAAGTTCCTATTTGAAAGCCAAAGTCCTAGAATGCCTACCAGATTCCCACAGCCCCTCCATAATTTCTACATTTGTGAGCATTTTCATATCGTAGACCCTAACACACAGATGGGCACAAATATGGGAGAGAAGGGGGGGAGAGAGTTATGAACGCATTAGGTCCATGAATGGCAAAGGAAATTCCTCCAGTTCCTCAGCATCTGTGAGGGTATGCTATAGGTCTGAGGTAAATGAAAGCAATACCTAGAACCTTCCTTAATCTTCATCTTCAATAAAACAAGAGTAACATAGCTTGCTTGTGACTAATATTATTGATCCTAAGAATTGAAACATGCTATTTTAATAAAGGAGATGGATTCTATTACAGGGGGAGCTTTATACATGTGTAGACATTATACTAAACAGCATGAATGAGGAGGCTGCAGTCCGCAGCAGTCACATTTCAAATGCAACATTATCACTACATCCAAGCATCTCAGAACATTCACTGAAGTTCATGTAGAATGGAGGTGAAGACAATGATCCATGGTGAAGAGGAATTAGCTAAGTTTGTGCCATGGTAGCAAAGGTTCATGAAAGGCCCCAAGTGAGAACTGGAACATTTTCTAGAAAACTTGTGGGAAAAAATAAGTCTTAGAAGACTACTTGACCATCTACAAACTCGTGGAAACCAGTGTTCTGGCAGTCAGCTCCTTGGTGTAACTAGGAAATCACTAAGACAGAAGGTGCCAGCTTGTGGGTTTTATTGTATACTGTAGGTTGCTGGGGGAAACTTTTAAAGATATTGTTGCCCAGGTTCTAAGTCAGTCAAACTAGATGGGAGGTGGCCTTTGACACTGACAGTCTTCAAGGCCCTTAAAGACTCTAATGGGACACCAAGGTTGATAACTGCTACTCGAGGGAATGTGGACATCCCTTGAGTCCCCAACAAAGAAACCTTGACAGACATTAGTTCTGGGAATGTCCTCCATAAAATTCTGGACCAAGTTCCCTGTTATCCATAGTGAGACCTGTCTAGCCTACAAGCAAGAGAGAGGTTGGCTGGCTGTCAGCCCCTTAACAGCGTTCAGCTCTGCTACCAGCTTTTCTCCTAATAGCTAAGAGGGAGAAGCACCCTGGCATCTCTTTTCTTCTTGACTTCTAATCTTTCAATAATACCTTCTATTGACTAAACATAGTCCAAACCAGGTGTTATGATAATTTGGAAAATAGTCTTCTTTTTTTCCTTATCTATCTATCTATCTATCTATCTATCTATCTATCTATCTATTTATTTATAAGAATTTCCACTTCCTCCCCTCCTCCCAATACCCTCCCACTCCCCCCACTCCCTTTCCTCCTCCCTCTCCAATCCCAAGATCAGTCAGGGTTTCCTGCCCTGTGGGAAGTCCAAGTTCCTCCCCCCTCCCTCCATGTCCAGGAAGGTGAGCATCCAAACAGACCAGGATCACAAAAAACCAGTACATGCAGACGAAACAAGACCCAGTGCCATTGTCAATGGCTTCTCAGTCAGCCCCCATGTCAGCCACATTCAGAGAATCCGATTTGATCACATGCTCGTTCAGTTCCAATCCAGCTGGCCTTGGTGATCCCTCATTGGATCAATCCCCTTGTATCAGTGGGTGAAAGCACCCTTCGCGGTCCTGACTTCCTTTTTTATGTTCTCCCTCCTTCTGTTCTTCATTTGGACCTTGGGGGCTCAGTCCAGTGCTCCAATGTGGGTCTCCGTCTCTATCTCCATCCATCGTCGGATGAAGGTTCCCTCTGATTCTGCCTTCCTTGCTCACGTTCTCCCTCCCTCTACTTCTCATTTAGACCTAGGGAGTTAAGTCCAGTGTTCCAATATGTGTCTCTGTCTCTATCTCCATCCTTCGCCAGATGCAGGTTCATATTCCTCTTTTTGGGTCTGAGTTACCTCACTCAGTAAAGCGTTTTCTATTTCCATCCATTTGCATGCAAAATTCAAGATGTCATTGTTTTTTACCGCTGAGTAAAACTCTAATGTGTATATGTTCCACACCTTTTTTAACCATTCTTCTATTGAGGGGCACCTAGGTTGTTTCCAGGTTCTGGCTATTACAAATAGTGCAGCTATGAACACAGTTGAACAAATACTTTTGTAGTATGATAGGGCATCTCTTGGGTATATTCCCAAGAGTGGAATTGCTGGGTCCTGAGGGAGGTTGACTCCCAGTTTCCTGAGAAACCGCCACACTGATTTCCACAGTGGCTGCACAAGTTTGCATTCCCACCAACAATGGATGAGTGTTCCCCTCACTCTACATCCTCTCCAGCATAGGCTATCATTGGTGTTTTTGAGTTTAGCTATTCTGACAGGTGTAACTATGGTAAGTGAAAAGAAACAAGATGACAACACCAGGTCCAGGAGCAGGTTTAAACATTTGCACTGTACTGTAGCATAGAAGAAAGTACAAGGGCAGGTTGTGGCCTTCTTCTTCACTGCTCTAGGATGAAGGCACATGCTATGGTTTGAGTTCATCTCCCAACAGCCTATATGTAATAAGTTTGCTCTTTCCAGTGTGTCTGTACAAAGAGTTGGGGACAGTTGCAGCCCTTGGGCATTTGGAGACATCTCCTTTGAAAAGACTAAGATAATTTTAATGGTACCATCAGTTAGTTCTTGAATGCAAGTTTTTATAAAGACTGAACCTCTGAATTACTCTTTGTTTTTCTATTTGGTGATATGACACTTGTCTCTCTCTCTCTCTCTCTCTCTCTCTCTCTCTCTCTCTCTCTCTTTCTCTCTCTCTCTCCCTCTCTCTCTCTGTTGATCATAAATTAATAAACTTAATTTTCTATCTTAAGAGTTCCTTGAATATTTAGTTATAATTTTGTATGTTTTAATGATTTTTTTAACATCCTGACCACAGTTTCCCCTCCCTCCTCTCCTCCCAGCTCCTTCCCCTATCTCTACTCTGTCTCTATCCATCTACTCCTCCTCTGTTTCTATTCAGAAAAGGAAAAGCCTCCCATAGATATCAACCAAACATGGCATATCAAATTGCAGTAAGACTAGGCACCTCCCCTTGTATTAAGGCTGGGAAAGGCAACCAAGTATGAGGAATAGGGTGCGAAAAAGGCACCAAAAGAGTCAGGGACAGCCTCTGTTCCCACAGTTGTGAATCCTACAAGAAGATCAAGCTACACAACTGTAGCATATATGTAGAGGGTCTAGGTCAGTCCCATGTAGGCTCCCTGGTTGTTGGTTCAGTCTCTATGAGCCCAGGTTAGTTGATTCTGTGGTTTTCCATAAAGTGTCCTTGTCTGCTCTGGCTCCTAAAATCCATCCTCCCCATTTTCTACAGGATCCCCTGCGCTCTGCCTAACGTTTGACTGTGGGTCTGCATCTGTTTCCATCAGTTGCTGGGTGAAGCCTCTCCGATGACTACTATGTGTATAGAGGCTGGACAGTCAAGAGACTTAGGATAAAACCAAACATGATCTTACCTTTCTGCAGTTCTGTCCTTCTTAGGCCTTTATCAAAGCACTATACCCTGAACTTCTGGAACTGTGAGTTAATTAACCTAGTTCTTGATAAGTTTATCAATATCTTTGGTATTCCATTATAACAGCAGAAATTTTGGTAATACATTGTCCAGTGCAAATAATGCAAGCTATGGACACATTTGCTAATTTAAATTTTTTCATAAGTACACTTAAAAAATAAAACGTTTGAAAATGTGATATGTATTTATTTCATTCAGCATATCCAAAATATTGTCGTTTTAATATGCCATCAACATTAAAATGCTTAATGAAATATCTTATCTTTGTGCATTTAAACTTTAATGTATATTTTATCACATATCAGCTTAGACATTTAAATACTTGGTAGTCACGAGGGCTAGTGGTTTGAAGGCAGAGGAGCACAGCTTTACTAGCTCCAAGCAGCTTCTCAGGCTGAAGAATGCAAGACTCTTTAGGTTAGACTAGAGTTCACCTGGGAGCAGACCTCTACAAATGAGACCCCAAGAAAGAGGAAGTTCCCCAAAAGTTTCACTGAATTTCTAACTGAAAGAGTAATAAGAAGAATCAACTGAAACCTGTGAGGCACAGATCCTAGAAATCGGAAAAAAACAGTACTACAGACAACAGAATAATAACATCTGAAACTGTTGCACACATTGTCTTAAGTAGCATAGATTCAGAGGGCATATCAAAGACTTGTGAGTTTCTTTTGTATGATGTTGGATGGTGACACATTAATATTTAGTAGTTTCTAGCTTTATTATTAAGAATGGAGCCAGAAGTATTCAGAAACTTCACTCCTGTGATCTTTTCAGAAATAAGTGGAAAGTTATCGTTAGAGCAGGTAGACTTAATATCTAAGGGTTTGGGGTTTATAGAAGTTTCAATAAACCATGAAGTTCATCAGGTGTGTGTGTGTGTGTGTGTGTGTGTGTGTGTGTGTGTGTGTGTGTGTAGGAAATTGTCTTAGTTAGGGTTTCCATTGCTGTGAAGAGACACCATGACCATGGCAACCCTTATAAAGAAAAACATTTATATGCAGTTGGCTTATAGGTTCTGAGTCTATTGTCATCAGGGCAGGAAATATGGTGGCACTCGGGCAAACATGGTGCTAGAGAAGCTGAGAATTCTTTATCTTATCTTCAGGTAGAAGAAAGAGAGAGAGCCTTTGGGCCTGGATTGAGCTTCTAAAACCTCAAAGCCCACCCCCAGTGACATACTTCTTCAAGCAAGGTCACATCTCCTAATCCCTATCAAGAAGCTAAAGTACCTAATGACCAAGCATCCCAAAATATGAACCTATGGGGACATCCAAATTCAAACCACCATGGTAATGATTCATTCTACTTGGGGTGCTGGGCATGAAGAATGGTGCAGGAGCTCTGAGAGGCAACCATGTGCTTTGTTTTTATTTAGGGATTACTCACAAGTGCTGACTGTATCTCTAGTCTTCACATCCTATAAGTATCTTATAATAGTTTAGCCATTTTAAATTATTTGACAGTTCCATCCAACTTTAAATAATCAATATTTATATAATTTTAGCCTTTTAAACCACTCATCCTCAGTACCATCTGAAACCATTTTTATTCTCAACAAATCACACTCCTACATTTCTGTCTTTACAATTGTTTCACTGAGATTAATCAGGGGTTGCTCACACCAGCATGGATGGAAAATTATTTACTGGAGGATCATGGACAACTTACTGGTGTCTACACTACTAAAGAAAACAACACTCTCTATCCTAGCAATCATTAACTGCCAAATGTTTCGAAAGGAGGTGCAGGTCCCTATGTTCCACTCTTTTCCATGTAAAAACATTGACAGACTCAGTCTTGGGCCGGCCCTTGTACATGGTCACTGCTGTAGTGAGTTCATAAGTGTAGTGGCTATGTCATGTGGAGAAGATGACTTTTTGTAGCACATCTTCTCATCCTCTGGGTCTTATATTCTTCCTAGCCCCTCTTCATTAATGTTCTCTGAGGCCAAATTTTCTTCATATTATGGGAAGGTACTAAATAGGAAAACGTTCAACAACAGTCTTATCCAGTTGTGAATACTGGAAACTACAATAGTAACCTGCTTGGAAAGATGCATCCTGTGGTGTAAGAAGTGCTGTGCCTCTTATGGAAATAACTGTCTGCTTTCTGGTTATATATGAGGCTGAAGTCACCAGAAGGAGCTCATATCTAGCTCTATAAATCTGGTCAAAAGCATCTGATTGGGGCATTCCTCAGCCTAAGAAGGGATTCTACTAATACTGTTTTCCGAAATAACATGTTGTTAAATTTCCCTCTAAATACTCTTATTTATATTCATTTATTAGTGTTGTACTGAGACTTCATCAGAGAAGTTTTTCCCTGTGGTAGGTGGAGGTTAATGCACAAACATATAATTAGCCAAAGGGCCAAATATAAATGATAACAATATACTTATCCCTCAATAGGAAATCCACACAAATGCTTTAAAATATATTTTGGTTATTAATAACTTATTGTTGATCACAGAAATGCTCAAAATGTAAATCAAGGGTATAAATATGTAAGGAAGAAGGTAAGGAAGGGAAGGACAAGGGGAAGTAGGCAGAATGAAAGAGAAAAAGGAAGAAAATAAATTAAGAGAAAAGGAACAACAAGTATAAAATATGGATGTATTCTACTCAGAGGATGATAATTGGACAGATGCCTTGTATTTTGTAGTCACAGTTTTATAATTCACTCTATTGTCCATTTTCACATGCCAAGGTACAGAGATGTACTAGAGGACATATGAAATCATGCCTCACACTGTCCTATGCCAGAAATGCACCGTATTTCTTTGCCTACAGGGATGTGTACACACGCCTTTAGAGAGAGAAGGGGATTTATAGAATTTGTTAGAATTGGTGCAGTGTCAGTGTGGTCCTCTAACATCTGAGTTCTAGAATAGATAGTAGACCTTGCTCTAGCTTGAGACACCTTCAGATGGAGAAACCAACTTAAAGGCATAAAGTAGCATCGAACCAACTCATGAGTACCACCCAACCCTCTAACAGAAGCTCCCCCAGATGCTGGATTGGCCTGTGCTCATAGAGGTTCCCCGTGTGCTATTCCAAGTCAGTTCTGACTAAAAGCTTTTATGTGGATTTTCTGCTGATGTGGCCACCACTTCCGGAGCCAGGCATAACGAGCAATGGCTCAGCAGGTCATTGAGTCTGCATTAGGACAGTGGGGTCAACCCCTTGACACATGGATCCTCCATAAGACAAGGGAATGGAGCCACAATGATGTGGAAATAGACAAGATTTAGGCTTCCCGGAACAGATTCAAGGAAATAAAGATTTAAGCCAAGTTGGAACACTAGTTGCCTGGAAGAGAAGAAACCATCAAGCAAAGGCCATATCAGGGAAGAGAAGCAGCCCAGAGCCAAGCCCTTGTTGCTGCAATGAACACATGACCTCTGGTCCATTTGCCCTTTGGTTTATTTATTTTCGATTACATGTCAGTATTGTTTGACTTAGAAGTCAAACATTAGCAGGCAGTTTTCACCTTCTGGAAGGGAGTCCTGCACCTGTCACAGGCAGGATTGCTTCATCTTCCTAACTACCAACTAGCTTTGTGTCTACTAATAAAGTAACAGGCATGTTTTGTTTTTCAAGAAGTATTGAATTCCTCACCCCAGCATCTAACAGAGGAGAGAGAATAGTGACAACCATTCTCTTGTTTCAACTAACAGAGTCACATAATTAAATTTGATTGGAAAAGGCTTGAACAAACAAACAACAAAGTCTAAATTTATTCCATATCTTATTTTGCTTCTTTGCTTCCCACAATTAGCATGGTCTCTGAAAACATGGATGATCTTAACTACATCCTTGTTCCTGTAATTTGCAGACCAACGATAATGTTGTCTGATATGTATGATGGTGTCGATTTGCCCTGAAACATTAATGTTTTTGCATGTACATATGTATGCATGGGATGCATGTGTGTGCACACATGATATTAGCAGCATATCAATAAGGTGTCTGAGTGGAGGATGCAGCTAGTAAACTCCAAGAATAGCAGGGACACTGTGAAACCCCAGAACAGTGATTTGGAATTTAAATAGCAAGTGTTGAGAAGTGATAGGCAAAATAAACCTGGAAGCCTGTGATACAGATGGGATCTGATGCTCCCGGAGCAGGGAGAAGGGCTGTCAGTATTTTGACAGACACAGGATGACTGTTTAGACTGATGTTCGGGACAGAACTATGGAGATGCTGAATAGTGTGTTTGCCATGGAGACTGTATGAGTTGGGGGAAGCAGGATGCAGAGAGGCTGGAACACTCCATGAAAGACTGACAAGCCTTTGCAAGAATTCTTCTCAGAGTGGAGGGGTGGCGCAGAAGTCATGTGGAAATGAAGGCACAGGAATACCCGAGGCAGGCTTTCTGGCACACTGGTGGCTGGTGAGATGAGAGGGGGAAGAACTGTGTATATCAGGTTTTCCTCTTGGGGATTGTTAAACAATGGGAAGAGGCAGAGGCCGAATATTCAGGTCATACAGGACAAGCACTACTTCCCTGCACTTGACTTCTTTTTGCAATTTGTGGCATAGCAGGCTTGCTTAGTGTTCTGGGGGAGGAAAACCAATGACAAACACCTCCCAGGAGGGTTGTGTGGCAGAAGAACTCAACTAGAAATGATCATATAGAAAGAAAGTGCTTATCTTTCAAGACTGGAGAATGTTACCTTAAAAGGAGAGTAGTGTCTGGGATGGGGAACAAAAATCTTGCAAACTGAGGCTGTTGGAGCGGGAGAGCCCAGTGTGGTGATGCAAATGGTATTTCCCGGCTCTGTGCTTCAGCTCTCTGCTTGTGATGCTTTAGCACACATCCATGCCTCTAAAGATGGGGAGGGTACCCATCTCTTCGAAACCACTGTCTGCACTGAGGCTCCTTCTCTCCACTGTCTAGCCTTCCTGGGGGCTGAAGTTTTTATTCTTGTTTGTATGATTCCTGTCATTCAGAATGTGGGCATGCACAGATAGTAGCAGTGATGTCTGGAAAATGCCTTTCATATCTTTTCTGTGTCCCCAAGAGCCATGTGCTCCTGAAAATGTTTTCTTTCTTAAGAGTTGGGTTTCCTGAGTAAGTAAACATGCAGCACGAATTTCTGCATCCACCGTTCTCAATTAGGTTACATTTAGCAATGTCTAGCCCCCCACCCCTTTTTGCGTTTTTCTTTTTTGGCTGTGGCATCAGCAAAATGCAGTATAGATAGTAGAGGATATCCTTAACTCTCAGGAGCCTCCTACTTCAGCAAAATGTTAATGGAGCCTACGCTTCTGAACTAGCTTGTGCAGGGCAGGTGTGTGTGTGTGTGTGTGTGTGTGTGTGTGTGTGTGTGTGTGTGTGTAAGAGAGAGGGAAAGAGAGATATACATACATACATAGAGAAGTGTTTGTGCACATGTATACACACGCATGTGAAGGCTAGAGATTGGTATTAGGAGTCTTCCACTATTGCTCTCCACATGTTTGAAACAGGGTCTCTGTGAACCCAATTGGCTCTACTAGCTATTCAGCACACTCCAGGGATCTTCCTGTCTCCCTCTTTCCTCCAAGTGCTCTGGTTACAGATGTATAGGACTATTTACATGGGTGTCAGTGAGCCACACACAGGTCCTCATGCTTGCACAGCAGGCATTTCACCCACTGGGCCTTCTTTCTAGACCCTCAGAATGGGTTCTTAATCTGCAATAACTTCTTTTGCTTTGGTCTGATTTCTAGTTTTTATGGACTTGTAGTTTGAGATTATTTTAAGAACCCCAGGAAGAAAGACAGGAGTTCTTTTTATTTTTCAAAATTGGTAAAGAAGAAATCCTTGAAAGTTGCCAGTTGCTTCAAGTAGGAATCATAAAAGAAACTGACTCTCCTGGTTAAACGATAGATCTGTTTTTGTACAACTGGTCTACCTGTTCGTGGAACAAGGTAGAAGTAAGCTATCAATGTTTCATTTTCTTCCACAAACTCAAGAGTGTATAATACAGAAACCACATCCAGTTGATTCAAAAACAATTTTAAAGGGAAAAAGCATGATCCTGCATACTTTCTAACAGGTTGACAACAAAAGAAAGGGTTTTTAACACATTTCATTCTTCTTTTAGTGCGAACTCTCAGTGATCTATGTATGGGGCCTGACCAGTGTAAACAAATTCCACCTTTTGCCCATGAGTTTGTCTGAAGTGTTTCAAATGACTTATTTTGACTGGAAAATACTGTGAAAAACTTCGGAAACTTTCTATTGCTTTTTCACCATTGTCTTAATATGTCTTAATGTCTTAAGACATCTGTTACTACTGTTAGTCTCATAAATCTTATAACTTGATGCCCTTCCAGTATCAGGATCATAGGATGGCCAACAAATGCTTGCTGAGGAGCTAAAGAGCCCCAACTGACAGCCCACAGGATCCACTGACCAGGGACAGTTTCTCGAGTCAGCTTTAGTATTCACCCTATGTTGCTTTTATCTAAGTATTTACTATAAATTTGTATTTATTTTCTGCTTATAAAATGGGCACGTGTGGTATCTATTTGGGGAGATTATGGTGAGATGATGTAGAATAAAAGGTTACATCCCATAGATTGGGTACACCATGGCAAATGTCACATAGCAAGCTTGCTGTCGGTGAAGTAAGCTGAGTATCTCATTGCCCCTCACAGGAATGCTAACATTGGCACATCACTTTGTAACCTCTGATCCCGTTGCTGGTCACAGTGAACCTGAGAATGTGTTATTTCTTGCCTAAGCCAAGTGCCTGACAAAGATCGTAGTTGGAATCTCTGCCTCTGAAACACAGGTAGTATCTGGAGGGTTTTCAATTCTGGCAGTTTGGCCTGTTCTGAAAATATTTGACATGTTTGGGGACTCTGATGGTTTATATTGACTGTCAACTTGTGAGTATCTAGAATTACATGGGGACAAACTTTTGGACATGTCTGAGGGGGGATTATCAAGACTGGATTAATTGAGTAGGATGGCTATGGACAGCATCCCATCTATCTCAAAGGTTAGGATCATTGACAGAATTAAAAAACAAAAGTGACCTGAGCTCCAGTATTTATCACTAATGAAACAATAAATAAATACCGGGGATTGTGCTATACATTCTACAAAGAACCCAATGATTCAGCTCAATGGTCTGGGTATCAAGAGATTGCTCCTGGAAAGTGTGCTTTGCAAATTACTATCTGTTCACTAAACTACAGAATCACAATAGTTATTAAAAATTAAAGGGTTCGAGGGAATACCCTGACCATATGTATGACCTCATAGATTGAGGCTTTCTGAATGGGGAACCAGTCTGTCACGGAGACAGCAGGGTGAGCAAGATGAGACTGCATTTGTTGGGAGATTATTGATCAGTAAATGTTCATATAATCAGTTATTCTCAATGTGTGGGTATGGTCCCTTTGGAGAATCGAATAACCCTAACCACGGGGATCACATATAAAACACCTTGAATATCAGATATTTACATTATAGTTCAAAAGAGTAGCAAAATTACAGTTACGAAGTAGCAACAAAAATAATTGTTGTTGGGGATTACCACAACATGAGTAACTATACTGAAGGGTGGCAGCATTGGCTATGTTTAAAACACTGATACAAATGTTAAATATCTAGAGAAGGCCAAAAAGAGGCATTTTAAAAACGAGACTATGAAAACATGGAAACTTCTTTATCTCTTTACATTTTGGATGGCCTGTATAAATCTTATGTGTATTATTTATGTTTTCATATTTACCTTCAAAACCAGCCTATTTGGTAAGAACTAAGTCTTAGAGGGAAAAACTATGTTTTATAGATTCCAGACCAAATAGTTTTAATATTTCAGCATTCTAGAGTGGATGTGTCCATTTCAAATTAATGGCATTTTACAATTCATGGTTGCCTTTTGTTCTTTTATATTTTAACATAACTGAATTTAGGGTGTATTGTTAAATTTCTGGCTTCTTAGATCCATAAAGTATGGTCATTTGTCCAAGACTGTACAACTGATAAATGGCAGAGCGGAAAGTCATATGATGATATATATTATTTATTCCTAATCCAACAAGGTAGCTCAAATGCAGTGGGGGCTTTCAGTCTTCTGGAAAAGTGAACCAGGGAGTCCTTTCTTCCTGAGATGACTGGACAGTTCTAGTGGGAAGCTAAAACGGATATCCATACATGCTACTCTCTGCTTTGGGAGGAGCTTTAAATTTTGATTACTTTTTTATTCATTATTTATTTGGGGAGCAGAGGATAACTTGCAGGAGTCAGTTCTTGCCATAAGCTTGACTTGGAGGTCAAACTCAGGTTATTAAGAGGGAGAAAGATGAGGACAAACAAGAAAGTTTTGAGACTGCCATTGTTTTAACATCAACCAGGAGAGACTAGACGCAAGTCTACCAGACAAGGCAAGTTACTAAAAAGCAAAGTTATGTCGTGGTCACAGCAGCCACAGTGGGGTAGAAAGCCAAGCCTAAACATCAAATTTTAGGATGGTGTTTTTTCCACACGCTCTTCCTGAGCTCTAGCATAACATAAAAATCAGCAGATTAATAGAAAGACATTGGTGATAATACTTGGGTGGCACCAATTGATGCTTAAGAATAGAATTTACTCTAAGTTTGTTCCAATGGCATCCTAAAATATAACTCAATGTTACCATAATTAGGGAAAGTCTAATATGTACTTGCTCAATATACCACTTTAGAAAAGAATGTGTAACATACTGCAGGTTTTCTCTGCTGGGCACCCCGTGTGTCTTGAACATTCTGGGCCAGTCTTACATGCTTTCTTGCACAGTTACTGCACTAGCTTTCTATCTCTTTGCCTGCCTAGAAAACTCAACAAGCATTTCTCAAAACCAATGTCCTAGTATCTTTGGTTTATTTCCCCAGGCTTCGGACGATTTCCTGTATGGGGCCTTCACACCCTGTGTATTCGTCTGTTAGGAGAACTTGGAGACTGTGTCCAGTCTTCATCATCATAGCAGCTGACCCACACGGTAGGAAACTTGCCAAAGGGAGGACCACATGAGGAATGCCCCCTGTGGCATGTTCTCACATGGCCTAAATTTTGACAGATGTTCTACCCCGTCTGCCTGATAGATCTTGATTCCAGTCAAACCTTGTTGCTACCCTTGTCTAGAAAGCCCCACTGTTTGATAACTACCACGATTATATGATCAAATGATGGCCTTACAAACAGTCGTTCTTTGGCCATGTTGCCAAAAGCAGCACACATTTTCCTAAATTTGTTTTGATTCAACCTGTTTTAGTTTTTTCTTAAGGCTTCTCAATAGTTTACATATTATTTACTTATCGACATTTAAAATTTTTGTATATTACTGCCACTTTGAGGTGAATTTAAAGAAGACACTTTTTTTTATCAACAAACAGTAAATAAATAACTACCCAATTGGCTAAAATGTGACTTTTTATATTAAAAATGTGCAACTATTTTTAGATTTATTTATTCTTTGAGAATTTTATATATTATAAATATATATACATATATGATTGAAGGGGCGTGATCAATCAATAATTAACCAGGCCAACTCAATACAAAAATATTTAATTTTTAATAAAAGGGGAAAACTTACATGACCAGAGATCCCACGAACACCAGATGAGCAGGGAACCAAAGAGAGGAAGTGGCAAGGCACTTTGATCTTTTATTTGTTTTGTGTGGCCTTAGGGGGACACACCTTAAGCAGAATGTGATTAGCTGAGATTCCCCATCATCTCCCCCTTTGTCTAAACAAGATTGAACTAAACCCAAAACAACTATATACAGTAGGAAAAGATACCAAATATAAAATTACAAACAACAAACAGTATTAAGCAAGAAACATATAACAAAAGTTTTACTAAACATTCTATTTCAAGGAGTCTAAATAATGTAGAGGGTAACTACAACTATCTAATCTCCAACTCCATCAAAGATCTGAGAAGGAAAATAATTTTACTTAAGCAGCCAGGAAGTACAAGCGAGAAACTTCTGAAATGTGGAACAAATGAAAGAGACAACTGGTTCCCTGGACAATCACCCAAAGTCTCATTTGCAATGTTGAGTCAACCAACTTTGGCTAAGGCCTAACCTAACTGACATGCCACTTTCAAAGGCAAGGAACCTTTTAGAACTCTCTTACCCTGTCTTGGCAAGATAAGACAATCCTGTTTTTATCCATTTACAGATATTCTGTAATTCTGTCAGTGGTCTAGGTATGGGCTTTTTCTTTGCCCAAAGGCCAGTTCTGTCAAGAAGAAGACAAGCTCCAAGTGGAGTGTTTTTAGTGTTCGACGTTCTCTCAGGAGTAGAGCGGTGATGCCAGGAGTGGTTGTGTCTCGTTAGCACGAAATTCTAGGTTAAATTAAAGGCCATTTTTCACAGCTCTTCGAAGAGGTTGAAGATCATACTATCTATACTAAATGTAATCTCTATGTATCTAAAGAACCTGATTATCCTAAATATAAATATGACAAACATAAATCAATGACTATTGATTTATAATTCTCAATATCTATCTAACTTGAAGACTAAGAGAATAAACAACTGTGCAATAAATGAGGATTGATGGAAGTGGGTCTTCTTTCTATGTGTTACTCTCATTGGTTAATTAATAAAGAAAACTGCTTGGCCTGATAGATCAGAATATAGGTAGGCGGGGAAGACAGAACAGAATGCTGGGAGAAAAAAAGGCAGTGAGGCAGATGCTATAGCTCTCCTCTCCAAGATGGATGCAGGTTAAGAGCCTTCCTGGTAAGCCACCACTTTGTGGTGCTACACACATTAATAGAAATGGGTTAATCAAGATGTGAGAGTTAGCCGATAAAAGGGTGGAACTAATGGGCCAAGCAGTGTTTAAATGAATACAGTTTCCGTGTAACTATTTCGGGGGTAAGCTAGCCGGGATCCAGGCGGGAACATAGCCCACCGCTCCTTCCTTTTACAAGGATAATGACCTCCAAATGTAAACAATGTATATCATTACATAAACAATATATAACTATCTTAATCAGAGGTAGAAATGTACACTGCAATATGATAAATATATGTATATATATCAATACAAATAGAGGTAGAAGCATACTCACATACAATAAATAGAGGTAGAAGCATACTCACATACAATATTCAATATATCAATGTACAAGAATCAACACCAATACAATTTTCTAAAAACAGTAACTCACAATAATAATATAATAATATATTATTATCCCATAGTTTACATATTATTTACTTATCGACTTTTAAAATTTTTGTATATTATTGTCACGTTGAGGTGAATTTAAAGAAGAAACTTTTTTTAAATCAACAAACAGTAAATAAATAACTACCCAATTGGCTAAAATGTGACTTTTTAAATTAAAAATGTGTAACTATTTTTAGATTTATTTATTCTTTGAGAATTTTATATATTATAAATATATATACATATATGATGCATTTTGATCATATTCATCCTTTACCCCCTACTTCCTACTCCTTCCAGAGACACAGCCCTTATATCTCCCTCTCAGTTTCAAGTCCTCTTCTTTCCTTTAATCTTCACCTAGTCCTTATGTGCCTGGGTATCAACTGCAGTGTGGATAACCTACCAGGAGCCACACCCCTAAAGAAAACTGATGTTTTCTTCCACAACAGCAATAGCTCTCCAGTTAAAAGCCTTGTGAGCTCCCCTACCCAGCTATTCCAGAGACTTATGGAAGACTAGTTGATGCTACAAGGATGTCTCATTAAAGATGGCAGGCCTGACCAACTAATGCCTTCATCTTCATTCAAAGAGAGGTTCCATAAGAGCGAACCTTAAGCACATTGGTGTTTTTGTGGGGGAGATAAGAAGGTATTGGACTGTGGAATGGGCAGTGAAGCAACACCAAGTGTGAACTGTCACCATGTTTAACTTTTTTCATCTTCTAATACCTGTCTTCTACTTATTCCCTTACAAGGAAGAATCTGGAGAACACCATCATTCATACATAAGTGACAGTGAACATCTTCTTGTGAGATATTCCTGTTAAAACAAAGTCTCATGACAGAGGAGTGACATTCGGCTTTCCCAACACATCTGAGATTCATCCTTTAGGGAGGGGAAAACCCTGGTAGTGGAAATTAGTGGATAGAGCCCTGGGATGTGGGTTCAGGTCATTCTCATGAACTCATTAAGGCTTGCCACTAGACAGGCTCCTTATTCAGACCCTTCTGGAAGCAGGACTCACTCTTCAGCCTTGCGTCTGTCAGCCAATGAGCACTATTACTGTCCCAAGTGTTCTGCTCTCCCATGTTGTGCAAACACAAGTATATGTATGCACACACACACACACTCACACACGCACACTCACACACACAAACACACACACACACACACACACACACACACACACACACAATCCAATAATACAGAGGAAGGCAAAGTGATAAAGTTCATCTCCACCATTACAAGTGTTCCCTTTGCTTACTCTACTTTGGTTGATTTGCTAGATGCTGGATTTTTCTTTGCAAGGTCCATGTCTAACTGTCTAGCTTGACCCTTGGTCAGCCTGATCTATGGTGGCTACCAATTGTTTACCCATGACCATCCAAGCACATTGAATGTCAGGATCCCAGGCCTGTTACCACCTGTTCACTGCCCTCAAGTCTGGGCCATACTGCTCATAACTGCATACACATGCTTCCAAGCTTACCACACAGCACACACATAAACTTCAAATAATCATATTGACATCCTAAGAGAAAACAGGATAAAATTTGGAAAAAGTAATCAAGACTATTACTTTTTATTTCAGATAAGACAAAAATCCTGTATCATTTGGCTTCAACTATTTATGGAACAGTGACCTGCAATGGTTACAGAGTATTATTATAGCATGTGTTTATCGGGATTCAGAGATAAATTGTGATCTCTTTTATATTATACACCATTATTATTAGTTGGCAGCATTTCTAGCAAAAGGTAAATGTGTGTGTGTGTGTGTGTGTGTGTGTGTGTGTGTGTGTTGTGCATGGTGTATATGTAGGAACTCATCTATCATGGTACACATTTGGAAGTTAGAAGACAACTTTATGGAGTCAGTTCTCTCCTTCCATTGGGTTCCATAACGTACACGGGTCCTCATGCCTGTGGAGCAGGCTATCTGCTGAGCTATCTCACCACCCACGGTCAGCATTTCTGTTTATGCCTATTTGTACATTTAACTCCTTGTGATTTTTTTCTTTTCCTATACTTTGAAGAAAAGACGTATTTATGTTCTTCAGTGTCTAGAAGGCTACTTAGACTGTATTTGTATTAAACAAATCCAGAATTCATCGATACATACTTATTGGCACTTACGACCTCTTCAACTGCAGTCTTGCTACTGCTGCGTTTGCAGAAGGTGACTTTATAAACTTCTCCCTTCTTTCCCCGGAGATTCCACCTAAGTGGAGATTAGATAGGACTAAGAAGCATGAAGCTGACAGAGATGAGTGCAAGGCATATTTTCAGTCATGTGATATGTGTGGGCACTGTGCTATTTTGCTACAAGGACTTAGAAGACAAAAATCCCTGGTTACGTAAATTTTTATGACTTGAGCTGGAAGGACATAAAACAGGCCCGTTCTTTAGCTCATGCCAAACTGTTCTCTATGGTTTATCTCTTGAGAATTCTGTTTAGTCTAGTCTTGGGATCCTGCTAAGTGTCAGGTTTCTATCACAGATACTGAGAACTACCTTCATAGTCTAAGTCTTTTTGGTCTTAAGAGGTTCCCCCAGCTCTTGACTTCTGCTTGTGCAGCTCAAAATGCCGTCCAAAGTTTGCTTTCTCAAGTTGCAGCAGCTACTACCTTTCTTCTCTAGCTTACTGCTGTGGTTGACCAAAATGTTTCACATATCTGATTCTCCTTATATTCATCCCTAACCATGACAATTGTGTCCCTGTCCAGGACTGCGCTCTACATTAAATAAATGCTGAGGAAGAAGATCATAGGATCAAAACCACCTAGGAAGCAACAGTGCTAATAATACTCTTTGACCATATAATTTTTATTGCATTATTGTGTTACTGTGACTACCGATGGCAAGTAGCAGGTGTACAACAATGGCTATTGGATCTGCAGACCACTGCATAAGAGTGTACTGTTCCCAGTGATGGTAACCATATGTCTAAAAGGGACGACCAGCCAATTGAATCTGTAATCTTTACGACTTAGAGCCAAGAAGAATATAGTGATGCTACCAAGTGAAAAATGGGAGTTCAACAAGATGGGGCTAAGAGCATGAAGTAGAAATATCTGGACTTTGGGCAGAGCAAGAACATAAGCAGGATCAAATGTAAATAGACCCCTAACACAGCAACATCATGTCTGGCAAGTGACCTAACAGAATAGGCCTGAAGTTTGTGTTGTTAGAAGTTTTTGGACAGTCAGAATTTGTGGCGGAACAGTAAATACTTGTCCATAGACAAACTGTCAATGAGAAGTGTGCAATCACTTATGAGACTGGCCCATCTCCCAATGACTGTGACAACACACAATCAGGTACACACTGGCCTGGTTACCCTTTAAGTTGTCATAACTATGGAGACCTGGCCAGTGTGCTGACTCCACTCTCTCCTTAATTCACAAGGCAATGCCCTCACGTGTTACAAAATTACGTGTTGGTATAGTGGGTTTTTTTTTTTTTAATAATCAATGGTATTTCTTTTCTTTTCTTTAGGGAGAAGTATTCAACTTGCTCGGCACTGCACTCACGCAGACAGCCAAGGCTACAGTTATGGACCCTCAGTTGGAACAAAGCTGGTGTGCGCATAGCCTGTGCATTTAGTTAAGCAGTGTGACTGTGGAGACTGCTTGGTACTCGTGGAAAACCACCTACTTAAAGATGGCACCTGTAATTTAGGGTATTTCCACCATTTGAGGGGGACACAGGACAAGGTAAAAAAAAAAGCAGAACTATGCTTATTTTCAAAGCATTCTTTTGCTCACATTTGTTCAAAATATTGAAATTTTAAAAAGAAATCTCTATCGCATGCTTCAACAGACAACATCCTCGGTGCTTGTTGCTAGGGCAAGTCACACGAGCTCTCCAGTGCAGAAGAAAATCTGGAGGAAGAGTTCGAGCGTGTTCTGCAGGTGGACAGCTGGAAGTAATGGCCTCCAACTCCCTGGACATCTGATGAAAGTCACCTTCCAAAGGATGCTGACCATCTATCCAGTTCACTTATCAGCTTTGCTCACTGTATGTGTGTATTGTATTTGTTACCTTTCTCTGCTAAGAAGAACATGCAGCCCACAACATCAAGGATTTCTGCTTGTTTTTATAATTGTTATGCACCTTAAACTTGCAACATCAGCCAGCACCATGAATGGCTGATCTGATTCAATGAGAAAAAAAAAATGACTTCCTCTGCAAATGTCTTACCCCAAAAAAAACAGATAACATGAGAAAACGCCAAACAAAACCCAGACTAAAAAAGTAGTGAGACTTCATATAAAATTAATGTATGATATTCTTGAAATATGCCCAGATCAAAAGAGGAAAGAAAATGGTGTGGGGTTGTCACAGATTAGCACAGACCCAGCAACAATGAGAATGCAGGGCAGAATCCTGGATTTGGTTCTGGAACGGAACTGGGGTTATTGACGGAGAAAATGTGGTGAGGTGAGGTGCACATAAAGCAGAGTGAGTAACCATGTGCCAGTGTCGCCTCTACATGGTGATAGCCGTGCTGTGATGGTACATGCTGCAACAGGAGGCCACTTTGGGGGAACTAGCTGGGATTTTTTTTCCTGTGCTATCTGTAAATATATCTATAAGCCTAACACTATCTCACAACAAAAAGTTTACAAAACACCGTGAAGCAGTGGCCAACGTAAAATGAAAGTTACAGTTTTTAATACAAATTTTGTATCATGCTGTTTTGTTTAGACAATTTTTACCTTACTGGGCTTTTGCTTGTATATTATGGTTTCTGTTTTTGTGATTTTAAGTGATGTATGTGTGTATGTCCGCGTACATGTTTCTTAGTTTCTTATGGGTTTCTTTTCTTTTCTTTTTTTCTTTTTTTTTTTAAAATAAATTCTGCTTTGTTGGTTTGGTTTGCTCACTGATTTTTCTAAAGAGAGAAAGAAAGGCCACGATGCTGGGAGGGTAGGGAAGCGGAGAGGACCTGGGAGGAGTTGAAGAGGAGAGTGTCTTGTATGAAATTTTTTTTTCAATTAAAAAAAAAAAACTCACTCACTATGAAAGCTTCCAGGGTCAGTTACTTTTCCTCTTCTTGGGTCATTCTGGAGTTTGCATTGCTGTCTGACTTACAACAAAGTTCTTGGTTATGCTACTGAACAGGAGCATACCCAGGCCAGGGTTGTTGTTTGTGGACTACAATCGCATGCCCCTTGCCTGCCCACCCCCAGAGATGGAAGTTCTGACTAGTAGTAAAGACACCTTAATTTTAGTTTTGACTCCATCAGATTGTTTTGGTTCAAAGAAGTCCAGTGATTTCTCCCGTGCAAATGACTTAGAAAGGACATGCCCGCCTTCCTTCACAGGCTCTTGTTAGGCTCTGAGGATCTTAGACCCAGGGCCACAACAGTGAGGCAGACTCCCTGCTGTATTTATCACCACGTTCATTTATGACAAGGGACAACACATACAAAATCTCAGAGCTCAGGCCCTCTGTTAATATTTTATGGTTTTCACTCTGAAGCGACTATTTACTGCTATGTTGGAAGTTTTTAAGTTATAAAAAGTAAGGTCATTACAAGAAAAAACCTACCTCACAGGGTTGTTTTTAAGGTTGAAAGAAAGTATGATCACAAAGTTTATAGAAGCTGCCGTGCAACTCACTGAATGCTGTAGAGTGTTTGCTATTGGCATTACTTTAAAACCCTTTCTTGTGGTTTTATGGTTCTAGACTACAATTTTACCTTGCTGGGTAGACCATTCTGAGCCTTTCTGACTGAATTCTAGACATCTTGAGGGTAGGCAGCAGATGCCCCGTGTTCTCGCCTTCCCCAGCAAGTTACGCTTACAGAGAAATTCAGGGCTCGTCAGGTGATTGACAGACTCATAAGGCCCTAAAGCCATTGCTCTCCCACTTCACAATTTTGCTTCAGGGCAACTTGTCATCTATGTATATTTAGACAAACTTAGAAAATAGACGATTCCGTAATGCCAGAGCTGTTACCTCCAAATGCTACCAGTTTGTTACAGAACTCATTAACTTTTTCAAGCCCCCTCCCTCCCATCACCCCGCTATAAATTCCACTCTGTCAGCACGGTGTACAACAAACCCAACACAGAAAAGTGAGTCCGTGTTCAGTTTGTGGGCTTTGCTCTTCCTTTCTCCTCTTGTCTGTGGGGTGGGGTAGGGGGCAGAGAAATCATGCTGCCTGCTTACCCAGATTATTTCTTAATGGTCTCTTGTTTGTGCTTCTAAGAATGCATTTTCAGAGTCACCCCCAGCTTCCATACTTGGAAATTTTTAAAAGAATAAAAGGCTAACCTCTTCGCTAAGCACTCTGGCCATATTCTTCCTGGAGTTTCCATTTGCAGGACCTAAGGCGCAGCGCTCCGTCAGCGCCCTTGAGGATGAATTTGTTTCTTTGTTGAATGCATTATTCCACAAAAGAAAAAATATAGCATCTTTCAATTTATGAGCCATTCTTATCTTTGCTCTTCAGCTTCCCTTTCCATTGTACTTCTCCTTACATTCTTCTGCATCATTTCGGACCAAATCTAAAGCAGCCATGGTGGAACCTTGAGTCGGCCGCTATCGCCACGATCACTGCTTTCCGGGCCATTTGTATAAGAATGCGGTCCTATAGATCTGAGTCACGCTAAAAGCTCCTTTCATTTTTGCAGACAGCAGCTGGTTGTATTTTGGGAAATTATCCCAGTGCTGCAAACCCCCACCCCAAGGTGTCATTTTCTCCAACCTATTATTACCTTCTCTATTGTTTCTGAGGCAGAGTACTGCAAGTAACTTGGGAATCCCAGGAGCTTTTATTGCTTTGTCCCTAAAAATTGCCCCAATGATGGGGGGTCTTTCTTTACTCTCTGAGAAAGAAGAAAAGACAAATGGGTCACATAGAAGTCCTACACAGTTCTCATTTCAGTTTTTGGCCTTACTTCTACCAAGACAAAGCTACCGCCTTCTACTCTGATGAGAGTAACTGAGGCAATCTAGAAAGGGATATAACCTGAGAGCCTGGGTGTGTAAGGGGCATATTTCAAAAGCAATGGCTGCTCCTGGGATCCTCTACTTATCTGTGAGGGTGTGAGAACAAAGCAGCTGAGAGACACTCGGGGTCTGGATTTGAAGAACACACATTGGGTCTCATCTCCCTCGCTCGAACAGGCCACAGCAGACATGGTCTTTGGAAAGGGCAGGGATGAGCCCGTCCCTCACTGGTCTGTCACGGGAGTCAAGGGATTCAGGAGCTACCCAAGCACTGATAAGCTGCAGAGGGCCAAGCTGATGGCACTTCTCTTATATGTTTGGTTGTGAGCTTAGCCTTTAACGGCTGAGCCATCTTTCCAGCCCAGCGACACTTCTCAAAAATAAAATCTATAGCAGCCAACGGAGGTGTTGTTACCAATATGAACATTTAATTCATTTGTCAATATGATTCACATTGATGGCATCATGGAAAAAGCATAAGGTAATGCCCCCAAACAACAAGAAGCTTAAAGGCCAGGTGAAAGGCCAGAGCATAAACAACTTGTTCAGACATACACAGCTGAACCCATGAGAAAGTGGGTGAGTTCTGGTGCTACATCGGGTGCTGTGGCAATGTGCTTGACTTCAGAAACTTGGGCATCAAGGTTAGGAAACAGCATTAACCTCATGTTCCTCCTCCTGACTCCTGGCATGGCTTTAATGAGGCTGCAGCAGGGGTTGATCATGGGATGGAGGCATCTCTAGGACTAGGAGCTCCTAGTTCAGTAGACCTGGGATGTTCACACTCTGTTACCACTGACAGTCTCTCCCCTCAGAACAGAGCCATGTAGATGAGCTTGCTGTAGGAGAGGCAGGTTCAGACTGTAGGGTCAGCTGGCACTGTTAAGATTACGGTTCCTTAACGGAAGTGCTAGTGATGGTGAGTAAATTAGTTATGTTCTTTCCTGCCCTGGTCCACACAACTGCAGTGGTCTCCCTGGATACGGATGGGGAAGAAATGAGTGTTTCATAGGAACCAAATGTTGAGAGGAGTGCCCAGAGTGCTCTTTGTAATACCCAAGGCCTGTGTAGCTCTCTTAGAGGGGATGTTGAGATTCAGTGGTGATCTCGACATTTTACATGCAAAATTTAATTGAGTATTAGATCGGCTACCGTTTGCCAACTTGACATGAGCTAAGATCATTGGGAAAAAAAGAATCTTAGTTGAGAAAATGCTTTTACACGATCGGCCAGCAGGCATCTTCTTGACTGAGGGATGATTTGAGAAAAACCCAGCTTATGGCAGATGGTTCTGCCCCTAAACTGGTGGTGCCGAATGGTATGAGAAGCACGTTGAGCAAACTCTGAGGAGCAAGGAAGTCAACACGGATCCTCCATGGCCTCTGCTTCAGCTCCTGCCTCCTGGTTCCTGCCTTGAGTTTCTGCCCTGAGTTTCTTCAATGATCAACTGTGATTGAGACGTGTGAGCTATGAGAAACCCTTTCTCCCCCTAGTTTCTGTCGGCCATGCTATCTTGTCATAGCAATAGAGACCCTAACTAAAACAAGTATTAAAATACATGAGAAAAATTCGATGACTTTGAATTTAGTTACCTAGGTTTCTAAATATACTTAATGTGGACCTACTTGCTAAGCAATGGCAGGGGCAATAGGCCTCCACAGAGCACATGTTTTTTTTGTTTTGTGAGGTAAAAAAGAAAAGAAAATTTTCTCCTGTGAGGTTAAAAGAAAATCAAAGAAAATCTTCTCTAAGTTACAATTATTTTCATCTCATTGGCTATATTGTAATAAGGGCATCAACTGCAAAAGTTATTAACTGTATTGCAAATGATTTTTTATGCTTATCAAACAATTTGAATATTTTATTTGATAATTACCTCTCTATTCCATGGATTAAAATTGACAACAATATTGGCATTTCTCTGAAGGCAATATTTGACATACAATTTGAGGGAGAGGGGGTGGGGAGAGAAATTGATTGGAGTACAAAAAGTCCATATAAGGATGTAAGTATTATAAGGAATTCATTAGAAAGCATGTGTCTCTCCCACTGACACAAACCAGAGTTAGGAACAGTTTCCCAAATAACTTCGCATGTAATGGGTAAATTTATCTCAAACTCTTTAGCCCCTATTAGCTATTGGAAAAGTTAATTTCATAATAAACTGTTACCTTACAATATGGGGAGGCAATCTCTAACCATCTTCTACCTTGTTGGTAACAGGTCCCCATAAACAGCACTGTGCAGATGTGCTGTGATTGGCTGTCGTCGTTTCCTAAGTTGGGCCCTCCAGCAGGACATTCATGGAGGTGTGAAGAAAGAAAGCAGAAATAGCCAGATCTGTAGTTTTGTTTCTGATATCGCCTCTCGGGAGGCCAACAAATACAACAGACCCACAGTAGAGTGTAATCAGAAGGCAGCAGCAAGAACAACAGTATGTGGGAAAAGATGCTATACAGCCATTTTATAGGCTTGACATACTGGAGGGATCCCTCTGGGCCTTGGGCTTTGAGAGACCTTATGTTGTATATATAATGTTTAGTTGACCTTTTGGGGCCTTTCCAGGACGACATTCCAAAGCCCTAATTCATTGTAGACCTGTAATTTAACCTTTTTCCTCTTGTGCTCCCAGACAGCCCGAAGAGTAGGATCTCAGGGGGAAGCTGCAGTCATTAGGTTCTTATTTCAGTCATCGACTGGTAATGCAAAGTTTCCTGCTGGGTTTCACAGGATCTGTCTTAATGATAGTTCTAGAATTGGTAACTTGGCCTAGCTGAAATGTAATTTCTACATGATTCCCTGCCACTGAGTTTACCTTCTTCGAAAGATAAGGGTTTTAGAGGCAGGGGCAGGCTGGAAAGAGCAATTCTTGAGACCTGTACGAATTTCCTGGGCAATTGGAAGATTATAGAAAGCTCCATTGGAATTCACAGAGGTAGCAAGGAAGAGAGGCAGCAGCAACTGTCCAAACTCTTCAAGAATTTTCTCTCTCATCCTTTCTTGCCTTTTTTTTTTTAAATCTAACTTAGGAATTTTGGATAAAATATATTATCAGTTTCTTAAATAAAAAATTTTAGGGCTCTGACAAAAAGACTCCTCGAGCACAGAGAATCTGGTGCCCCAGGACAGAACCACTGACTAGCTCTTCAGTGATGGAGAAACAAAAAGAACAAAATAAAAAAGAATGCCCAAGCATGAGAAGCAGAATTCATTTCCAACAGCATAGTCTTGCAAGCCCCCAGGGAAGCATGTCTGAGCTTTCACCCCTCTCTGAGGTCCCTGTATCAGCAGGTACTTAGAGTTAAGGGTTGAGGAACTAATCACAGAGTTCTGCCGGGGATGCTGTTGAACAGAGTTCTGGGGCTGCCGGCATATCCCTTTCTTTTTAAAATACATCCATATATATATTTTCCCCTCTGAGTTAAAACCACAAGTATTTGAACTACTCCCAGAGGAATGAAATCCCAGACCTGTGGAATGTCAGTCGTGGAAATTAAATGGTCACCACGTGACCTAGCAAATGCCAGTGTGGAAAATAAACATGTGATTCTGAGCAGAGCACTGTTTACTCTGACGTTAGAGATGACAGGCGATTGCTTTCCAAAGCTATGGCCAGAGGTGAGGCGCACAGAAGGCTTAAATCAAGAGTCTTTGAGAGCAAATTGACTATTTGTCTGTGATTCTCCAGCAAATTAAGGATCCGCTCTTGAATGCTGGACAATGAAGCCCTGACAAAACTGCTAAACACACACGGAAGCCTTCTTCCTTTCTGACCACAAAAGACCAAGCTGTTCAGTACCAGCTTGCTCCTTCCGGCTTGCATCTGTGCAAGATGGAGAAGCAAGAATGAGTGCTCCACTCTGGTGTGATGAGGTGAACTGGGGGAGGGAAGAGAAGACGGTGAAGTGTTAGAAGAACCAAGCCAGAGAGGGAGCAAAGTCTGATGGGTCTACAGAGGAGGAGAATGTGGGATGAAGTGGTACCCTCACCCCTAATTTCAGCACTTGGGTGGCAGTCTAGGGATCATAGGATTAAGAGCAGTCTTGGCTATTTAGAAAGATAGAGGCCAGCTTGGGCTACATAAGTTTATTGTCTCAAAAGAAGAAAGAGACAGACAAGCAGACAGAGAGAGACAGAGATGGAGAGAGAGAGAGAGACGTCAAGACAGAGAGAGACAAAGAGAGCAAGAGAAGGGGGGAGGAGGAAGTAAGATAATGGGGGGAGGCAGAGTGGCGGGGACAAATGAGAAAGATTGTAGAAAATAATCGAGCATTTAAAAACGACAGTGGGAAGCGAGATCGGCAAGATGGCTAGCACAGAACAAAGAGCCTGCGCAGAGATGCGGTGCCCCGGCACCTTCAGAGCTCAACACGGTAAATGCAGGAGGCCTGGCCAGACAGCCACAGCACAGCTGGAATCAATTTGGGCAGCTGCCCTGGCCTACTCCGGGGAAGCAGTGGGAGCCCTTCCCTTTGGTTTGGCACTGCCAGACTCAAGTCTGCCAGAAATGTCAGCCTCCTTGGGGCAGCCATGGAGAGCAGCATTATGTGGACCCAAGCCGGCAATGCTCTACCCTTATTACCATGGGGAGCTCTGGAAATAGGGTATGACCTCTCAAAGGGAATATGAGTACTTCCTGAAGAAAGCAGAAACCACTCGGCTATCTTCAGGCCTTCAAAACATTAAAATTAAGGTCCTTATTGTATAGTACAAAGAAGCAAGCCTTCTGCCAGGTTATGCAGTTAGATGTATGTTTTGTATTTACACCTTTCTCCTCTATCCCTTTTCAGATTTTAAGCATCTCAGCTCATCTTATTAAAATATGATGTAACCTCTAACATATTAGACCCACGTCTCCGTGGGAGATGGGATGTTAAGTGAGCGGCACATGCCCAGGTCCTGTCTTCAGGCTGCCTGTGAGCTCTTCTGGGGTCTGGGACACCTCCCCAGGGTCTTGGGAGTTTGAGTAAAATCAGAATATGGGTACGCCATTATCTCCCACTAACAACACTGTGTTCTGATGGTTCTTTAAAAAGACTGCACGACCAATTGGAAAGGTTGTCTGGATTATAAAGGAGACAGCCTGGAATCTCTTTCTAGGGAGTACATTGCTTGGCTGTGTAATCTAAGACTCGAGGACTAGCACCTTGGATTTCTTTCTTTTCAATTCTATGGGATAAAATGACCCCTAGAGTCCCGTCTCCCATTCTATGATACAGTCGCAATTGTCTCGATTCTCCCCACGGTGCCCACGTGCACCAATCACTAGCAAGTCTTGGATTCAAATAAGAAAGGATTTGTTCAGATTTGTTTTTAGACAAGGAGTAGAATTTCCTCACTTTTCAGGCACCTGAGAAGACCTTTATGATTAAAAAAACCCAATTCACTATGAAAATTTAATTTAGGAAATAGGAATTAAATAAAATATTTCTTAAATCACTTTAATGAGTTTAAAAAACTGAAATAAATCTATTTGTTCTCTAAAGATAATGCTCGGAGCCTGAGATTCAATTCTGTCTTTCAAATAGCATCGGGTGGTGATGGGGGAAAAGGGAAGTGTATTCATATCTGAAAATGATTAAATAAAAATTTAATCCTTAATTATCTTCCTAACAGATGCGCTGGAGCAAAACCATGAATGCTCACCAAAGTGCCTGGGCTGTGCTCTTCCAAATTAATGAGCTTTTTTCTTTTCTCAGTCATTTGACTTTTAAAGTTATGATGAATATCTGCTTTCAAAGCATCCAACATAATGCAGAAAAGTAATTATTTTAAGAGGTATTACGCAAAAGTAGTGTGTTCATTTCCTTCATGGGTCTCTGAACACTTGGTGCAGTTTCTGGGAGCACATTCTACCTTTGCCGCACCGTGCCGTTCATCTCTGTACAAACTCACTCTTTTAAGCCTTTCAACTGAGTTATTGGGATAATCACATGGTCAGACGGTATCAGAGCAAAGGTCTTCAAAACATGGCCTGCTACTCAACTGCATCAGCCTAGGGACAATACAGGAGCTCACATTCTCAAACTGACCTGCAGGATCAAAAGCCCTGGATGCAGTGTTCAACAATTCATTTTAAACAAATCTTACAGTTGATTAGAAGTTCAAGATAGAAGATAGAGCTTGTGGATGTAGAGGTAACAGAATTGGAACAGAAGTAGAAAAAAACCTGTAAGGGGATAAAACTTAGCCTTTTGCTTTGTAACAAACTCTTTCTTTATTACACCACGTCCCTTGCCCCTGGAGTAACTCCTTCTGTTTGTCTGTCTGTAGAATCTTTTGAATGTAGTGTTTAATGCCAAGTGGGAGAGATATGCAATTTTATGCCTTTTACTTTATTCTAGTTCAATAATGATTTCTAAGTCCTTTGGTCCATCTTCATTGAAATCTCTTACCCATTAAGAGAATTCCATGCCATCAGCAGTGTGTGAGTGTGCTGTTATTGAGCTAAAACCTGAAATAAAAACATTTAACTGTGATTGCAATATTTCTCACACTGAATTTATGGCAAGGCTAAACTTTCTAAAGTTCGAGCAGTAGTAAGGGTCATAAACATGTCTTCAGTGACACTCCTGGCTCGTACCTAACTTCTTGCCAGAATGTTCAATATATGCAAGAAAGTTGCTCTTTGTTTGTCAAAGCTAAATAGTCAAATGGTTCCTTTTGGTCTGGATTGTATCTTCCAAAATTTCTGTTGTTCACATTCTGTTCATGTGTATGTGTGTGAGAGTGGGTATACGTGTGTGTGAGTGTGTAGGTGCATGAGTGTGAATGTGTATGTGTGTGTATGCATGTGTGCATGTGTGTGTATGTGTGTGTGTGTATTTGTAGACAGCAGAAGTCCATTTCAAGGGTCTTTCTCTATTGTTTTGCACATTATTTATTGGAGCAGAGTTTCACCAACAGGCTAGACTAGTTACCAAGCCTGAGGATTCCTTTGTCTGTCTCTCAATCCTGAGGTCACAGGTTTTGGCCACTACACACACTTTGTAAAATGTGGGTGCTAGAGAACTGAACGCAGGTTCTCATGCTTACCCAGCAAGCGCTTACTTCTGAGTCTTTCTCGCAGCCATTCATGCTTTGAGTGTTTAAATGTGACAAAGAACAAGTCGGAAACCCTCAGAAATACTTCTCATAAGAAATTATTAATGATAAAATGAAAAAAGCTGGGGACCATCAATGTAGCCAACTTCTAAGGTACTGTGTGTCCTCAAAATTTATGTCTTTACTCTTATCTTCACATTCCCAATCTTAGGCAAAATTAGATCTCAGATCTTGTCAATTGAGAATGATGATTTGGGGAATTTTCAAGAATAAAACAAGTCAGTTGTTCTGTTGTAGATAGTTGGAGGTAAAAGTTCCAAGCTTGACACGGAACTTAACATATCCTCAGCATAATAGGTACTAAGGTCTTTCTAATAGAAATGTATTTTACCAATAATAAAGTCTCCTAAGATATATTGGTATAGCCAAACACAGGAGTGAAGAAATAATGTACTTCCTCCATCATAAATTTAATGTTCTATGAGCTAATGGCTTTCCATTTCTAACACCTCCAGATCAGGAAAGATTACCATATTCATTAACTAGAGCTAGTTTACCATAGACTCTTAGTTCATGACATGTTACGGCCTAAATTGTGTCTCTCCAAAATTCACACACTGAAGTCCTAACCTCTAGGTCCTCCAAATATAATTATATTTGGGGACAAGGTCTTTAAAGAAGTAACCAACTGAAAGTCATTCAGGTGGGGCCTTGTCTCATGTGACGGATGACTTTATAAGTAGATATGATTAAAACATACTTACTGTGGAAAAATCATGAGACGACACCAAAAGAAGACAAATCATCCATAAGGCAGGGAGGGGGCTGGTACAGGACAATTGTCTATATTCTGTCAATTATGTTTTAAATAAATGCTGTTTGGCCAGTAGCCAGGCAGGAAGTATAGGCGAGACAACCAGACAGGAAGTAGAGGCAGGTCAATGAGAATAGGAGAATTCTGGAAAAGAGGAAGTCCATTTCCCCGAAGTCCTGTCCAGACACCGAAGAAGGAAGATGTGACCTGCCCCACTGAAAATGTATTGAGCCATGTGACTAAAATAGATAAGAATAATGGGTTAATATATGTTATAAGATTTAATAAGAAGTCTGAGCTAAGGGGCCAATCAGTTTATAATTTATGGAGATCTCTGTGATTTTCTATGGGGCTAAACTATGTGATTTTCTTTGGGGCTAAACAGCTGTGGGACCTTGTAGGAGGACAGAAACCTCCAACAAGCAGGCCCCCATGTTACATGGGGCTTTAAATATTTATTTATTTGTTTATTATGTATACAGTATTCTTTCTGCAGTCCAGAAGAGGACACCAGGCCTCATTACAAATGGTTGTGAGCCACCATGTGGGTGCTGGGAATTGAACTCAGGACCTTTAGAAGAGCAGGCAATGCTCTTAACCACTGAGCCATCTCTCCAGCCCTACAGGAGGGCTTTTAAAGAAACTGTTTTGCTTTCACTTTGATCTTAGATTTATAGCCCCCAGAATTGATGGCTTGGTTATACACTGTTTAAACCACTCAGGATGTGAGATTTTTTTTTTTTGTGATGACCCTATGAAAATAGTACACTACCCAGCCAGTGCATCAGAATGTACCTTAAAGAGGACAGTCCTTTCTGACTGTGTGTGTAGCATGCTTCCCCCCAGAACAGCAGAAACTCTCTCTAAACAAGATTCCTCTCTAACTGCCCATGAGTCATGAACTTTTCTCCGCCCCATTTCAGCCCAGTATCTTACTTTTCTGTTTTTATATCCAGAAACACTCTTCCCTAGAATAATAAAACTCCAAGACAGCTTTAAAAGGTCATCTGGTCTACCTGTCTTTCCCATCATCTGTTTATAGACAAGAACTTGAAGTCCCAAAAGGTTAAACATTTTTATTTGAGTCTTTGGTTAGTTACCAGAAAGACCAGACCTTAACTCAAAATCTTCACTTCGATCCTAGATGCTTTCAACACATTAAACCAAGTTTAATTTTGTTTACTTATTTATTGTGCATAGAATTACTAAATTTCTACTATGGACTAGGTGCTATGATTAGAAATTGTAGGCAAAGGATGGTGATTCTAAATCAGAGTGAACACAAAAATATATAATGAGAGCTATGTAGCTATGGATGCCAGAAGAGAGGTAGACATGGAGACACAGAGAGATACAAAAGAGAAAAACAAATCTGAACTAAATGACAGCAAGTCTCTTGGGATTCATATGAAACCACCTCAGCAGCCTTCTGGCATTGCTGTCCAAAGAGTCATGGATGATGTTTCTCTGAGTCCTACAGATCTTCCCAGTTAACTAGATTCAAGCATCTTATTTTCAAGGCTTCCAGTTATATTCATAACTGATTTCAATTCAGGGAAACAGACCTGATTCAATGTAGGGAACACTTTTTTTATTGCTCCCAAATTTATCAGAGCCAAAATAAGCACAACTAACCAGAATTTTCAGTTGTATGTCAGGGTTCCTCTGTAGCAAATAAGGAAGGGGGTCAGAGTATCTTACTTCATAGACTTCTTCTCAAGCAAGCGCCAGTGCCATGCAGTGGGATTGCCATGCCTTGTTTGTCCCATTGTGTTTTGGAAGGCATAGGAAATAAGATGTTATTCCTCTTGTATACGGCAGTACAACAGATTTTGCAAGTACAATATACATGTATTTGCTGCTGGTTAATGTTCTTTATATCTTCTCCGTATAGATTTTCCTGGTTTTTGTTTCAACATCAGTTAAATTTATTTTTGTTGTTAAAAAAGGAAGATAATTTTAAAAAAATAAGGAAGAAGAAGAGAACATAGTAAAGAAAGTGAAAACTCAAGGTAAGTGAAGAACCATACCATCCAGGAAAGTTAGACAGAGGGAGAGGGTGAATGAACAGTATGAAAATAAGGCGGTGTTTATAAAGCTTGAGAAGTGGACCACATGTGACATCAAGAATTTGAAAGTGGCCGTGGGATAAAAACAAGGTTAAAATATAAAATGGTAACTCATTGAAAAACATGCTTTCAAATATCTACATAAACACGTAGTGTTGGCCAGTGGCACCTGTGGTCTAAACCGCAAACACCTGGAGCAGATACTTAGACAAGAACAGATATTAAGAATGACTTTGTCAAATGCTTACTCTCTGCCATAGTCAATTGTTTCGTTAAAGTTTCCATGGTTTACTTATAATATTAGTGTATGCTGATTAATTACATTGTGTGAATTTTCACATGCATTTGCATTTCAATTTTTCAGTTGCAAATTTCAGATCTCGTTTTGATGAGACTGTCTTTTCCCCCTTTTTCTAGTGGCTATTCGGTCTGTTTTTCTTTCACCAATGATTCAGATTAATGGAATGAGTCCATCATCTTCTAGGCTGTTTATGAAAGTCAATGTTGTCAGGAATTACAGCTGGATGGAGAGAGACTGTTCATTGGACACAACGAGAGGCAAATACCAGAAAGGCTAGTTAGTCTTCGAGCCGCTGCAGACTTCCTGTAACTCAGGTTAATTACTCCACCCGAGACCAGCTTTATTCTCTTTCAAAATAATATTTTAATATTTGCATCAAAGATGCTTTGAGAAGACTTAAAACCTCTCATGCTTAGAAGGGAAATATCACAACCCCAAAGTGGGTACCATGTTAAGCACAGGGTAGGTCCTATCCTTTGCAGAGCCTGATGAAACCTAAGACTGCAAGACAAACATGAATGAGGTAGGAAAGAAAGGAACAGATGAATGAAGTGACTTCTCCTTCTTAATCTAAATTCTGTTCAAATGTACATTTTATAAAGGTGTCTCATAAGGAAACACATTGAAAACGTACATACTTAGTAAGATAGCATCTTCTCTATTGATGCTAAAGCAGGCACACTTACATGCTTACACGTGTGAATAGACAGGTATGTGTAGGTATTTCTGTGTTCACTCTCATGGAGGTACCTCCCTCAAAAGATGAAAGATTCTTTCTTTTATTTCCCTAAAAGGATACTAAAGGGAATTTAAAAGAGAAAAATTGTGGAAAGTGGACAGCAATGAAAATATCATCTCACTCAGGTTCATAAATCTTTTAAAAAGTTCTCTCATTTCCCATCTCTTAGTAGATTTATTGAAAATTTATCACCCATCCTTTCAGGGAAGCTTTCCCCATTCAGAACAGAAAGGATTTTGACCTAAATTGCTTAAGAGCTAAGCTAGAATACCATTGTAATTCTGTGGCTCCATTTCAAATCTAGCCTGTGTTTTACAGAATTTCAAATATCTAAGTCATTTCCAGTCATAAGAACTAAAATTGGCTGGGGTGGAACTTGTGGCTGTCAGAACTGATAAACATTTCCTGAATGCCAATTGGTTGGAGACCCATGTCTCTGAACGCCATTAAAATAGTCTGAAGTCTACCTCAACACATAACCCCAAGTTCTAATTGCTTGTCGGGAAATTGAGACTTTGTTTGGACAAGTTCAAACAATTTTTTTTTTTAGTCCCACATTCTGCCAACCAGGGGTCTTTTGAAGGCTGTGATCTCTGTGTGAATCAGTACAAGTCATCTGACTTCCCACAAGAAGAAGAATAATAACACTCACATCCATTTCTCCTATGGATCAGGGCCTTGCCTCAAGGATTCAAAACTTTCATAGGCCTCACAGAATTACAAGAAGAAGGGAAGCAGAATAAAAGCAAAGTACCCAAAATTGACTATGGTAGCAAAAGATTGAGACATGTTGGAAGAATTTTCTTCTCTAGGGCAACGTTTATCCTCAGAAAAACTGTCGGAGGAGGAAGTATTTCTAGTTGTCATGGTCCCACCTCCCATTCTTTTTCTATGCAGTAAGCCCTGCCCTCTGAGCCCTGCTATGTGACATCAGGCTCATACAACTAGATTTTCAAAGAATGATTGGACGGATCTAGTCCCCAGAACCTCACTTTTGGGAAGAGACCTTTTGTTCCCAATTGACCGACTAGCTGACCTAGTCTGGGCACAGAGACAGCATACTCAAATAGATGCTGGAGCCTGTCACGTCAGGGAAGCTTGGAGTCAGGATAACAATTCCACCACTGTCTTCTTTTCCATTTTCGCCTCAGAGACCAGCTCCACTGTGGGCCAGTTCCTTTCATAATGGGGATAAGGTTGCTCACACTTCAGAGCCTCCTGTCCCATGTCCAGAGAGTCTTGCTTGTTTTGGAGCTAAGGTCTAAACAATACTGATGAAGTGTCATGAGGATGCTAATCTAAGTGAGGTCAGGACACAAACTGAGATCAGCAGAGTTCTAGAACGAGTCCAGCTTGCTTCAAAGCAGAGATCCTATGGAACTATTGAGAGAGAAGGGAACGTGTGTGTTTCTAGAAGGATGGAACAGACTGAGTTAACTACACTTATCTGAGAAACCCACAATACATTTCCTGCTAATCTCTCTTATGTATTCAGCTCTTTCAATAGGTAATTACGTAACATGGGAAGAACATTGGACTCACTTGTTCTAGGCTCCTTCCATGGCCTATGGAAGAGGACCATTTGGTACTATCTCACCAGTGTTCCTCAACACTGTTTACTCCAGTGTAGCTGTCTTTGTTGTTACTTTTTATCTACTTTTAGACTTACGTGTTTTCTCTTAGGTGTATAGGTGTTTTGGCTGCATGGATGTTGGTGCACCATGTGCATGCTTGGTGCCCTGGGAATTAAGAGAGCACCAGAACTTTTGGAGTTTTGGTTGCTTGTGAACTGCCATGTGGGTACTGGCGCTGGGTCCTCTGCAAGGTAACCAAGTTCTTAACCACCTCTACACCTTCAATCTTTTTATACAGTGAGTAGGTGCATGGAAAAGGCATATACACCAATTTTTCTAAATAGAGAATCAAATTTTAAATGGACTTAAATTTTAAGTGGTAGTTTACTACGTAAACAACCTTGTGAGAGAGAGTGGCAGTTTTGCTTACAATGTTGAAATAATCTTAGAGTTTACTTGGAATTTGAATACAGATTTTATATTAGGGCTGCTTAAATGGAAGGCACCCTATTTGGGCTGTCAAAGACTAACACGTTTAATTTGCTGCTTTGTCAATCCAATGTCTGAAAACTAATATTGAGTTGTGTCAAGGGTGTCCTCTGGCCATGGTAGCTATGTCACCTTCTTTGTGATCTGAAGAGGTTGGGCTCCGGTCTCCTCCCTTTATATGGGGGAGCTTTGAACACGCTGCATACTCTTGCTAAGCCTCATGTTTATCCTCTGAAAAACTGGGGTTGTAATATTATCTATTATTCTTTTACAGTGTTAATAGAATATCCAAAAGGTGCTAAGTGTATGAAAAATAGGCTAATCTACATTACTATAGTGGTTTGAATGAGAATGCCCCTCCCCCAATGGCCCATATGCTGGAATTCTTGGTCCCAGTTGGTGGAATTGTTTGAGAGGAATTAGGAAACATGGCCCTGCTGGAGTAGGTGCGGCCTTTGGAGGAAGTTTCAGAAGTCTCTGCTAGTCAGTATTGCTCTCTCTCTGCTGGAAACTTGTGTGTTGATCAACTGTGAGCGCTCAGCTACTGCTCCAGTCCCATGTCTGCCTGGCACCATACCGCTACCACGATGGAAATGGACCAATCCTCTGAGACTATAAGGAAGCCTGCAAGTACATGCTCTTCACAGTGCCTGGTTCATGATATCTCTTCAAAGCAATAGAGCAGTAGCTAAGACAATTACTGCAAGACACTGATACTAAGGATGTGATATCTAACGCTTTTTTGGTATCATATGCTTCTTATTACCTAGGGTCATGCTGTATGATCCCTCTTAGCTTCTGTATTAGTCTGTTTAAATTGCCTTAGCAAAACATCAGATATTAGGAGGATTAAACAATTTAAATATATTTTATATTGTTCTGGAGGCTAGAAGTTCAAATATCAAAGGTTTTGGCAGGTTTCTGTTCTGAGGCCTTTCTTCTTAGATTACAGATAGCCAACTTTATGCTGTAGCCCACTTAAGTTTCTGTCTATGAACACACACATTCATGGCTCCTCTTTTTCTTCATCTTAGAAGGATATGAATCCTTTGGACAAGGACTCTACCCTTAGAAAGGCTCTCTGAGTACAGTCACATTAAGAGGTATTGTTTCTTCACATGAATATGTGGGTGAAATATAGTTCAGGACACACTATTTAATAAGAATCAATCAGAAGTTTCTCCAGAAAGATTATGACTATGATTTCAAAGCATCTTCTAAAAGGACAAAAGAAAATATACACTACTAAAAAAAGCACACTAATTCTAAAAGCTTGAAAATGTCACCCATCTTTAACTAGCAGAAGTGTATGCTATCAGACTCCAAGGCTGGTTAAAGGAATGAATGCACAATTGGGAAAGAATGGCAGTGAATGACATAGTGACTGGAAGAGAAGCTTCTCCCACTGTGGTGAAATAAATGTGTATGCAAACGGCTTATCTCCACCCTGACTGCCCGCAGAGCAAACCAGCAGGGTTATCGAAAACACCCACCTTTTATCAGTCATCCACCTGAGTCGATGGCAGCCAGTCACGGCCATCAAATGAAGTCCAAGCCAGAGTACACATGCAAGACACTCACCAAGCACCTCACATCTCAGACGGCCAACGGGGTCCTGTGAGACCACCCCTGAGGAAATTATTCTATATCGAGCCCCTGTAAAGTCAGGAGGTAAGATCAGGGTCTGGGAAAGAAAACATCTCAGAGTTATAGAGAACAGGGGCAACGGATGGGAATAAAGTGACTCCTACCGAGAGGATATGTTACAGGCTGTAGAGACTTGCCTCAAGGTCCAGGGAACATCACCAGGTGCATTTGTGTAACCCAGGGGTTCTCATCCTTGCTAGTACTGTGACCCTGAAACATAGCTCCTCAAGGGGTGGTGACCCCGGACCATAAAAATTATTTTGTCGTTACTTCCCAACTGCAACTTTGCTACTGTTATGAATCATGATGCAAATATCTGATATGCAGGATATTTAATACCTGATCCCTGTGAAAGGCCTGTTCAACGCCCCCCCCCCAAAGGGGATCGTGACTCACAGGTTTAGAACCACTGATATAAAACCGGTCACCATGAAAGGCAAGTTGACCCACAAGATGACTGCAGAGACACCAGAGTTCCTAAATCCTGAATACCAAACATTTTTCTCATCAAACTAGTAGCTTAATTATAAAGGTTTGTCCTCTCCTTGTCACAGCGTCCTTGGTCTCTCCACAGAAAGGTGTGACCAAAGGCCAGATGTAAGGAGTCCAAAGTTGAGACTGACATTGAGTAGAGATGGGTAGTGTGCCCCAAAAATTGTTCATGGAATTGTGTGATGCCTATGTCTGAGGTAGAAGAGAGACGCCAAACAGTAGCAATATGGCAGCTGGGCCACACTGAGAGAGTCATTGCTACCGTCTGCTTCCATCACCAGGCTCAGCAGAGTTCAGTGTACGACTGAGTCTTAGCTTAGTTGAAATGAGTGAGTAACTGCGGCTTCTTCCTCTGACAGAAACTCTAGAGGAAGTATTTGGAACTGTTTTTCTGATGTTCCCTGCTTCTCTCCTCCTCAAGTTGCCTATGCTTTATTCCTTCATTACCCTGGTTGGAGGAGACTGCTTTAGAATCTCTCTCCCTCTGTCTCTTCCAATTGCCTTCCTGACTTAGATTTTTTTTCATATAGGTATACCTGTTCATTTCAGATTTAATTATCTTAAAATCTGAAATAATTTATAAGGCATATCTAAACCCCAACAAATAAACAGTCATCACAAGTCTTGGAGTCCTTTTATAAGAGACAAGAGAGGACAGTGTATACATTTTGAATTACTGTAAATATAGGCGTTGATGAAAGGTCAGGTTTCTGAGCTAGTCCGTGGGTCCTAGAGGCTTAACATCTGACCCTGGAGAATATTGTAGTCCGAGATCTATCATCATCTTGACAGAACTGGGAACTAATTTTGTTTACCACCAAAGCATGAGTAGGTTTTGCAGGAATGATCTCTAGCTCACTTCAGAGACATGGTATAAATCAAACTGTCCATTAATCAATTTATCCAAAATATGGTACAACTGTGCCAGCCAAAGGGCTTCCAGGTAGCAAATTTCTGCCAAATGAGAAACCTTATTGGTGATCATGAAATCAGAATCTGAGAATTTTGAGCTAAAGCCTGGGATTTGGGTACCACAAGGACTACAGCTTGAGAGGAGACGGCTCCTTTGCAGTCTCTCGGATACTGCACCCCCCACAGTGTCATTGGCTCCTGCATGATTTGTGCATTTATTTTAAACAAAACTCTTCATGATACATGTCACCTCCTAATGACTATGTAAAACTTCAATTCATTAGGAATCAAGAAATTGTTTTGAAGCCATCCTTGGCACAAAGGTTCCGATGTACCACACACTTCAGAATTAATTCTCAGAGAAACCCTATTTTCTCTCCCATTTCAAGTTTTTGTGTTTTGGTTTTTCTTTTTGAGCACCTTATGTTTTCACACCACCACCTCCCCATCTATGCGATTGGGGCAGCATCTGAGAAAGCTCATTGAGACGTCGTAGAGACCTAGCGTCCAATCTAAGCAGAGTAACAGGAGCAAATCACCTCACCTTTGTGAGCATGCTTCCTCGTCTGGAAAATGGCTCTGACATCGCCGAGAAAGCTTTGTTAGGATTAATTACGATAACGTTTGTGAACCACTTGGCACTCGGGCAAGCCCTCACTCACGGTAAGCAACAATAAATGTGACTATTGTTCACCATCTCTCACTCCTTTATCCGGCTTTCCTTCCCTGAGCACCTACTGAATGGGCCTGGCCTTATGTTAGGCCAGAAATTCAGCACCGAGTAATTACTACTACTGAATATTAAATTTAGTTCCTAGCTTCCTGGCTGCCAAGGCCCAAGGCCCAAAGGGCCAAATTAATTATTGCCAAGGGTTTTTTTTTTTCCTTCAGAAATCAGATTCATTTGATCCTAAGATACATGCACAGAGAGTTAGGGCCAAAAGACTTAAGCTCTAAGGAATGACTGTCTAATTTGGGGCTTTCAGATGCTGAGACATCAGACAAGCATGACATTCAAGAACTGAGCTCAGTAGGCCACCTTTGACTGTAGCATGAGTGGCCATTGTGGACAATGATGCCTGATGGGGCAGGTAACCGTTGAGCATGGGCATTCTTTGACACTAGGACTAATTGTCTTATCTGATGAGGTGCTGGTGATTTTGGATAATATAGGCATAAAGTTAGAACTATCAGCTGTTTCTTTACGGTTGTATATAGGGCAGTTTAGAACTGAGTTTACATGACTGAGATACTTGCGCGCCTCCATCCAGCCTCTCAGTCACGAGCAGTTCACGTTCATCAGAAAGATGCAGGGCATCTTCTCACCATACGCTGGCAGTCACTTTACTGGACTTGAGATAGCATCAAAGTAATTGTTCTATAAAGTAAAGCAGTTAGTAATAACCTAAACTCCAAAAGCCCTCTTATTTTCTGATTCATATCTTTAATCAATTTGCAACACGAAGCAATTGAGTTTTCCCTCTAGTTTCCCAATTGTTTGCTCAGAAGGGCTGCTCCACTGCCTTTGACTGACGTGACATTATTGCATTTATATTGACTTTGACAGCAGATTTTACAACATTTGAGGTGCATACGTTACAAGAAACTGTAGCACGGGAACATTGCAGGAGGAGAGTAAGCCACAGAGAGAGGGCCTAGCTACAGTGTCTGCCGTTTGCAGTCGGAGAAAACTACAAATGGAGACTAGAAAATGGGTCGTGGCTTCTGGGGTCATCGGCTTCCAAAGATCCAGGAGTTGTCTGCACAATCTCTGCTGGGACCTGGAGCAGGAAAGATCAGTCACTGGGCTGGTTGTTTTTGGCTTTGCTGTGTCTGGGCTGCTCTAAAACACTGCCATAGGCACCTAAAATCAACAGAACTATTAAGGTTCTAGCTTCCAAGGTGGGGGCAGGAGGGTACTGGAGCAGGTTCCCTGAATTGAGTAATGGGGTGATACTGCTTTCAAAAACCTTTGAGTCAGTTGACAGAGCCAAGAAGTAGCTAGAGGCTGCCCCAAGTGCCAGGCAGTGCTGGCCTTGTTCTTTCTGTCTTTACCATGCACCTCCCACCAGAGCCGTGACTGCAAGTGAGCTGGAAACAATCAGAAGGCGGTTCTCTACCTGTCAAGAGCCTTCTGTTTCTGCTCCCATGTTCTGCTTTAATTCATACCTCACCTTTCAAGGTTGAGCTTCCTGCCCTCACTCTGAGTAGTTTCCTAAGACAGTATGCCATGTCTACCACCCCTTTGCCAAAATCATACTTCATGCTTCTGTATCCACCCGGTTAAGTAGCTGGGCTTGCACTCACCATCTGAACATTGTCAGGAGGTTGAATGATTTACCTTCCAAGGGTTTCCTCTGGATTTCAGGCAGCCCAAGGGTATTTCCATCCTGTGCACCCCTGCTCTTTACTACTGAGACTCTACACCTCACCTTCCCTGTGGCCTACTCCTTGTCTTCTTTCTAAAGGTTCTGAGAAGGTAAGCGAGCAAGTCCAGACCTCGCCTCCCTGTGTGTAAGCCCACTGCCACCACTTCCTTTGAGACCAAAGGATAACTACTTAACTTTTCGGTGCTGTGGTTTCCTCAACTGGGAAGTGGGTAAGAGTGAGACCTGTCCCTGGATTGTGAGCATCCATTTGAGGATCTCAGAGCAACACAGTAGAATAAGAGCGACCAAAGTGTGTGCTGCTATTTGATAGAGAGATCCCTGTGTTCCTTCTTCAAAGAATGCCCTTCCCACATGTTTAATGATCGAAGTACAATCTTTTCCTATTCAGTAAGTGTTTCCTCCCCGTTGGAAGCTAGGACTAGGCTACTTCTCAGTCCATGCCTCCTTTCACATGTGTTTCTTGCCTTGGAACTTGCGCTTTTCTGGCCAGACAGATAGCATGTTTCATCAATAGCAGAAAGCTAGCTAGCACGAGATGGGCATCGAACAGGCCTGCACCCGTCTACAGGTGTGCAATCACAGAGGTTCTGTCTACAAATGAACAATATGGTACCAAGTTAGTTTCTCTTATGTTCTATATGTCTAAGCCTCTAGGAAAGACTCAGTGTTTCACGGAGAACCCAAACCAATAAGCTACCCAGACTTTACTCTTTCATTAGACTTTACATCTGCTAGGTAATGCTAGTAAGGTCAGAACACCCAAAGAGGGGATTTGACATTTCCCTACCTGAGGAGTCTAGGAGTGGCTTATAGTTTCAACTTGACATGGGTCCAGCTTCCCCAGAACCCAGAGAATGTCATTGAAATTCCACAGAAATGGATGACATCTTTGTCCATATTTCTGATGGTCATTCTTTTATCATATCTCTGAAGGGTACTCCTTCACAGTGTAACTTCTTTATTTTACATAAACTTTTTTCCCAGTAAAATACTCCTTGTGGACTTTATTTCATCTATATCCTATTTTATTTATTCTTTCTAATAACAAAGTTCACGTCTCCTCTTTTCTACTGGACTACGAAGTCCTTGAGATGGCAAAATTTTCTTTCTGGTACTTACTTTCAATTACTTTTAAATTATAAAAATATAAAAAAATTGTCAATCAAAACCTTAAAATACAGTGTGAAATTAAAGACTATGCCCCTGTATGCTCTTCTCTACACTGCCAATTTCAAGCCATTCTTCCTGAAATTCCATTTTCTTAGCTATTTCTTATCTATATGCATTTCTTAGTCAATGCTCTATCCCTGTGAAGAGACACCATAAACAAGGCAACTTCTATAAAAGAAAGCGTGTAATTGCGGACTTGTCTATCGTTCCAGGGTTTGTCAATTATCATCACAGGCGGGGGGACATGGAGGTAGGCATGACAAGCACAGTGTTGGAGAAATAGCTGAGAGTTATATCCTGAGTAGCAGTTAGCAGGCAGGTACAGAGCAAGATACTCGGCCAGGTATTGATGGAGGAGGATTATCTGTCTATTGTGTTATTTTCATTGGTCAATAAAGAGACTGCCTTGGCCCCTTGATAGGACAGAAAATTAGGTAGGCGGAGTAAACAGAACAAAATGCTGGGAAGAGGGCTATGAGCCAGACGCTATGGAGCCAGCCACCAGGTCAGACATGCTGAATCTTTCCCAGTAAGCCACACCTCGTGGTGTGATATAGATTATTAGAAATGGGTTAATCAAGATGTGAGAGTTAGCCAGTAACTAACTCTGTAGAGATAATGGGCCAGGCAGTATTTAAATGAATACAACTTATGTGTTATTATTTCTGGGGCTAAGCTAGCCGTGCGGGAGCTGGGCAGGATGAAAAGCATGCCTGCCCGCAACTCTTTTCTACAGATGGCGCCCACGTGGATAACTGCATCCAGAGAAAGCCTGAGAAAGTTTGGAAAAGAATAGAGTAAAGCATGTTTTCTTGGTGGCAGCAATTTCTCTGGTCTGCACTGCCTGCTAGAGGCAAGCAAGCACTCTTATCTAAGAGAGGCTTCCTGACTCAGCTTTAGCTGCAAAACCCTGCAGCTCTTTTAAGAGGTCCTGCCACGAAGCACTTAAACGGTGTTGATGGAAAGCTGAATGCATGCTTTTCGGTTTTCAGCCGTAGCAGGAAAAAAGCTGCGCTGTTTTAAAATGCCGACTTTCTGGGCTGTCCTGTCAGGGCAATCTCTGACTCTTTCAGGCAGGCAGTCCGACTGAGTGTGGTCTGTGAACAGAAGGCTGCAGCTTGCTTGCTGCAAGGACCTTGAAACGCCATAGAGTTGTGGCAGTGAACACAGCTCTGACTGGAAAGTTAAGAAATGGGCTGGATCCAGCCGTCAAAGCCACGGCTTTAATCCTCTCCTTAAAGACTCATGTAGTCAAAAAAGAGAGAGAGATACAGTAAAGAGAGGTTCAAAGATGAAGAAAACCTCTCAAGAGTTTACAGTGTGTTAAAAATATATGCAGGCTAAAGGTTAAAGTCATTAAAAATAAAAAAGAAAGAAAGGGAGAAATAGGGTGTGGTGGTACACACCTTTAATCCCAATGCCTGGGAGGCAGAGACAGATCTCTGTGAGTTCAAAGTGTGGTAGCACACACCTTTAATCCCAGTGCTGGGGAGGCTGAGACAGTGGGATCTCTGAGTTCAAGGACAGCCTGGTCTACAGAGTTATTCCAGGACAAAGATATACAGAGAACCAGTCTCAAAAAGTAAAAGTGAAAATAAAAGAAATAGAGGTTAAAATAAAGATGGAAAATATACAGAGAATCTTGATACTGTATGCCATTATGCTCTCTTTGAATTGTTTGAATGCTGAGGAAGGAGCAACAGCTGCTAAAAGATATTTGTTTATAAATGCTGCTGAACTAATCCAAGATAGATATGTTGAAAATACCTTGACTTCTGAATTTGGATCTAAGGATATGATACTTTGGAAAGGAGATTCTTCTTTTGTTTTCACAGAGAATGAGACCCTGTGGACTTCTTCTATCCCAATATGGTATGATAGACCACGCCCTCCTGAAAGGTTTCTGTGAACACCCTCAAAAAAATTTCTTCACTCAACTTCCGGCTGAGATGAACCTGGCAGACAGGTTATACCATGAAATACCTGATTAACTGCGCCCCTATACAGCAGGAAGAAGTTTGGAGAGAAATAACTGCGTCCATATTCCCAAATATTGTTTATAAATGTTCTTTTACATTTAAAGGGGGATATGATATAGATATGAATAATTTCATTGGTATGGATTTTAAGTTCAATTTTGTTATATGTATATATATTTCTGATCTTGACTGATGTATTGTGATTGTGTAGTTCATTTTAAAAATGTAATGTATAATTAGAAAATATAGGTTGTTAATGGATAATCATCGATAATAGTAAAGCTTGTAGTAATGTTAGTCTGATTTTCTAGAAGTGCATAGATATATTTCAGATAGACATTCATATCTTTCAAAGACTACAGAGCATGGCATATAATGTTTTAATAACTTAGGACTTTTCATGACAATGAGACACGTCTGCTCCTGGCAGCACCAATCTACTTCAAGAGGAAGATGGGCATCGAAGAGGCTCCTTATGGAGTTGGTTAGCCATCTGGGCAAGAAACTGCTCTTGCCTGGACTGTTATATAAACTGGACACAGAGAACCTGCAGAGAGAGGACTGCTGAACTTGCCTAAAGGTGAGATGATATTTCGGGGTTTCTGATTCATGAAAGAGTCTGCGAGACATTCTGCAGGACACAGCAGGTAGTGACTGAATTGCCTTTGAAATTTCCTGCTTCATGAAAATGTCTCTGGATATTATGGGCCTGAAGGCTGAAGATGGGTGCCCCAACGATACAGAGGAACTCTGGGTGACTGTCCAGGCAGTGAGATGTCTCTGTCATTTCTAGAGTTTTGGAAGTTGCTTACTTCTTGTTTACTTAGGTAATATATCCTTCTGGAGTCTTTGATGGAGTTAAAGAATAGATAGTCGTAGTTATAGTTTTCCATTATTATGATAAAGATTTAGTTATAAATATTGTGACTGTAATTCTTGCTTGATAACTGTTTTGTTATGTGTAATTTTACTATGTTAAAATGAAAGCCTTTCTTTTTTGTTTAAACAGAAAAAGGAGAAATGATGGAGGAGGGTTATCTGTCTATTGTGTTATTTTCATTGGTCAATAAAGAGACTGCCTTGGCCCCTTGATAGGACAGAAAATTAGGTAGGCGGAGTAAACAGAACAAAATGCTAGGAAGAGGGCTATGAGCCAGACGCCATGGAGCCAGCCACCAGGTCAGACATGCTGAATCTTTCCCAGTAAGCCACACCTCGTGGTGTGATATAGATTATTAGAAATGGGTTAATCAAGATGTGAGAGTTAGCCAGTAACTAACTCTGTAGAGATAATGGGCCAGGCAGTATTTAAATGAATACAACTTATGTGTTATTATTTCTGGGGCTAAGCTAGCCATGCGGGAGCTGGGCAGGATGAAAAGCATGCCTGCCCGCAACTCTTTTCTACAAGGTATGGATTTTTGAAACTGCAAAGTCCACTCCCAATGACACATCTTCTCCAACAAGACCACGCTCCTAGCCCTTCTAAGCAGTTTACCAATTGGACACTAAGCATACAAATACACAAGCCTATGAGGACCACTCTCATATAAACAATCACACTACTATCTCTCTCTCTCTCTCTCTTTCTCTCTCTCTCTCTCTCTCTCTCTCTCTCTCTCTCTCTCTCTCTCATATCTTTCTATCAGCTAACTGTCATCTATTCACACCACACCTTTTTATCTATCCACGTAATGTATACATGCAAACCTACAAGAACACACGTAAAGTTCATAAAAGTGAAGTCGTAGTATACAGCCCCCCCCCAATTGAATGTTGTATTGTGGTCATTTTTCCAAGTTACTACATGTACCTCACTTTTAGTGATGTTATGCCCTCCTAGAAGTGCAATCACTGGGTCAAGAAGCATGAGTGTTTAGGACTAGAAGTCCCCCAAACGCTTCAGGAGAAACCTGGCTTTCCTTGCTCTGACACTCTCTTAGGTTAGCAGAATCTGACTGTTCTTTGATCTCTCTGCCTTTCCACATACCATCTTTTTTTTCCCCCTGCGAATCTTGAATTCATCTTCCTCCCCATTCTTCGCCATACCCAGCGTTTTACATATGGCAAGCGGTCAATAAAAGTCTGACGTGAGAATGAAGGGACCCTTCAGAAAGACCAGTACAATACTACCCAATCAAGGCCAGGCCCATCTGTTAGCATACAGCATAAGCAGTTCAGGGCCTTTACATGTTGCTTTCAGGAAGTTTGAGCTCTGTTTTTGTTTCATCAGTTTCCCGTGTATCCAGTACGTCTATGTCTATAGATATTGGCCTGTCTCCCAGAGACCCTGGGTAGAATCTAGTATTCCAAAGTGCTTAATGGCACTACTCAGTAAATAAAAGATGTCATTAATATGCATGAAGCTATTTCATCAGGAGGCCAAGAGCACAAATTTAAAAGCTATCTTTAAAGAAAAAGAACCAGGCAGCTATTATCATGCATACGACTAACCACATGGAAGTCTGCAGAAGCCCAGACAATGGCCTCCCAGGGGCTCAAAACACTCTGCTGAAACTAAAGGTGACTCTGGTCTCACTGCCAACCACTTAGTGTGGGTTTCAAGAAGAGGAGTCATCTACCTCCAGACTCTCAAAGCAGGACAAGAATTCTTAGCATTGCAGGGCTGTGCCTATGGGCCTGAAATGATGTATCTAATGACTTCCAAGAACTGCATCTAAAAATATGAAGAATTAGGTAAGAAACAGACAGTGCATGGACAAGAGCAAGGCCCAGGAGGATTTATGTTTTGCCACCGTTCCAAGGTCACATTTCTACTCATAAGCTTGAGAAATGGGGAGTGTGGTTAGGGCAGAGCCATTAGCAGTGAGCTCAGCACAGCATCATGAGCTGAACTTGGATGAGCAAAATGCTGAGAAAGGAAGTGGAGGTGTTCTGGGTTCTGTCTAGCCATGTGACCTTGGAGAAAACCTATAAGTCCTCCACCTAGAACCTATATTGCCCCATGGCCACAGGTAACTAGAGAAAATCTCCTGCAGATTGCACATGCCCTCATGAGCAGGAGGACCATTGTCTTACTCTGGAGATGGCATATTAATTATTTAAGATCTTCTACCATTTGGTCAATCTTCACTCCAAGTATTAGGAAGAAACAAAGGGTAGTCTGGTGTGCACAGTTGTGGAGCCGTGACTGAGTTGCCTTGGTGTCTGCCAGAGACATTGCTGCTGAGAGCAGCCCCATATTACTCCTGTGATTTCTTTTCTTTTATACAATTGAGTTAATGAGTTTTCTACACTGGTCCCTGTTACTGGCTGCACCAATCTTCTCACTTGTAACCCCCTGATGGGGGGGGGTCATCTGTCTATGTGTTAATTTTATTGGTTAATAAAGAGACTGCCTTGGCCTTTTTGATAGGCCAGCCCTTAGGTGGGTGGAGTAAACAGAACAGAATGCTGGGAGGAAGAAGGCAGTGAGGCAGTCGCCATGGCTCTCCTCTCCTAGACAGAGGCAGGTTAGGATCTTTCCTGGTAAGCCACCACCTCGTGGTGCTACACAGATTACTAAATATGGGTTAAAGCAAGATGTGAGAATTAACCAATAAGAGGCTGAAACTAATGGGCCAGGCAGTGTTTAAAAGAATACAGTTTCCGTGTAATTATTTTGGGTAAAGCTAGCCAGGCTGGCCACGGGAAGTGGCCCGCCATTCCTTCAACAACCCCCTACTCACCAGGTTGGTTGGTTTCACATAGACACCTACCAGCTGAAATTTGGAGGCTGAAACTGGAGGTTTCTCATCCTGCCTGGTCCCACAGCCACTTTTAAAATAACCACTCAGAGGTTTAATATTAATTACAAACTGTTTGGTCAATTAGCTCAGACTTGTCATTAACAAGCTCTTACAAGTTAAATTAACCCATTTCTTTATTTTACATTTTACCATGAGACTCATGCTTGTTACCTAACATCTGGCTCTTCTGGTGACTGTTGGCATCTTCCAGACCCCACCCATCTTTCTCCTTATATTCAGTTTGACTTTTCTGCCTAGCCACATTCTGCTGTGCTATAGGCCAAAGCAGCTTTATTTATCAACCAATAAAAGTAATATATATTTGCAGCATACAAAGGGCATCCCACATCAGCCAACACAATTTCTAGGCTCACATCCACTTCTTTCAAATCTTGGCATCAAGATCAGACTACTTTTTTCCAGATGTTAGAACATTATTTTTCATCAAGAGACATCAATGGAACTAGCTATTACATGTACAAAAGGATGCTTGGAGCCAGAGTTTCCTTGACTCTCAGGGGAAACTGGAATGTGTTGGAATTCACTCTTTAATTTTTCAACTAGGTGTGGTTTGAGTTTTTGAAAGGGTACAAGGGCCTTATTTTTGCCTAATTAGGAGAAGCTTTCCTAATGGATTAGGGACCTTTCTGAAAGGTTCAAAAAATTACTCTGTCTGCCTACACAACCAAACCAAACTTTTCAGTAAAAAAAAATTATAGGTGAAAATGAAGGAACAAATAACACTAAGGGTAATTGATAAAGCCTCAAGGAATCACATTATTTTTACCTAAACTATGTTGATGTTAGTGTAATTGTGCATCCATATATGTGTGTAGTGTGCATGTATCTTAAATCAATTATGCCATTTGGACTGTGTGGTAATTTGAATGAAAATGATCCCCAAAACTCATATATTAGAGTGCTTGCTCCCTAGCTGATGAAACTGTTTTGGGAAGGATAGGGAGGTGTGGCCTTGTTGGAGGAGGTGTGTCGCTGAAAAAGGGCTTTCAGATTTCAAAGGCCCATGCCAAGCCCAGTTTGCTCTCTCTGCCTGCACACTACAGTTCAGGATAGAAACTCTTAGCTACTGCTCCAGTACCATGTTTGCCTACCTACTGCCACACTCACTACCATGATAGTCATAGACTTACCCTCTGAAACTATAAATAAGACTTCAATTAAATAGCTTTTAAAAATAATTTGCCTAGGTCATGGTGTCTCTTCACAGCAATAGCAAAGCAACTGAGAGAGGCTGACAATGTTGTCCCCAAGAGCCATAGACTATCTAATAAAATACCCAGTACCAAGGAATTTTATTAGATAATAAAACCCCAGTACCAGGGGATTTTATGAGAAACCTTCATTTGAGTTGTTAATCCCAAGTGACTACCAAAACAATATAGGCTATAGCCACTGCCTTTGGTTGCTTTGCAGAGGGTGACGATAACTCACTGTGGCTGAAGACATCACACTATTTGGACACAGGATGTGGAAAATTTAAGCTGGATATCATCTGAAAGTCTCCTTCCTGTGATCTAGCTATACTGTACCAGATGATGCTGTCAAAAAAGTGTAAATAAAGGGCAGCAACCGATAGTCCTACTCGTCGATAAAGCCTCTGTACCATAACAATGATCAGCAAGGCAAGATATCCCTAAAGACGCAATAGTGGCACTTACATCTTGGCAATAACCAATCAAGTCCAGTTAAACTTAAAGCCTGCTGAACATGAAAGAACTCATTCTTGAGACTAGACACTAACCCAACTTCCTGAAAGTGAATGGCGTCACAGATCTTAGAGGAGACCCCACTACTGACATTTTACACAGCCAGTGTAATTCCTAGCTCTGTTTTTTTTTTAATTGATTTTCCTTTCAACCCTCTTCCAAGATCCCCATGCTCCCAATTTACTCAGGAGATCTTGTCTTTTTCTACTTCCCTAGCTTTATTTTTAAACTGCTTATAAGCAAAGGTAACCATAACGTGTACCCTGTGTCAGAAAAGCTTTTCTTTGCAGAAAAAAAAAGACCATTTGAGAAAGCCACGCGTGGTCATAATGTAAAGATCGAGTGATGGTAGTGTGGCCAGCCCCAGGGATGCATCTCCAATACAACTCCTGCACCAAATTCTTGGGTCACACTCCAGAAGAGGAGGCAGAAAGATGATGAGAACCATAAGACCAGGACGTCTGTTGTGAAATTGTGTCTCCTAAAAATACCAGGGAATCGTCATCAATAATACCTCAGCAATATGACTACTTAATCAAAAGCTGAAGAAGAAGAATACCAGTAGACACACTAATACCAAAGGGGGCGCTCTTATAGGGTCTGCCTCGTAGACAAAAAACTACAGGCAACTAGCGACTGATGAGAGAGGGAGAATCAGTCTCTTCCAGGGATAAGTCTCCTAAGTTGTTTATCCAATGCAAGTTAATATGCAAGCATATATATGCAACTCATATATATATAGTATATGTATAAATACATAATCAAATAATAATTAAAGAAGAGGCTAGCAATTTGAGAGGGAAAGATTGGAGGGGAAGGATTGTGACAGGAAGAGAGGTTGGAGGAATAAAAAGGAAGATAGAAAGTAATACAGGAATATTTTAATAATAATAATAAACAACTATGAGGAGAAGCCTGACCTGGGAGCCCATGTATGTCTATAATCTCAGATACCTGGAGGACAAGAGAGAAGGATCATGAGTCTCATGTAAGATGGGCTACATGGAAATCTTTCTAAATAAACAAGTGAGTAAAATGTAAAAGCCATGATTGACCATTGCATGTTAGCTACATGATGATCTCATTAATTTGTTCAATTAATCAGTTAATAATTATACTTTCAAATTCACCTTTTATATCTATTGTGTTATGATGCAATGTGCCTCAGCAACACTTGATTCTTCCCTGTCATTGGGTGCTGGGAGAATTAAAGGGGGCATTGGTTAAAAAAAAAAGGTGTATTTTGTAAAGCAAGAGACAGAGGTAAATAACAAGGAACTGCTATATACAGGATTTCTTCTATTAGAAAAAAAATCAGTTCTAGATACAGGTGACTGCTGCATATGTAGAGTTTCCCAATAGGCTATAGACATAGAAATTGATTCCCAAGGGAAATGCAGAATGGAACGCTCTTGATTTGTATTTCAAATGCAGAGAGGATGCTGAAGTGATACATTGGTTGGGATGAAAATTGGACAGTATTCTTAGGCTATAGCCAGTCCAGTTATCTCTGACTTAAATAACTGGTACTCCTCTAGCTTGCCTATCCAATTCTGCTCACATTTTCATAACACTGTTTTACTTAAATATGGAATGAGAGAGTTAGACAAAAAAAAGTCAGTGGGATTTGAATATTGTTTTCTGGTTAGAATGCTTTGCACAACTAAAAACTTATTAGTTGCTCAATGAGCAAGTTTAACTTTGTGCAATTCAAGACTACACATGGTCAGAAATAAATGATAATCTTCCAAAGTGAATTCATCCCCTCTAGAGCAGCAGAGGTTGTCCTGCCCTGTGACTCCAATGTGAGCATTCTGAAGGTGTTTTAGGAGGCAATCTTTAGTGGCTAAGGCCCTAGACTCTCAGCTCTAGGTTGTATAAACAGTCGTGAGATTTTGAGTAAGCAACAATGCTATGCAGAGGCTCAAACTGAATGTTAAGTGTTTATTTGTCCCCAGTTTGAAAGAGAGTAACTCACTAAGACCAGGGGTAACATGTGAGAAAACTCCTGGAAATGCTGAGAAGCCCACAGCAGTCGAGATTATGATTAATCCATTGGCCTTTCATTGTCTAATATTAAAACTTAATTCTTCTAATCAGCTAATTTCTCATTCTTCTAATAGGTAGGTTTAAAATTTTCCCTTGCACCAGGAATTCCAAAGGCCACTGTTTGCAAATTAGAAGCAGTTGTGTCTTCTTGCACAAAGGTATTGTGACCTTGGCAGAAGCTTAGGGTTCTGGCAGTGGGTTGGGTGGAAAGGGAAGAACACTTAGGAATGAATCAAGAGGTACAAGCACCCTTGGAGAACAATAAAGCTAAATGTGGTTTACAAACTCCACTTATTAAATCAAAGGAAACTATGGATTCGGTGAGTCATATCAAACCTGTCCCCTAATCATAGCTTGACTTCATTCGTCTCTGAAGCAACAAGGGTTGTCCTTTCTTTATAAAGATCTTCAAAAGATTATGAACTACAGACAGGGATGGTGATTGTTTTTATAACCATGTTCTTTTGTGGTCATTTCCTCCCTTTTAACACTTGGTCCCTAAACAATAGAGAAGACAATGTATCCATCAAGGGTGAAGAATTACATAATGAATGCAGAAAGAGCTTTGTGGGGGTGGTCTACCCTCTACCAAGACATATTAGTCTTGTGAGCTTATAGTAGGAGACTGATGACCTTAAAAGACTTGGCTGTCATATATCTAGCATTACAGGATGCCCCTCTGCAACCCTGATGAAAGATGAGCCCTTAAGTTTTGCTTAAGTGTCTTCAGTAGAGTGACCTCACTCTTATGCCAGGAATCCCGGGTGGAACAAGTCTAAGTAATAGAAAATTCCCTAGACTAGAAACAAAAGGTCCCACATTTCTCTTACTCTTAAAGTACAAAAAGAAACATTTGGCCAGAAGCAAAGCCAAAGTCTCATGTAGGCATTGAAACAGAGGAAAAAGTAGGGTATACAAAGTCAGCCTGCCTGTTCTTCTCATGGCTTCCTCTTGAACCAGCACTGGAAGCCTTAGCTCATATCCTGACACTTGATTATATCACGAATCACAGTATCCTTTTGAGAATTCCTGGGCACAAATCTCAAGTGGCCTATAAGCAGCTTGGTTGAATCTCCCATAGCATCTAGCTTGGGGCAGACTACCAAGGAGTTGCTTTTCAAACACCTGTGACTAAGCCAATTATACTGTACGTATAATAGAGTTGTTAAAGCAATGACCTAAAATGTATTTAAATATAGTCTCTAGAGTTCTATCATGTGGGGTGTTGCCAATGGTGCCAGCCTAGAGTACTCTGCTTTGCCAAATGATTCCTCAAAGCTAGAGTCCAAATTGGTCAATCTTTCCACATTTCTAAATGGCCTGTAGAGCACCAGGCAATTAGAACCACAGGTTGAGACATGTTACAGAAATGGTGCATTGGTGCTCTCCTTCTTAGTTTCAACACGGTTCAAGATCTCCTCAGTTGGTGTTTTCACCATCGCAATGGGATCTTGCTCAGTTCCTTTCAATTGGTTTGTGATATTATAGGAAAGTTTCTAGAGTCATCGGTTCCATCTCCTCAGAGAAATCTGTGCCCTTCCTTGGTAACACTCTTCAGGCATATACTCATTTATTGTGGAAGGATCATTCTCATTCCCATCCTGTGACAATTGACCAGGGACATGGGAAAGTCTGTATCACAGATAGTCTTGGATGAGCTACTTCCTGCTTCATGTATGTGTACCATCTAGATAATTAACTGGCAAACCAGTCTCCAGAAACGGTTCCCTTTCTCTCACACTGTAGTGTACATTTTATATGCTTAGGTTCATTGTATTATGGTCATATTGAGAGCAAATGTCAATGGCAGAAGGAAAACCGTAATTTAGGCATCATGTGAGTGGTTGATATGGAGAGAGGAAAGGTCAGAGTATCCTGACTTGAAAACATAGAAAAATATTTAGAGTTAGAAGCTTAATCATAAAGATACCAGCATTTTATTATTTCAGATTTTGACTCTGGAACATATTGTGACTTTGCAGAAATGACTCAGTCTCTTCGTGCTTTAGTTTCTCACCTGGAAGACCTGGGATAGCAATAGCACCAGATTTCCTGGCCTTTCAAGGAGACTGCACAGAACACTGGAAAGTACCCTGGGACTTGCACCGCTATTCCTTATTTTGTTGATATTGCTAAAATTTTAACATAATTGAAACTAGTAATAAAGATATTGTTTTTCTTTCTGAGATACTCGACAAAGTATAACAGTTCACTGCAATAGTTTGTGTAAACAATGTTCGGAAAATGCCTTTGAGTAAACAATTACCTTTTTAAAATTTTCCTCGAGCCTTTTATCCTTTGTGTTAAATACTGGGTTAAGTTTACCCATACCCTTTGAGAAACTGTTCCATGCCATGGTCAGGAAGAAAAGTTATCAGGAGGAAAACATGCATTCACACACCCAGCAGAGACAGTGAGTATAATGAATCCCCCTGAGGTGAACCTCAGAAACTATGAGTGTGTTACCTTGCTCGTGTGTTCGTATAGTCTCATGGTAGAAAGATTTTCTTGGATTAAATTATCTAGGCAGACACAACTGAACCAAAATGTTTCAAACTGTAGGACCACTTCCTAGCTGTGATCAGAGAACAGGTCCAAAGAATGGCTAGCTAGGACAATGACAGTGTCTGGAAATGAAGGTGGCCGCTAGGAGTGAGATAAAGCACAGTAATGCACAGCCATTAGGAGCTAGGCAAAGCGCAGTCGTGGGCTCTCCCACGAGCCTCTAGAAATAGACACAGCTCTGCTAAAATTCAGACTCTAGCCCAGTGGGACCTGTGTTGGACTTTTGACTTAGAAGATAATAGCCTTTTTATGTTCACGCCACCAAGTTTGTGGTAAATTTTATGGCAGCCAAAGAAGCCTAATACAGACCTTATGAAGCCAAGAAGGGAGGAACAAGAAGGGAAACCACAGAAACTCAAGAGGATCTGGTGATTAATTTTTCATGAGCTGACAAATAATATTAAAGATAATGCTGATTACCTTGAAGAAAACTTATTGCACTTGAATCCAAGCTCTACACAGATGGCTTCATTGAATGTTTGAGATAGAGCTTATTATTGACCCCATTGTAAAGATAAGGCAACTGAGGCACAGGAAAACTAACTTACCCAAGGACATAGAGTAAGTCCATGTGTATCCGTGATTTTAATTCAAGCGGTGTGAACACAGACTTACACTGCCAACCATGTTCCCTCCACAGAGTGATCTACCTAGAAATCTAGTAGCAACTTCCTGGGTTAGACAAGATCCTTAACCTTGAACTGGTAAGGGATTATTTTTGAGATAGAGTCTCATGTAGTCTACATGGGCCTAGAACTTGCTGCATCATCTAGGTTGGTCTTGAACTTCTGATCCCCCTGCTCCAACTTTCTGAGCTCTAGGATTAAAGACAGGGGTCAATACAGCCAGCTCTGAGTAGGCTTTTGATTAAAGATCATTTTAGGAAGTGGAACAGTGTTCGAGGAGCACCTCTGTGCTTGAAAAAAGATGGGACTTGAGTTGATGGCATTCCAAGTGCCAGACACAGGTTGACCTGGAAGAACTCACTTGGCTCACCAGACAGACCAGGAAAGAAAAGGCCCCAAGCAGAGAAAGAGGCTTAAAGAGAAACCCCTTGTTTATGGGGCCAGATTTTGACTTGACTCTCAGGTCCACTATTCTACATTTTTCCTCCTTATACATTTAACTCTTTAGTTGTTAATTCCTGACTTCAGTGTCCCTGTAAGGCAGGACTGGGCTTCTATCCTCGTGCACCTGAATGCTGCACAGGCATTGGCTAGAAGTAGTGTAGTAATCCCTCCTCCTTTTACAACAAAGCAGCAAGTAAATGGACACAGAAAATGTGTTTAAATGTTTCCCACTGAAGTTGCATGCCCTGACTGCTTCCCAAAAAGATGACAGTCTTGTGATGCGGAAGTCAGGAGAGATGCACCTGCCAAACTGATCCATGTCTCCCTAAAGTATGCGAGGGTCCAGCTCAGCAGATTCTAGTGGCTGCTCTCAGAAGAGGTGGAGACAGATGTGTATGAGAAATGGTCGTGGGGAACCCTGGAAAGGCAAACTGGACTGCATAGACAGGGGCTTTGAGACCAGAGGCACAGGACAGTGATACTGGGTATTAAAGCAGTGGAGCCCAAGATTGGCACCTTCAGGCCCAAGGGCAGGAACTTAGGCTACATTCAATGGGGAGAGCCCCAGGGGTAAAGTATCTAACAAGCTTCAGGACTTTGCAGTGTGCTGAGTGTGACCGGTTTGCTTAGGACAAAGGGTTTAGAGTGTCATTCACATCAGTGTCCTATGAAGGCAAAAGACAATCTGTATCAGAAACAAGTTCGCGAGAAAACTCTCAAAGAGATACTTTGAATTCTTCGCTAGTCTTTGGAATAGAGAAATGCATCTTCCCATTGCCACTGTGAGAGGAGAGAAGTCAGGCCTAGAGACCTTCATGAAGGAATCACTCTTAAAGAAGGATACTAAAGGCCTGTGCCCTGACCTGACAGAAAGGATCTGGTGTGATCAAGATGTCAGCAAACAGCTAGAATTCCTTTACAAAAAATCAGAAGAACCTAGCAATCAGAAAATATTTACCTGACTCTGATTGATCCCACCTATGAAAAGAGGGAGTCCTTACATCATGGTTCAGCCACCAATATAGAGATACCTCTAGTCTCTTAGAAATAGCTCCATCACCAGAAATTTTCTGACAATTGCGTTTATTAAGACTTGCCCAATGCTATAGTAATTGGGTCATATATTCTTTTTCAATGACCTGAAGCAGTTTTTCTCTTTATTCTTGTTGACCAAAATATAATTTAACTTTAAAGAAAACTGTTGCAATAATAATAAATCACCCCATATTCTGTCACTAACATGATCCTCATTTTCATTGTTCTTATTGTTAATCCCTTTAATCAATGACAGATTCTCTTTTGTCTTATAGAAAAGACATTCTTAATGAGAAAATGGAAATAGAAAAGGAAGAATTCTTCTATTATCTACTTAAAGTGACACAATCTATTTGAAATGGAACACAAAACTCATACATGAACCTAGAACCCCCTTTCCTGCAATGGAATGCAGCCCTAAGGCATGGGACAAACCTTTGAAGTTTAACAAATTATAGTAACTAAAATATGCATTCCATTAAAAGACAGGAGCCAGAAAGTATGGCTGACAGTAGAATGGAACAGGCAAAGGAAGGGTGGCCCTCTGGACTGGTACTTATATCCTGCTTGAATCCTAGCTTGGTTGGCTACTGTTGTATCCACCACCACTAACAGCCCTAGGATCCAGACCTTGGCAAGATTCACTGCATTCATTTTGAATGTGTTGCCTCCAAAACTCAGATGCTTTCAATGTGACGGTAAAAGAGGTGGAGCCTTTAACAGGTAATCAGGCATTTTACCTTACTAACGGGGTTCAGGAGGAGGGAACCTCCAACCCTTGCCTCTGCTGCTATATGAAGATGAAAGAAGCTTACCACTGGGCCAAATGCTATAGTATCCTCACCTTGAACTCCCCAGATGTGAGGAATAAATCTGCTCTTTGAGTTCTTACTCAGGCCATGGTAGTCTGTTATCGGGAACCCGTTTATCCTTGCCTCATCAGGATCTACCCCTTCTGCCTGACCAAGTATCGCTTCTCTCACACATTAGCTGTGAGTCAAGCCGTTCTTTCACTCCAGAGCCTGCAGAGATAAATTCTTGCTTCTTTCAGTCTCCCTTCTGGCTGGTGGCAGGAAGGGTGAATGAATCCTTTTCCACTAATGAGAGACTGCATTTGCAGGCCGGCTCTGGAAAGCATTTCCTGCTCTTGCTAGATAGTAACAGGCAGTACTGACATAAAACCTCTTTTTCCTGCCTTGAAAACAGATCTGAACCCTGGAGATGGTTGGCCTTGTTTTTAAAAGGTGATGGACCGAAGGAACAAGATGAAGGAACTCTCCTGCTTTTCTGAGTTGCTGAGTACATACCCCATGCTGCCCGTCTCTGGATTCTTATTAGGAGAGAAACAAAAACATTTGCCTCAGTAGGTCAGGAAACTTAATTAATTGACATCTAATTATTTTTAATTGATATAACCACCTTCATCATCCTTCACCAATCAATCCAGCCTGAGAGTTACAGCGGATTCAGATGCGTTCTTCAGCCAATGACTGCTTACCAGCTCCGTTATCTTAAGTTATCTAATGCATGTGGACTCCATTCTACCTACCCAAAATATGGGAATAAAAATAGTGTGTTCTTCACATAAGTGTGAAATGAAATGATTCATTTAAACTATTTAAGACAGATAAACGTCAAATAACATTGCTTTCCCTAGTAAAGGTGGTTCTCTCCCCCAACAACCATTAAAAACAAAGATTCCTAAACTCTTCCTGTTTCTTAAAGCAGAGCTCATTCACCAAGATTTTATAGACTCCCCCATCCTTAGACCCCATAGCATGAAAAAATGCAGAGTGATGACCCCCCATCTAGTCCATCCTGCCTCTTGTGGGTCTCCCCTCTGAAGCCTATGTCAACACTTGCTTTCTTTAATCCCAGCTGACCTGGAGCCTCATTCTAACTTATCCACGGGTTCGTAAAAAAGTGAAACTTGTAGCCAAGTGAGAAAAAGAAGAAAACTGTGACTATACTTTCCAAGCTTTGCTCCCAGAGGCTGATGGCCAGGCAGCCTAGAAAATCCAGCTGTTGCCATGACAGTGGGTTCCGAGACCCCCCACAGCAGCCTCCTGGTCTCCTTCATACTTCAATGATGGGAAAAACAAATTGTACAAAGAGTCTCCTGACTTCTTGGGAACAAGGGATTATGCTAAACCTTTATTATTACTTTAAATAAATAAATTAGTCCCTCGAGGACAGATGAAAACATGCTCTTATTAAAGTTTTTTTGAGGAGGATTGCGGTTGGTGAGAATAGAAATCAAAGGTGCCTGAGTGGGCTGAAGTGGCGGCTCTGAAGTGGACGGAACAGCAGTTGGTGTTTCTATTGCACATCTCGCCAGAGGAGGTTAACCAAGGCTCTATTTCCCTGTGGGACCAACTGCAAGGCAGAATAGTCTTGTGCCTTGTGGGGGGTGGATCTCAGCTTCAGGGATCTGTCCAAGGTGGCTGACCTGTCTCTGGTCCTTGAGGGTGGCCATCCTCTTAAAAGGAACTAGGAGAGGGTATCTCTCACTTCCGTTGGTCAAAGGGAGAGTTGCTTCGTCCCAGTCTTGAAAGACTTAGTGGAGGCTGTTAATGGAGACCCAGCTAAGAGAGCAAGGGATGCACCTTCCATTAACACACACATAGACACACACACACACACACACACACACACACACACACACACACACGTCACCACTGAGAACCAGTGTGGGGAGAACCCATTTCTTCCTCAGCTGCTCATTAATTCATCACCATAAATAAGGATTTCTCTTTATGGTTTTCCCAAGTATATTTAGCATGGAGAACAACAAAGAGGGACTTTTTCCTTCTCTTTTGTTCTAGGTAAGAGACAAGACATTATACAACATCCATCAAAGATGTGGTTCAATGCGTGTTCTTCTATGAAACATGTGCACTGCATTGAAGAAGGGTCAACAGGATAAATTGTCTGCCTGGTGGGTGAAGTTTCTGAGGTATAGGGTGATCACTCTACCTGAGAGGCAGGTTAGGATTTCACTCCATAAACAAAACGTAATTAAATAATGTAGCAGATTTCATCCAATGTGTACTCTCTGTCTGGCACTCTGCTAAGAATTTGATACATTTTAAAAGCAAAGTATCTATCTCAGTCCTTTGAACAGTATCGGTTTACAGATAGGAACTGAAGTGCATGGAAGCTGTGGTTTGTCCCCTGGTTAAGGTCAAGGTTGGAATCAAACAAATCTGCTTCTTCTCAAGCCTTCTGGTCTACCTTCACTCCATCTTGCCTAGTGTTATCTATTTGATTCATGAAAATTTCATACTTGAAATACTTCCTCCTCTTTTATTTAGAAATAATGTCTGTTTTCTTTAGAGTAAAACCCTACTCCAAAACCTTCTAATGTTTAGATTATGTCCATCAAACAAATGGTAAGAATAACAGTAGAAGGACTTCCACACTGGCAAAGTTTTGGGTAGTCTATGTAACTGCAGCTGACGTCTGTGGAACATGGCTGGACTGTTGTGCATTTGAGTACCCAGTATGATGTCATGTACACAGTGATGTGCACTGTCTCCAGTCAGATTCCCAGATCTTTCACTAACCATTTCTGAATCTATATAAGCCACTCCATTTTTGTAAGTTCTATTGTCCCTACCTTTAAGAGAAGGGGAGATAATACTACAGGTATCACCTCTTAGGGTCACTGCAAGGATTCAAAGCTTCAGTACAGAGTGTCTGGCATACAGGCCCGCTGGCCATGATGGTCTGTGGCGATGACAAGATGGTAGAGGTGGCTCTTTTCATACACTTCCAGACACTGCTGGTCTTAATAGGTTGGCAGAGGCTTTGTCTGACTTTGAAAAAGCACTGACTTTTTCAGTTGCTTCTGTTGCATTTCTTTGGGAAAGTCAGTGGCTGACAGTGGGAGAGACCTTCCACATAGGGCTGGAGCTTAGAGAAAAGGCTGATTAGACAGCCTTAAAGTGGGTTTCAAAAGTAGACTATTTGAAAGACCACAGTGTGCAGCGGTATCAGAAGGGAAGTTGGCCTGTGTAAGCCTTAGAGCCTCTGTCTTTGAAAATACTGGCTTTTCCTCAACTTTACTTTCTGTCTCAGAGTACCTCAGGTTGATACCCAAGTTCCTTCTCCATGGCCACTCTTTCTCCTTGTCTTTGCCTGCGGTAGTCACCTCATCTTTTCAATCCATGGGAAACTCATGAAAATGATTTCTTGGAGCGCTTACATCAAAACTGTCCTCGTCTCTTACATGTATTTCTCATTGTGATGACATCACATTGCTATCCAATTGTCCACATTTAAGCCACACAGAATAGTCTGCAGTTTTCCATGAACTAGACCTGTGTCAAACGAGGACTTTTGAATTCCAGGTCGGTCGGTACGGAGGTCAGACGACGCTGTTTCTCAGTACTCAAGACTTGGTGACCAGGAAGATAAAGAGAAACCAGCCAAACTGACAGGGTTCTAAAAGTTCCCTGTTACAAATCCTTTCAAGCCAAGCAAGTGGCTAAACAGAATCAAAGCAGAGCTATTTCCAGTCCAGAATCATAATCAGTATCACAGCCAGACTCATGTGGCTCTACTTAGCACATGGGAATTGCAAGCTTTCTCTGAGAACCAACCTCAAATTATACTTTCCATCCCTCCCCCTTCATATCTTCGTCTCAATGGAAATTCTGAGCTTTGTTGTTTAATTGGGAAAAGAGCCAAAATTACATGCTCACCCTTGATCTCCTGTGGGCCTTCCAAACTGCCTATTTTGAGATGTGAGCTCTTTGGCTTCAATCTTTATATTTTATTTCACTGTGCTGAAATTCTTACAGGTTCCGTTAAGTCCCCGTCGATGTTTCACTGTCCTTGACTAGTTTCACCTGTTTGGCATTTATCTTTAAGGTCACTCTCTGTATGAAACTTTTACTGATCACCCAAGATTCTGATGTATCCACCAACTGCTGCTTTAAGACTGAATGTTTCCTGCTAAGAATCAGATTAGGTCACTTTTGGGATCCCCTATTACACCGGAACTTTTCTGCTCGCTTGCCCATCTTTAGTCCCACAGGATACACTAAATATCCAGGGTGTATTTCCCCTGGCATGATCCTTGGGAAAGACCCTTACTCCTAAGCCAAGCATTCTCAAGCGTGTTTTAGAAATAGGCCGTTGTATTGATAGGACCCTGACTCCTTGGCTGTAGTTACTAGCTGATCTGGTAGGGAGCAGTTATTGAACTTGGATCAATCACAGTGCCCTATTACCACTGATGATTGATGCACTAGAGACTATCTGATTCCAAATAGCAGAATCGGAGATTGATCGCCGCGGGAGCTTCAAACTCAAGTTCCTAGGGAAGGTGGTCCCTTTCCTCTTTAACCATGTACTAAGTGTTTGGGGTCAAACTGCTGGAGTCCTATGGCTCCCTCCTACATGAGTGGCTGTTGTGGAAAAATGATACACAATGAGAAGAACAAAGACGATATTTAGAGAAAGGGAATCTTAACCACACCCGAGTCATCAGTTTGTCATCTAGTATCACTTCTACCAGTTACTGAGTTTGATCAGACAACCCTGTTATGGACTGAAGTATGCTATCCAAAAGTTCCTGTACTTAAAGCAGGCACACCTTGAGAAAAGTGTCTAAGTTTGAAGGAGGTCACAAAGGTGGGTATTGGTCTAATATGCTTGGAATTCTAGTATAAAAAATTTTTCTACATACAGAAGAGATACCAGGGATAAATATATACAGGAGGAAAGGTCACTTGAAAACACGGAGCAAAGGTGTCTATCTACACCAAAATGATGAGGTCTTAGGAAAAAAAAACCTGACAAACAACTGACCTTGGATATCTAGTCTCTGGTAGTCTTGGGAGACAAATTTCTATTGCTTAAATAGAAATTTAATCTGTGAGTCTTTAAATGTAATACCAGAATTAATATAGATCTCAACATTTCCTTCCATTTGCTTAAATTATATTAATATTTCTCTCTAAATATTGTAATTGAAGAATACAATAACATGTCAAATGCCCTAAGCAGGTTTTGTGGTTGAGTATGATCCAAATGGCTTTATGTCCCACCTCAAGGCTCAAGGCTGTGACAATAGGGATATAGCAGGTTCCTTCACAGATTCATTTCTGAGCCAAAATCTGATCAAACCTGAATTAGGTAAGTTTAAATTTCTGCCTCAGTATGATGAATTAGTGGCTGCCTGAAGCATTCTTCTTGCTAAACAACTTTACCCCGTAAAAGTATCCAGAAACCTAGGACTGATGTCTGACAAAATTCAGTCCGTGAGCCACCAAGGTCTGGATAACTATAAATACAAAAAAAAGTCTTGATATTTATTTTGGTTGTATTTGTTTTATGCAAACTTTCCTATCAGAAGAGACCAGTGTAGGTAGTCACTGGTCTTAGACCAGGTGACTTGCTTCACACAGGCCTGAGAGACACATTTTTTCAAAGTCCAAATGATTTACTTGCTAACTACCAAGGTCAAGTTCTTCCTAGCATTATTATATGGGATTTCACTTATTTTTCATCCAATTATGTCACCTAAGTTCTAAGCCACACCCTCACTAATTCACTAAGTAAGTACTGGCCGTTAGAAAGCTCAAAGTTCCTTGACCGTATTAACTCGGCTGCTTGAGTTAAGATCTCAAATGTTCACTGTCTGCAAGCACAGGCCTTGGACGTTATTCTCAAATCTTGGATAGTTTCACAGCCTATTATATTTGACTATGCCTGTTGGTGGGATTTCCTCCTCTCTGGTCTTCACCCACTACATCCCATTGTGGGAATTTTCTCTGTCCTAAAATTCAGCAGCTTGATACATTCTACTTCCTCATAGATAATAACCACACGACTTACTTAAAAGGAAATTGAAGGTGGATGTTTTGGAAATTTAGGGAAACGAAGATTAACAATAAATAGAAAAATAGACACGAAGACACAAAAATAAGGTACTAAATTTTTTTTTGTTGAATTCTATTTCTTCTTGGTCTTTAGAAAAATGCATCTTTCCCCAAGGATCTGAGTGTTTCACCCTTATTTGAAGATTTTTTTCACTTTTCTGTCTCCTTCTCACTTTTACCATGTTCCCACTTTGGAATCCATGGTTAATAATTAGTATTCTACAGTGAGCATGCTCCTAACAAGAGGCTTAACTGCATTCACGCACTTCTTCCTCCATGGAGCAAAGGATTAGGGGAAATATTTATTAAACAGCATTTTATTTAAATAAATTTATTTAAATAACATAACCATGCTCTCTGCAAAAATAGTAGACAACAAGTACTGAAATTACTTACTACATCAAGTTTTCAGAGTTCTTTATGCAGACAAACACTTGAGCTTGAGCGTAGCTAAAGAATTCTCAAGAAAAAAGCAAACGAATTCTCTGACTGTGAGGATAAATGCTTTTGTCCTGAAAATGGGAAAATTGAGACTTTTTTTTTGGTCTGTGGATCACAATTCCCTCAGCTCAGCTCAACAGGAACTCAGATTTTATACTCTCAGACACACCCATCCATCGTCTGCATCCAGTGCTTCATTCAACAATGAATCAAAAGTTCACATGGATTAGTAAGAGATACAAAATGGCTGTAACTTTTTTAATCCTCAAAAATATACAAATATCTCTCTTTAACAGTAAAATAAATAAATAAATAAATCCAAGAACTTCACATGAATTGCTATTTCCCTTGGTAGATTAGCATCTTTTTCATGGTCAACCCGAATGCTTCTTAGCACTTCCCAAAGCAGCGTCCACAACCAAGTCACCCTCCGTGCCCCTTCCTCTCAGATGCATGAAAACATAGCTTGCTTTAAGACGTCATCAAATGCCCATTTTTCTGGTGTGGGGTTTCAAAGTGGAGAAGAAAGGGAAATTTTAGGTAAAACAAGACAGCCCAAGAATATGACAAGCAGGCCAGAATCTTAGTGACAAAGTTAGCACTGTCTGGCTTTCCCTCAGTGTATGAGGTGAGGTGTGCAACCGTTAATGGTAGAACACTGGAAAGAAGTACCCCGGAAAGCAGCTGACTATTGATTCTTCGTCTTACCTCATAAATAATAAGGCAATTGCATCTTACAAGTCTAGGTATTGTGGGTTTTCTTTTGATGAGGTTTTCAGAAGTATCTCATATTCAGGATCCTCTAAAGAGAGCCTTCACATCTCTTAGGAAGTCACTCCAACTCTGCCTTATTCTTAACATCTTCTCAGACATCTCTCCCTCATCAATTTCTCTCTCCTCTGACTAGCAACAACTATTGCCTGTAGTGTTCATGGTGTGTGATCTGCTACAAATCTTTTTGTTGTTATCATTGTTTGTTTAAGAAACATGGTCCAATAGATAGCGAAACCCTCCAGGGCAGAGAAGTACATTAAACGATTCTTATTATCCCCAGTTTGTAGCCCAGATCCTGATCCACAGCCCATAAATGTTCAATAAACGTTTGTTGTTAATGATGAGATCTCGCAGATGCATCTGAAATACAATCTGGATAAACACAATACGGGAGAAGTGCAGATGATCATCTAACAAACACGAAAGCCACAAAATCAATGTGAGTGCTGCTTGGGCGCAAGGGAAAGACAAAGCAATGCCCTTCACTCTACTCCAGCATCTAGCATGGTGACTCATTACACTCCATGAAGCTATGGATACAGAAAAATGTAGTCTCAATGATTTCTGAGTTGGAGAAGGGAATCCTGGAGACTGTAGCATTACAAAAACAACAAAAGAACTGGAAAGGCCATTCCTACAGAAACAGATGAATACTATTGACAAAGAGTCTTTTTGTAAATCAATTACTTCAAGTACAATGAAAGCAGTGTGTTTCCTTCCTCCTTCACTGTTCGCTCAACCTAGAGACTGATATTCTGATGTCCCTCAAGATAGGTAGAGAGCCCAGGACTTACCGTATGAGTAAAGGAAGTGGAAGGCAAATTTTGGGCACTCAACCTTTGCCAAAACAAACTGAACCCTTCCAGATGAGTTATGTTCTTGTCATGTGAATCAAGTTGAGCATGTTTATATCTGTCTATTTATGTGCACAGAGGACAAAGGTAGAACATGACATCTGGCACCATTGTTTGTCTTATTTCCCAAGATTTGGCTGATATAAATAGCGGAAATATTGTGCTGAACATAGTCCATGATGACTTTCATGTCTAATTCTCATCTATCTTCTGTCTACTTAGTCCCCTTCTTTTATCCTGAATTGTGGGGACTTTTAGGTAGAAATCTCTACCACTTTTGCTGGAAGTTTTTGCAGCAAACTAGCTTGAGTGTAGGAATTGTATGGCACAGTGGACTAATCTATCAGACCAACCCAAATGTCTCTGGATCTTGGTGGACATTTGGGATGGGTTAACAGAATGAGTACCACTAGTTTGCTATCCTACTCATATATGCCCATTGTTAGGTGAGAAGCCTAGTAGAATAATTATTTTGTCCTGTCATTTCACTAGAACATTGATAACGGTTGGAGTGATTTTCCATCGCATTTATTTGCTCTTCAGACCAATGAACTTATCAAGATGATCTGATTCCTTACCTCACCCATGACTACATTTCTCAGTCCCCTTACAGATTCGGAAAGGGAAAGATCTCTTGCAGAATAAACATCTGTACAGAAACAGCTGTAATGGCCTAAGTTTTTTTTCACTATTACTGACTCTTTTGGCTCATAAAATCCCACCACTAGAGGGAAGAACCATATTCCATGAGTTAATCAAAGGGAAGTAGAAACAAATCTCTACAATCAGCTTGGCTTTCTTCACAACCAAAAGAGCACCAATAACATCCAATCTCTTGCAAACAACTGGCCTATTGAATCGTTTGTGATTTAAAGTCTCCTTGAAAGTAAGAATGTTCGTGTTTAGAGTTAGTAAGTCATTCTTATAGGACACACAATTACCCTTCTAGGATCTGGAGACACAGACTTATAAATGATACTTTATAAGTACTCACGATCTTTCAGGTCCGGCTTAGGAAGTAGACTGGGGTGCTTCAAGTCTTGTCTGTCAATAGAGGCAGAAGATTTCAAGGCAGTGCACTCACATCCAGAACCACTCGGTAAGAAAACTGGAAAGGCAGAAATAGAAATACAGACCAACTTATTCAGTGTGGGCGTTCTTTAGGGTGATAGAAGGAACTCCCATCCCTCAAAAACTGGTGCCTGAGAGCCATGGCTGGACCCAGTATACTGCTTCGTGGGGTAGAAAGAGGAATTTCCCACTAGGTGGTGCTAGGATACATCTGTGGCTTCTAGGGTATTGCTGCCAGTTACAGCAGAGAGAAACATTTGGCTTTTATGTCTTTGCAAGCAAGGTTCTATTTGACCTTCCACATGGATTGAGTAAAACTTGATTTTGCACTAGACGATATACCTGGAATTCCATAAATACATGTCTTTATGACCGTGATTTCATATGTGAACATGAGTGCATACACACATTAGATCATGTAGGTATCGGTCAATGTCAGTGCAGGAATAGAGTAGAGCACGTTACTGTAAGAAATAGAAAGCAAGGAGGAGAAAGAGGATCGGCTCCCGGGGAGTGTGTACTATATGCTGGGTGTGCCGTTGGCTTCTTCAGTCCGCCTTCACAGTGACTGGACAGCAGCCATCAGTACTAGCACTACTCCATGTTTATTTAACAGCAAACTTGACGAACTTTATGTAGGCTAAATAACTATCTCAAGGCCGTAGAGCTATGAAGTTGGAAGTCCTGAATTGGCATTCGGTTTTGCTGCTCTTCAATACCAGGACATGGTCATGTATCACTAAGACTTGCTATCGTTTCTTACGCTGTACAAATTAACTGTAGTGAACATGATCGACAGCATGCTCACACAAACAATAAGGCATGCTCATTACATAGACATAAAAATAACATATGCCAAAGTTTAATCTATGGTGGGCTAAAGATACGTAAGCATTATATAAATAAAATATTCCATCTTCTTTCTTTTGACACCAAGATAGTTATTACATAACCCCACTACAGAAAAATACACTAGCATGAATTCCATATAAATAAGTCATCTAAACAAATAATAAACTTATTTTAAACTTGATATATCAAGACCGCATGCATAAGTTGTTGAAGTCATTTATTGCTCTCCTCATTCAATGGCATTAAGGTAAAGCAAATTCCATCTATGCTGCAAAAGCATGTCCACTGAGATGATTGATAGCCACTCAACTCTGGTCTGTTTTCATTGAAGACATTGTAATCTTGGGGCAGCAGTCTTTTAATTTTTTTTGTTCTGAAACTGTACTGTTTATAAATTGAGTTTTCGTGGGATGCTTAAATAATGCTGTATCTACTGGGCATTTAGCACACTGTCTGGCAAATGGAGAGCGATGAAGGAAAGCAGGCAATGGTGTTGATGGTTGCTGCAGGAGGGAGGAAAAAGCAGAGGAGGAAGAAGGAACTAAGGGAAGAGGAGACAATGAAGGAGGTGAGACAGAGAGCAAAGAGGAAACGGGCAGAATTGTGGGAAGAACAGGTAGAATTGTGGTCTTTTTAGCTCAATGTGATAATTTGTAGTTCCATTCTTAGTGGCAGAGTTTTTCTTTAGGGCTTCAAAAACCATATAAAAATTCAAATATCTGCCCGAAATTGTAAAACTCAGCCTGCTCTTTGTCTCAGGCTTTGCCTGCCTATCTTCCTTCCTTCCTTCCTTCCTTCCTTCCTTCCTTCCTTCCTTCCTTCCTTCCTTCCTTCCTTCCTTCTTCTCTTTCTTTTTTTACCTGAGATTGGTTAGCAGTTCTGTAGGTTGAGAAGAATGTGCTGAGAACTGAGTCCCTGTCAGACCAACCGTGGGACTGGAATCGGAAAGAAAGGTGAGCATTGTTTCATTTGGTGGTTCTTTGGGCACCGGAAAGCATGTTGGCTGCATTGTTTACAATTTTCTTTTAAAGGCAAGCAAGAAAGGCGGACTCTAGGACCCTGATACCAAATGGAAGATGGGTGGTTCCATCACAAAAGAATCAAAACAGAAGAGCTGTTTTCCTGTGTCTTCCCAAGCACCTCTGAGCATGTCTAGGTCATTACTGAGGCACAGAAGGAAGAATGAAAACATTTGCTGTCACTTTCAGAAGTAAAATTCCACTTCGAACTCATCGCCTTCCTACTCAACCTCCTGAGCAGCAGAATACAGGTGTGTGCTATCTCACACAGTATTTTCAAGAGTTTTAAACATCTCTGGTAGATGCACTAGTGTTCCTCAAAATTAATTTTGGATCATGTATCTCAAAATGATTCAGCATCAATTCTGGGAATGTTCTCTATTAATCCTAATGGTAGAGTGATAATTATCATAATTTCCTCTTGTTGACTATTCCTACATTGATACTATCTCATTCTAGAATCCTACTGTATATTCGTAACAGGTTTGTTCCAGCCCTGGGTTCCCTACCTGGATTCCTACTAGAATAACTTTCCCCAACGCACTCCTTGGTTCCCTTCCTCCTCTCATGAGTTTCCCAGCTTGCATATCGGCTTCAGTCTGTCTCCTCCTGGTCCTTCAGTCTCTTCCCCATGTTCTTAATCTGCTGTTCTCCAAAGTGAGCCCTTTGGTTAATTCAACCACTGAACAGGAGACCCACCTTCCCGTTTCCCCTGCCAATCACTGTCTGCTTTCCCTCCCCTTTCACATAGTCTGAGACCTGTGGTTGCTGCCTACCCATCCATCAGTGTTTTCCTTACAGCCCCTGCCCTATATCTCTTACAAGAGATGCTGGCAACTTACACTGTATCACACCCACCTCATAGTTCTTAGAAATGACTGTCTATGAAGAATGCCTCTTTTGATTTCCTGCCATTCAGCATCACATGGGAAATTTCCTTAAACTTTGAGGATGGTCGGCTACATCATTACAGAACTCGGAAATACTTAAAATCACTATGTTTACAGGACAAAGTAGTGCATATTTTATCACAGTAAATAAAAATTACTTTATTGCACATGTAGACCTTCAAGCCAAAGTTTTTGTTTTGTTTTGTTTTGTTTGGGCGTTTTTATAGGAATAGTTTCAGGTAGGCATGGCATTGTCTCCTCTGAGTAGTTAAGTTTCTTCTTTGGAGGTTACAGGGAGCGCCATGAAGATGAAGACGAGAGAGAAGGAAAATTAAAGAATCATGAGACTGTGAGTTTTATAGCTGCTACCTGAGTGATCTTAAGGTAAGATATTTAGTCTCCCTTAGCAATAGTTCCCTCTGCTGAAAATAGGATGTCGGATATGTAAACCTGCATGGTTATCGTGGGAAATAATGTCAAGGCTCCGAGAGCCCCGTAGAATGTTAGGAGCTCTATATACGTTTACTGCTATGAGGACAGATGTCCCGGCCGTCTCTGGCTTTACTATGCCCTAGCAGAAATCTTTCTAGCTGCCCTGACAGTGCTTGTCATGAAATGTGTCACTCTTTGTGCCTGTGTGGCTCCTTTATAAGCCTGCTCTACCTCTCTCTTACTGACACTCAGTGGAGTCCTAGAATCCTATGTGCATTTTGTGGTTAATGGATAAGATAGTGAATCTCATTCTGACATATCCATACATAGATGTTACTGTAACTCTCATATTTTCCCCTAGAAAAGTATTCTTTTTCGAGTTCAAAAGCTGATTCTTAAGCTACTGGGAGCAACCGGTTCAAATGTTCAAAAGATTCATCTGCTTATTTTAATCTTGGACATTCAATTAAATGCACAGGCACAAGCGCGCGCGCGCACACACACACACACACACACACACACACACACACCATTATGTACATGTTTACCTGCCCTTTATTTCACCTTTTGTTCCCCTTTCCCAATTTCCCATCTGTTTTATCCCCTCTCACTCTTTTCCTCCCTCCTTTCTTTGCCCCCCTCTTTTTTGTCCCCCTTCTTCTTTGTCCCCCCTCTACTAACTCTGTCTTCCTTACATCTCCTTCCCCTCTCCATTCCTTCCTTTCTTCTCCCAGAAGTGTGTAGTATTCACATGAGAAAATGGTGCCTCAATCTTTAGGGATGTGTTTCACTTCTCCCCTGCCCAAGCCTGAAATGCCTGCAAAGCCTTCTCGTTCTTTCCAGACATAGACTCTTAGGCAGAATGTTCTTAGCTGTGTGTTTATGTATCAATCAGGTTCTGAGATAGACTATAAAGTTGATGCATTTTCTTCTACGCACACTTGGACTGAAGGGCATTCCCCAGGCTTTCCCCAGCCTAGGAAGCGATGTGTTTCCTCTATGATGGGAATTAATGATTCACTGGATCAGAACACTCTCAGTTCACATTAAGACCTTTATATTCACAGTGACTTAAAAGAACAGCACTCTTCTGTTTTCCAGATACCCACAGTTTTGGGATTACTGATCGGCTAACATATCATCATATCCTCTGGATGTCCTCAGTACCTTTCATGCACACCCCTTCGCCCAGCCCTCCCAGCCAGCATCCCAACTGCTCAATTTATTATTTTTTTTCATTTAAGATGTAATATTTCAGCTTTCTTTGAAAGATACAAATTCTGAGTAAGCAAAATCCCCCAGGAAAAAGTAAATGAAATGCTATTTATGTTCAATTATAAACATGTACATAGACTCTCAAAACTGGGAAAAGCAATACCATAATTCATAAATTATTACAGTTAAAGCTAACCTAAGTAAACAAAAGCCCCCTTTAAAATCAAGTATCTACTGTGGGCTTCTCTCTATCTCTCTCTCTCTCTTTCTGTGTGTGTGTGTGTGTGTGTGTCGTTGTGTGTGTGCATGTGCTAACTTCCCTGAAGGGACTTTGTTAGTGCTTATTTAATAAATGTGCTCACATTTCAAATAAATAAGTGGGATCTACCCTTCTTCTGCATTTCCAGGACCACAGCCTTCAGAATTATATATCCACTGGTGGCTGACACAAGTCACCCAGAGCCCACGGAATATTCTGAAACAAGACCCAGTATTTGACTCCATTCCATCATGTCTAGTTGGACACCTATCTTCTCCATGCCAGTGTAAAGGCATCTCTGTCACTTGTGCAGATGAAACCACGTGCTTTTCTCCTCTGTTGCCATGGGAGGACTGGTCCCCCGCTGTTCTCTCTATGTCTTGTCAATTCCTACTCTAATGACAAACCTACATAACGCAGAGCTCTTAGTGAGAGTACAGATTGGACACACAAATCTTCCTCCTACCCTCTTGTGCCTCAGAACTGCCCAGGGATCCTCTCTTATACTGAATGGAGGTGTCTGTAGCAGCCTTCTTGGCAGAAGTAATAGGGATTGACTCATGCTAAGTGCTCACTCTATATTTTGAATAAAAGCTAATAGATTCCAGGACAGGTCCATCCAGGCGTCTTCTCTATAAAGCTGGACCCTTATGAACATTCCATTTTCCATGGGATCATGACATACTTAACACAAGAAGCCTGAAAAGATTTCTAACCTCCCTGAATAGGTTCTGTACTGATGAAATTTTAGACTCGATACAAGCCGTGTAGCCTTGAATGGTATTTCTTTGAATTGTACCTACTCAATCTATTTTTTTTCTTCGTCAAGGGCTCATAAGCACCATAACAGCAATGACCTTTTCTCTACTTCTGTGGTTAACCCCCAGCAGTCTTCATTATATTGCTCTGTTCAACAAATGTGGATGTCCAGTCCTTTCAGCTCCTTCCATCCCCAGACAGTTTAGAGTTGACTCTAATAAAATGTTTTGCAACTTACAGCATGAAGTCGTTAAAGATCCTCTGTCAGATAATTGATAAAAGGAACAGTACAACGTGCTCTTAGTGTTCGCTGGCTCAAAGTTCATACACCTATACTCGTAAAGACCATGCCTCGGTCACCTTTGGCCCACTGGTGTGAGGATACCATCCATCAACAGAGAGATGTGATGCTAAACTCTCATCTTCTTTGCCATCTGACAGATGGTGCTGCAGGAGGGTGGTCCAAGTCTGAACTGTAGCCTGGATGCTAGGCTGCAGACAGAAGCTCTTTCTACTGTGTTCCCTGCCCAGCACCAAGAGGATACTCTGACCTAATTCCACAGTGTAATCATGGCCATGATTGTGATTAAATGCATGTATTTTCTTCTGAGACTTTTGAGCAAGGCTAAGAGGCAGCTACCCAAGGTCTGTGTCTCCTCAGACACTCCCACCGACTAACTTCATTCTGATTTCATAATGTCTTTTCATAAATGATTAGTATAGATAGAGGCATAAGGCATAGGCTAATTTTTCAGAAGCCACTTGGTTAGGTACCTTCCCTAGAAATTATATTTTTAAATCTCAAGGAGAGGTTAGATTTTGGAAGCTATTTTAATTTATAAAAATGCATTGCTTGAATTCAGTAAAATCAAATCATAGGATACTTGTCCAAATACAATTTCTCTTGATACAATCCAGTTAACCTAAATATAAGACAATAATTTATAAACAATTTTTCTTTTAATGTAAATGGAACTTAAAGTTTTTGGCCATAATGAATTTACTGTCTTACTCTTAAGAATGTTATTTACAAGATAAAATAACATGACCACTTTGCGTACTTCTAAAGTAAGTCTAAAGTTATACTTAGTCTAAGTACAGCAGCATGAAATGTTATCCAACGTCTTCAAACCCCAGCTGTCAATTAAACCAGATGCTTCATAGTACACAGAAAGCTGCATATGGCAGCTTAGCAATTATACCATAGTGAGGATGGAGCATACAATCAGATATACAAGAATATTTTTACCTAACAGATATCCAGTTTGACTTCATAGTAGGACTACAGTTCCAGGCAGGTGTACACATTCAGGTTTGGATATGTCTGTTTGCTTGATTAGCAGAAGGTCTCAAGAAGTTGCTATTTGAAGCTAGGACTGTGGCTCAGCTATCAAAGTGCTTACCACACAAGAATTACGACCTTAGTTGGGTCATTAGTCCTATAAGGAAAGTCAGGTGCACAGGTGTATGCCTGTTCTCCAAGAGCCGGGAAAGTAGAGCCAGGAGGATGCTAGGACTCACTGGGCCAGTCTAGCTCAGCCAGTGGGCACCAGGTTTACTGAGAGCTTCTGCCTCAAACACAATAAGGTGCATGGAGACTGAGGAACACACCTAAGACAGACCTCTGGTCTGCCTATGTACATACACATACTTGACCCTCCACCACACAGAAAAAAAGTTGATATTTCCCTGTTTCAGAAACTTATTTGAATTCTTTGAGGATTTGCTTTAGAATTTTTGATTATCTTTTCTGGGGTAGTCACAAATAGATGATACTCTTATTATTTGAATGAATACTAAATATACCATTATCTCACATAGTATATTTTATATGTATAAAATCCTCTTCAGTATAACACATATTCCCAACACTAGAGAAAGAAATATGAATTATTAACATTTGCTCTTTGAGCTCTGTAAAAATAACTCTTAGATCATGGTTCTAAACACTCAGTATTCTGGCACCTGCACAGGCTTGCTGGAAAATTCACACTATAGCATCTGACACACTCCTTCTCTCAGGTGAAATACTCTGGGAAAATTTCATAATTCAGCCCATTGATAGAGTAAGACTGAATAATTAGATCCTCTCCTTGTTCAAGGCTACATTTTAAATGATCATTTTAGCTCTATAAATTAGGGTTAGACTGAAAATAAAAGGGGTCTTGAAGACAAACTAAGAAGTCACTCTCCATGAAATAACAGCTGTTTAATCTCACAATACTATGAAGACTCATTCTCAAAGGACGTGCGTGGAATTTATATTATTGGCAAATAAGATCCTCCCATGTTTCAATAAAAAGTATTACAAAGAAATGCGGCATACATACTGTAGGGCATTTTGACTTTGGTGGGCAAAGCAGAAAAAGATTAAGAAGTTTAGAAACCAACCATCGCCCCATGAGCAAACAGAAAAGATCAGTTTTCAAATGTTATCCTGAGAAGATGAAGTCAGAGAATGAACTAAGCCTCACCTTACATCTCCTGAGTTTCACAGAGATGACTTTGTGTAGCTGAAGTTGTTAAAGAGACTGCCTTACCTATGAGTCTGCAGTCTTCCTTGAGTGTTTAAGGCAGAAAACAGAGCCAGCCTAAAACACAAGCGACTGGTCCAGTGTCTGCTGTCCTGGCTGCCTGTGTGGTTCCTCTCTTTCTCAGCAACTTTGCTCTACTGTGGGTTTGTCACTCTGAAGACTTGCTTTTGAAGTACTAATCTCATCAACATCTTGTTATCCTTCAGTGGTCAAGTGATATGTGAGGACCAGAGCGTGTTCTCATTGGAGGGTTTGCTTCGTACTAAGTAGCCAGACAACCCATCTCATGTCTCTGCCTGAGCCATTGGACGGCCGTGTATCCTCTGGCCACTCTTGTTCGACTTGGCCTACCTTATCAACACATGGTTTCCTCCCTTACTCCCCACTTCTCTTTTCACATTACCAGGAGGTTAAATTTTTACAAATCATATGTTCATAAGACTTTTTTTTTT